>NC_135981.1:20915988-21260988 GCF_053455715.1 Rhinoraja longicauda
GGTTCATCCTATATAGACCAATTGCCTTCACTCTTCCTCCAGCTGGGAATGTCTAGGCAAATGACCAGGCACCATTCAATTTTCAGAGTACAATCTCCATTCTCAGGGTATGCTCACGTGAAAGAGCTTGGAATTCTTGCTATTTCTTTAGTATCGTTTAGTTTACAGATACAAGATGGACTCAGGCCCTTTGGCCCACTGAATCCATGTTGACCATTGTTCACCTGTTCACTCTAGTTCTGTGATATCACACTTTCACATCTATTCCCTACACAAATTTCCAGAAACCGTTTAACCAACAATCCACGTAGTCACAGTGAGAACGTGCAAACCCCACACAGATGGCATTACAAAGTCAGGATTTACTCCCCTCTGGCTTTACATTTCACTCCTCTTCCCATCCAACTACCAGTCAAGCCCCCAATTAAATCTGGCTTTCCCAGGAGAGTATTAAAGATAGTCAACATGCCACAGTCACAACTCGGATGAAGAGATGGCCAGTGAAGTGTCTTATGGCAGCCAGTTTCTGTACCTCTGTATTTCTGTGCAATGGTGGAGGAAATATCAGTAACATTTCATGCTGCATTAACATCACAAATGTACTCCGTAACAATGGTGAAAATAAATCTCCTTTCCCCTTGATAGAGCATTAGGCAGCAAGAGGTAATTTTTGAGTACTGAGATTTCAAAAGTCAAGAGTGTTTTATTGTCATATGTCCCGAAACGGAATTAAATTCTTACTTACAGAACCACAACAGGTTCACCTGCACCTCCTCCAACCTCATTTATTGCATCCGCTGCTCTTGATGTCAACTTATTTACATCGGCGAAACCAAGCGCAGGCTCGGCGATCGCTTCGCTGAACACCTGCGCTCGGTCCGCATTAACCAAACTGATCTCCCGGTGGCCGAGCACTTCAACTCCCCCTCCCATTCCCAGTCTGACCTTTCTGTCATGGGCCTCCTCCAGTGCCATAGTGAGGCCCACCGAAAATTGGAGGAACAGCACCTCATCATCTACGACCATATGTAAACATAGTACTCTGTAAACCCCATAATAAGCAACAGCAACAAAATTCAGTATATATATTTTTTTAAACAGACATATAGACAATAATTGTGCAAGTATATCGTTCCCAAGTCTATATAGTTCAGAGCCGAATTGGAGGTTGATAAAGTTTGTGGCTGTGTGTGCTGCCTGCATCGTTCAGGGACGTTCAGGGACAATATTACGAATACAGCATCTTACGCTCTTTAAAGTGAATCTTGTCCGTGACTATATCCAGAAGCTCTTGACAGTCACTGTACAATACCCCGAGAGGACTCACAATGCGTTTACTTTGTTACAGTCTGTTGATCCCTCTGCCTTTTAGAAATCTTGTTTTTTATTTGGATGGAAGAGCTATCATCTCACCATCTTGTCCCTTGTCTCCAAGTTCAAAGCCCAAGGCATGCAACCACCCACACACCATTAAAGAGATCACTGTTATTCTGAACAATCCTCTTGCTTCCTGGACTGTTATGGGAGTTCCTTATAAGGTACATCAGAGCAGCTCTCCAGATACATAGCCGTGCGTAATTTTCTTTGTATGTCAGCAATTGTGCAATTTTTTACCCTTGCTTGCACCTGTGAAGACGGGAATGGATAGAACAAAGAACAGTACAACACAGAAACAGGCCCTTCGGCCCATAATATCTGTGCTGAACATAACGCCAAGATAAACTAATCTCATCTGCCTGAACATGATCTATTCCCTCCAATTCTCAGCGTATCCATGTGCCTATCAAAAAGCCTCTTAAACACTACTATCATATCTACTTTCCCCACCTTCTCTAGCAGCGCATCCCAGACACTCACCGGCCTCTGTGCAAAATCTTTGCCCTGCTCATCTCAATAGACAATAGACAATAGACAATAGGTGCAGGAGTAGGCCATTCAGCCCTTCGAGCCAGCACCGCCATTCAATGCGATCATGGCTGATCACTCCCAATCAGTACCCCGTTCCTGCCTTCTCCCCATACCCCCTCACTCCGCTATCCTTAAGAGCTCTATCCAGCTCTCTCTTGAAAGCATCCAACGAACTGGCCTCCACTGCCTTCTGAGGCAGAGAATTTCCTTTAAATTTTGCCCCTCTCCCCTTAAAAATGTGGCCTAGTCTTTGACGTTTCCACCTTGGATAAAAGATTCTAATTGGCAACCCTATCTGTGCCTCTTATCATGTTATCAACTTATATCGTGTCTCCCCTCAATCTCTAGCGTTCTAGAGAGGACAATGCAAGTTTGTCCAAACTTTCCTTATAACTAACAACCCCTTCTCAAGTCATTCATTCATTCATTCGTTCATTCGTTCATTCAATTCTGGTAAAAGTCTTCTGCACCCTCTCCAAAACCACCACATCCTTCCTGAAATTAGTTGACCTAAACTGCACGCAATACTCTAAATGCGGCCAAACCAAAGTCTTATAGAACTGCAGCATGACTTCCTGACTCTTACGTACAATGACGGCAAGCATACCACATGCCTTCTTTATCGCTCAATCTACTTGTGGGATAAAGGGGAAGGGAAGGAAGATAGAATGAGTCAACTCCCAGGAGTAATTTCCTGGCCACGGTATGAGATAGGCTGATCTGATTAAGATTTCAATTAACACCATTCCATTTCTTCATTCCACTACAACACTCATCCTCCCTTTTTTGCTGATCACCAGAACTTGGCCACAATTATACCGTAAAAACCAGACACCAAATCAAAATTCCAAATCATGTTCGTGTATCCAATCATGATATCAAGTGTCAAGATATAAGTTCACAAGTGATAGGAGCCGAATCAGGCCATTCGGCCCATCAAGTCTACTCTGCCATTCAATCATGGCTGATCTATCTTTTCCTCTCAACCCCATTCTCCTGCCTTCTCCCCATAAACAATGACACCCTAACTAATCAAGAATCTGTCAATCTCCACCTTAAAAATATCCATTGACTTGGCCTTCTCAGCCGTCTGTGGCAATAAATTCCACAGAGTCACCACCATCTGACTAAAGAAATTCCTCATCATTTCCTTTCTAAAGGTACGTCCTTTTATTCTGAGGCTGCGGCCTCTGGTCCTAGACTCTCCCACTAGTGGAAACATCCTCTCCACATTCAAAATATCACGTCACGATGAACAGTGTATATTCACTCAGTGTTTGTTGCCTGCATACCTTTGCCTGCCCAGATCTTCCATGCACCATGCCCTAGTGCAATGGCTAGCACAGGTAGCAGGTAGCTACCTAGCAGGTAGCTCTCAGGACAACCCGAAGTAGATCGGACCTCAGAAGGCTCAGCTTTAGCCTACACTATCTCACCATGGAATGCAGCAGCCTGGGTATCGAACAGACATCATTAAAGGTGTTGTCAAAGTGGGAGAGATGGATGCCAAAATGGTACAATCCTCAAGAAAAAATAGCAGTCATATCTTTTGGAATGACTGAAACACCTCAATGAACTTTGTAAAGGAGGCCACATTGGGAACCATGGATGAGGTTAGAGGAGGTGCATGTGAAACTCCGTCTCTGCTGCAAAGGCTTCTCGGGTCTCTAGATGGATCATGTGTTTCATTATGCACTACTTCAATGCCATGAGACCTTTAATATCCCTTTTGCCTCCGATATCTAGAGCCATGACAGCACAAATCTGACTTTAAAATGGCACACATCCATGCATTCAGACATTGGACAGCCCCGGCAATGGAAGCTGAAATATCAGGCATCGATGTCATAACAAGGAACTGCAGATGCTGGTTATATCAAAGAAAGCTAAAAATGCTGGAGTAACTCAACGGGTCATGCAGCATCCTGGGAGAAGATGAATAGGTGATGCTTTGGGTTGGAACGTTCTCACATCAGGCATCTAACTCCGCCTCTGCAGGTTTTGAAATTGTCTGCCCATCACTTTCTGTTAATGTATCAAGCCTTTCAATGTGCACCTCAGTAGCAACTCCATGCCAATTGATTGCTGGAATTATGGTAACACCCTAACAGGATGAGCAAACCAATATTGGGGTCCCTCCCAGACTTACAGTATATCTCCACCTTTGATAGGTGGCCCATATGGCCTCTATGTCTGACAGCTGGAGCAAGCACAAGCAATCAAAGCATGCACTAATCCAAATAATACAACCATTCATTTTTATGGATTTCACGAAGAGCTCACAACCCCCAGAACAGGAGGAGAAATTAGTTATTCCTGAGAAAATCATGAGAGGTATTGATTGGGTAAATGCACAGAGTCTCTTGCCTAGAATAGGGGAATCGAGAACCAAAGAACATAGGTTTAAGTGAGGGGGGGACGATTCAATAGGAATCTGAGAGGTAACTTTTATATACGAAGGGTGTTGGGTGTATGGAACGACCTGCCAGAGGAGGTAGTTGAGGCAGGTACTACCTAAATGTTTAAGAAAACATTTAGAGAGATACATAGATAGGACAGGTTTAGAGGGATATGGGCCAAACACAGAAAGGCGGAACTAGTGTTGATGGGATATGTTACCCCCAGTGTACAGGGAGGTGGGTAGTAGAATTGAATAGAATGAGGGGAAAATAGGCCACAGAGAAAATTAGTGGAGGAATGGGACTGCCCTGCGTGCCTGCATTGACACGATGTGGTGAATGTTATTGAAATAGCTGATTGAACCTCAAGGATTACTGTGCATGTATTAAAATATTGAAGTTGCTGTTCATAGTTTAGGCAGCAAGAAAGTACTGTGCACCGAATCCCTTATGGAACTGTATTGGAAGGGCGACACAAAATGCTGGAGTAACTCAGCGGGTCAGGCAGCATCTTGGGAGCGAAGGAATGGGTGACATTTCAGGTCGAGACACTTCAGTCTGAAGAAGGGTCTTCACCTGAAACGTCACCCATTCCTTCTCTCCCGAGATGCTGCCTGACCCGCTGAGTTACTCCAGAATTTTGTGTCTACCTTCGATTTAAACCAGCATCTGCAGTTTTTTTTTCCTACTGTATTGGAAGGGAACTTGATGCAGGTTCTCTGCCCACGGACTTTGGGGCAGCACAGTGGCGCAGCGGCCTCCGCCATCCAGCAGCAGAGACCCAGGTTTGATCCTGACTACGGGTGCTGTCGGTAATAATTTTTTAGATTTAGATTTAGATTTAGAGATACAGCGTGGAAACAGGCCCTTCGGCCCATCGGGTCTGCGCTGCCCAGCGATCCCTGCACATTAACACTATCCTACACACACTAGGGACAATTTTTACATTTACCCAGTCAATTAACCTACAAACCTGTATGTCTTTGGAGTGTGGGAGGAAACCGAAGATCTCGGCGAAAACCCACACAGGTCACGGGGAGAACGTACAAACTCCGTAAAGACGGCGCCCATAGTCAGGATTGAACCTGAGTCTCCGGCGCTGCATTCGCTGTAAGGCAGCAACTCTACCGCTGCGCCACGCACGTTCCCCCTGTGACCACGTGGGTTTTCTCCAGATGCTCTGGTTTCCCCCCACGTTCCAGATACGTGCAGGTTTGTCGGTTAATTGGTTTCTATAAATTGCCTTTAGTGCTGGGATCGAAATAGTACACCGGTGATCGCTGGTCAGCATGGACTCGGTGGGACAAAGGGCCTGTTTCCACGCTGTGTCTCTAAAAACTAAACTTACCTGTGACGTTTTGCTCTCGGTCACTGGTCTGACCCCTTGCTCACCCACGCAGTGTATCTCAGCCATTCTGCACCACCTTCCCATTCTACCTCTGATGGTCTCTTGGCCACGCATGTGCCTCATGCATCAACAATTCCGCACTCACTGCGAACAGCGGCTGCCAATTAGTTGCCTGTTATATTTTCTGTTTCTTTCCTGACATCGAGCCGCTGCTACCTAACAGCTTTGGTGAAGAAAGAGGCCATACAATCACTTGTCCAGCCAGTGACCAAAAGAACTGCCCTTAGCTTTCCCACTGCTAACAATGAATGACAAATGATGCTATCAAAATAAATGGTTTGCAATGGCATGCTGAGGAGGAAAATTGTGTAACTAGCTGTGCACCATATGTGGCTAGTTCACTTAATAACTTTAAATTGTTGCAATTTGTTATAAAGCTGTGAATAAAACATCAGATTTTGACAGTAATTCTGCCTGGTTTATAAATTACCGCTGCAGAGGTTGCTTCATTCATAGCAATTTGTCTAAAGTTTGTTTACCAATAATAATTTATGAATTGTAATTGCATAAACTCTCATTGTTTGCTTCATATGAATTAATTGAGCCAAATGTCACAGAATGGGGTTAATTTAAAGATCCAAGTTATACAGCAAGGGCACTGCATGGTCTAAATGGAATAGTTCTGCATCATATCTGAGGCCTGATTCCTTTGATTTCATTTTTGTCCTCTATGTTCCTCCTGCATTTTCTCCTTGATCTCTGCAGAGACACAACTTGCCAAATTCTACCGGCTTTCCAAAATTTTGCAATAAAGTAAGAAGAAAGAATATTCGCTTTCATGTAGCACCTAAGAACAATTTGCCATATCCCAGCGCTCTTCACAGCCGATCGAACGTAGACATGGGAACAGTACAGGAACAGGCCCTTCGGCCCACAATGTCTATACCGAACATTATACCAAGTTAACCTCATCTCCTCTGCCTGCATGTCATCCATATCCCTCCATTTCCTGCATATCCATCTGCCTATCTAAAAGCTCTGAACAGTCATGACTGTATCTCTCTCCAGCACCACCCCTGGCAGTGCATTACAGGCATTCATCGCTTTCAGAGTAAAACAACTTTTCCTGCATCTTTTCTTTCAACTTTCTCCCTCTCACGTCAAGCTATGCCCCTCGAGTCATTGACATTTCCACCTGGGCAAAGGTTCCTGACTGTCCATCATGCACAATGAGGAACCTTTGTGGTAATATGGGAAAAATGGCAATCCCCTTAGGGGCAGCAAAATCCCAGAAACACCAACGTCATAAAGATAAAATAATCTGATATTGCAATAATAACATAAGTCAAGATATCAGAGCTAACTTATTTGCTCCTCTTCAGAATAACTCCATGGGATCTTTCAACTCCAAACAAGAGGGCTTTACATTTGAACTGAAAGATAAAATCACAACAACATAACACCTCTTCTGTGCTACACAGTGTCAGATTACAATGCACAAGTCTGGAGATCTGAACACATTTGAGTCTAGAAAGACACACGGTCCATCTTGTTCTCACATGAAGAAACCATTTTGTGTATTTTCCTCTAAGAGTTGTGGATCGCAATCAGGACTGGGCATTTTGACTTGGATTTTATATTTTCTCACTTGAACACAGAAGCCATTTTTCGGATCCCCCCAACTTCTGAATGGATGGTATACTTGGCCTTACACTGGCAATGGCTTCAATCATCTCATTGAAGTCCAACAATCCTACAGTGAAATTTGCCATAAGTCGTTTTTCACATTCCTATTGCAGATTTTTTGTAATACAAAGAGAAAATGAATATTGGAAAAAATGAAATAACCATTTTTAAAAATAATTGTGATGAGCTTAAAATTTAGGGTCATACTAGATGAATTCAAGTATTAGGGATGGAGTATATCATTGCCTTAAATTGATCTTTGTTGTATTTGAAAATCTGCAGAAAGAAACTGCAGAAGCCAAAATCTAAATAAACACAAAAAAAAAATGCTGGAAAAACTCAGCTGGGCAAGCAGAATATACGTGGAAGAAAAATTGTTAACATTTCTGGTTCAGGGCCTCTCATTAGAACTGCAAAAGAAAGCATTTTCTGTTTGTTTCCATAACTTTATATCCTTGTTTCAGATGAAGGAATTGGAATGCTGATTTTCAAAAGCAGCTTATGTAGGAAAATAACTGCAGATGCTGGTACAAATCACAAAATGCTGGAGTAACTCAGCAGGTCAGGCAGCATCTTGGAGAGAAGGAATGGGTGACGTTTCGGGTCGAGACCCTTCTTCAGTCTGAAGAAGGGTCTCGACCCGAAACGTCACCCATTCCTTCAAAAGCAGTTTACTTCATTCAGGCTAGCCAGTTCTCAGATACGTAACATAGGACATCCTGTTGAACAGTTCACTACTTTGATTAGCACATAACAATTATGAATTCTATCTTGCTCACAAAATGCTGGAGTAACTCAGCAGGTCAGGCAGCATCTCAGGAGAGAAGGAATGCGTGACTTTTCAGGTCGAGACTGAAGAAGGGTCTCGACCCGAAACGTCACCCATTCCTTCTCTCCTGAGATGCTGCCTGACCTGCTGAGTTACTCCAGCATTTTGTGAATAAATACCTTTGATTTGTACCAGCATCTGCAGTTATTTTCCTACACTATCCTGTTCACAATCAATATCATTAAAGATGGTGAAGGGGAGAAACCAGACATTGGTTACTGGCCCTGAGTGTTCCTTGAAGTCATGGCGGCATGGGGGCGCAGCGGTCGAGCTACTGCCTCCCAGGGCCAGGGACCTGGGTTCGATCCTGACTATGGGTGCTTGTTTGTACGGAGTTTATACGTTCTTCCCGTGACCTGCGTGGGTTTTCTCCGAGATCTTTGCTTTCCTCCCACACTCCAAAGACGTTCAGGCGTGTAGGTAAATTGGTATAAATGTAATATTATCCCTAGTGTGTGTAGGGTAGTGTTAGTGTGTGAGGGTCTCTAGTCGATGGGGAGTCGGTGGGCCGATTGGCCTGTTTCTGCACTGTGTATCTAAAACTAAAAGCTCAAACTAATTGTATTCACTTTCTTTTTATGATTTCAATGGGACTAATGCAGAGATTGGCACCTCTGTATCCATTTAGTATTAGAAGCAAAAGATTAATTGCTCACCAATGGTCTTTGTAGGCAAACATCTCCAACATAGCTGGCCTGACACTTGCAAGTATATGATGACGACCTGCTAGGCTTATTTCTTTGAACAAATCGAAAAGTGCTGGTGGAACTCAGCAGGTCTGGCAGCATCTGAGAAGGGAGTGGACAGATAACATTTCAGGTTGGGACTCTCCTTTGGACTTATTTCCTTTAATGCAGGTATTTGTTTATTCATTCACCAAAGTGGTGTATCGTTGGAAGAGTTGGCAATTCTTTGTAACAATGTTTGAGGTCCTACCAGCATTCTATTTTGGACCATAAGTTAGAAAATAGATCCATCTTCAGGGTTAAACCAGACCACTACGAGCAAGTAACCATAATGGAGATTGTTTTGTATCAAGGAGAAACAGCACAGATCTGGGTTTAATGAACTTTATAAACAGAGATTAAACTTGACTTTTATAATCACTAACATAGGGTTTTCGGAAAGTCTTCAGTAATTTGATACACTTCTTGACATTGGTTTCCCTCAAATTTTCAGTCACAAGGGCTGCACCGTGGCCCAGCGGTAGAGTTGTTGCCTTACAGCGCCAAGGATGCGGGTTCGATCCTGACTACGGGTGCTGTCTGTACGGAGTTTGTACATTCTCCCTATGAGAGCGTGGGTTTTATCCGAGAACTCTGATTTCCTCCCGCATTCCAAAGACATGCAGGTTTGGAGATTAATTGGCGTCTGTAAATCCTATCCTATCCCTAGTGTGTAGGATAGAACTAGTTTATGGTTGAAAGCTGGCTGGCATGGACTCTATGAACCAAAGGGCCTGTTTCCACGCTGTATCTCTAAATTAAATGATGACTATTTCATAAATACCTCTTGACACTGAGTGGATCTTCTGAAAAAAATGGTCCTGTGCGATAAAGCTTTCATGTGACTTTCAGTCTAAAGAAGGGTCTCGACCCGAATCATCACCCATTCCTTCTCTTCAGAGATGCTGTCTGTCCCGCTGAGTTACTGTAGCATTTCCTGATTACAATTGACCCGTGTATATATAAAGGATACAGTTGACAACATTTAGTGCAAGATAAAGTCCAATAATGTCCAATTGATGATAGTTCAAAGCTAGTCATCTCCAATGAGGTACCGTGGTGGCAGCCTTCAAGTGCCAGAGACCCTGGTTCTATCCTGGCTACAGGCAGTCTGTATGGAGTTTGTACATTCTTCCTGTGACCGCATGGACATTTCCCAGGTGCTCTACTTGCCTCCCACGCTCCAGACATGTATGTTTGTAGATTATTTGGGTTTGGTAAACTTGCAAATTGTCCCTAATGTGTAGTATATTGCTGGTGTAAAGGGTAATCACTGGTTGGCATGGACTCGGTGGGCCAAAGGGCCACATTGTATCTCGAAAGTCTAAAGGTAGATCGGAGGTCAGGACATAAAAGAGGTCTGGAAATACTCAGCAAATCAAGTAGTATCTATGCAGAAAATTAAATTAAACTGAGTTAACTTCATATGTGGATGACCTTACATCTGAATTGTTGAGTCCCTTATTCAGCCCCAATTACTGCAGTGTGTGTAGATGAAAGATGAGGTGATGCTCCTTGAGTTTATGTCGGACTTTATTGGCGTTGAGAGTGTAATTTTATGAAGTAAAACTAAGCTGAATTTCCACATCAGATTTGACTTGGTAAAACCTCATGAGGAACATTAACATAGAAAGTCAAAAATCAAGAGTTTTACTTTTCATGCGCAATGGTAATGGAACAATTAAATTCTTACATACTGCAGCTTTTACATTAACATAACAAATAAATGTTCTAGAAACCTATTGTCCTATAAATTACCAGTTATTCTAAATAACCAGACAATAATAGTGCAAACTAAAGTACGAAGCACAATCTTTATAGAAAGTCCATTCTGGTTTGGTGCTGAGGTAGGGTTAGTTTTAGTTTATTTTAATTTAATTTAGAGATACAACACGGAAACAGGCCCTTCAGCCCACCGAGTCCATGCCGACCAGTGGTATTACCACTGGTATTATCCTACACACTCGGGACAATTTACAATCTTTACCAAAGCCAATTAACCTACAAACCTGTACATCTTTGGAGTGTGGGAGGAAACCAGAGTACTCTGGGAAAACCTATGCAGTCATGGGGAGAACGTACAAACTCCATACAGACAACACCCGTAGTCAGGATCGAACCCGGGTCTCTGGCGCTGTAAGGCAGCTACTCTACCGCTGAGCCACCGTGCCGCCGATGCATCTTCAAGAGTCTGATGGTTGAGCAGAAGAAGCTGTTCTTGAACCTGGAAATTGGTTCTCAGGCTCCTATATCTTCTTTAGCGATGTGGGAGGACAGGGTGATATGGGTTTTTGATGACAATGCATTGCCTTCTTGAGGGAGCAATTCAGAACTTTTTATTTAATTTATTTTATCTTGAGATACAGCATGGAAACTGGCCCCTCAGCCCACTGAATTCATGCCAACCACTAGTTCTATGTTATTCCACTTTTGCATCCACGCCTTACATAATAGGGGCAATTTAGAGGCCAATTATCCTACAGACCGCACATCTTTGGAATATGGGAGGAAACCAGAGCACCCGGAGGAAACCCACTCAACCGCATGGAGAGCGTGCAAACTCCACATCAAAGGCACTTGAACCCAGATCTCCGCTGCTGTGAGGCAACAGCTCTACCTGCTGCACCACTGTGCTGCCCACTGGGGTTCCTGCAGATCCCTCTGAAGGTGGAGCGGTCAATACCCGTGATGGATCGGGCAATATTTCACACAGGCACAGATTTGAAATCAAAGGGGATCCGCAGAACATTGAATTAAATGGATTGCTTTTTGGGAGAATAGAAGCAAAATACATATGCCATCACTACACACATCAACACCAGCATGCACTGACAAATGACCATATTAACATAAACTGGAAGTTCATAGTTGGAAGGTCTTTGGCATCATTCAACGAGTTTTCAGGATATGCCATAGGGTTAACTGTACTCCAATAATTTCCGGTTCATTGCTGATGGTATCTTTCCAATCGGGGCCATCAACATAGAATGGGATAAATGTAGCCTCATAAGGAGATGCAGCTAATAAAGTTTCACTACAAAAACTAGATTCTAATTATCATGCAAGCTGGATCTGACATTAATTTACTTAAACAGTGCTGCTTCTTTCATTTCAATTATACTTTATTAACCTTATTTCTCGATCACTATCTTTTCAGAGTTTTCTTACGTACTGAAGCATTGTATTCTCCGCCTGACATTTAATTAACATTTGGCTCAGAGCCCATTCTGTGTTGAATTATGGAATGTCAGTCTGTGATCAGTGATTCATATCTGTATCATCTTTCCTTCTCTGCTTAAAGAAGCTGAGAGAGTTAACCCCTCACAGTTCCCATTTCTTTCCACTCTTGTTATTTGAGAACATGAGTGTTTCTAACTTCAGAGTTCTGGAACTGCAGCTGTAAAATTTGTAATGGTTTTTAATATCTTGCTGGGAGCCTTCTGCTAATTGAGGCAGCACCGGGCATAGGTTGGGTAGTAGGTGGTCTTCAAGCATTCCACGTGCGACAACTTTTTGATCTCGCAGCCAGCATGAAGGGAAATGCCAAGTTCAAGATGAAGACTGGGTGGGAGTGGTCTGGCCTTCTAGCCTCCTCTATCTTTCAGTCTGAAACAGGGTTCTGACCCAAAACGTCAACTTTTCTCCAGAGATGCTGCCAGACCCATTGTGTTACTCCAACATTCTGTGTCTACCTTCAAGATGATGACCACTGTTTTAGTTTACTTTAGTTTAGATTAGAGATACAGCGCGGAAACAGGCCATTCGGCCCACCTAGTCCGTGCCGACTAACGACCCCCGGTACACCAGCACACATTAGGGACCATTTATAATTTTACCAAAGCCAAATAACATATGTCTTTGGAGTGTGGGAGGAAACCAGAGCACCTGGGGAAAACCCACGCGGTCACGGGGAGAATGTGCAAATTCCATACAGGGAACACCTGGAGTCCGAATTGAACCCAGGTCTCTGGCACTGCAAGTCAGCAACTCTACCACTGTGCTACTGTACTGCCCCTTTTGTTTCCGTCTTGTAGGTGACTTTGCCAATGAGTTGCCAGGGGTAGTTGCTTGGGCCAAAGAAACCCGAGGAACAGCAGGAAGTGTAGAAGTATAATGTTGGTGATGGATCATTAAGAAAATGTAATTACTTTAGCCAATGCAATATTTGAATATGATGGTACCTCAATTACATGCAGTGAAATACCATCTTATTTCTAGGTTGATTATTAAGGTCAACAAATGAGCACCATTAGTGAAAATTCCCACAGGTGAGTTATTAACTCTGGAGGCAGGACTTGGTTTATGGGAGGGGTCTACTTTTCAAGGCAGTGCACACAATTGCAGCTGGATGCAAACTGTGCTTGCAACCTTCTTGCATCAGTTGTCTGGCTTTGAAGCAAATTGTACCAAAAACACTTGCGCTCAGATGGGATTGTCATGCTAACATGTTGAATAGCGTCTAAGAAAGGCAAACTAAAGAAATACTGACCTAGTATTTACTGACTCATTCCTTTTCTCCAGAGACCCTGACCCGCTGAGTTACTCCAGCGGTTTGTGCCTACCTGCCCTAATAATTCTTTGGTATTGGAAAGGCAGGCATTAAATATGATGAGGACTGAATTCCTTCTCTGTAATTACCTTGTGTTTGGAGATTTATATTTATTAAATGATCATGGTGACACAAATAGTTTGAATCTATAAAACTATTAAAGCTCAGAAATGCAGCGCACTGTCTCCATTACAAGAAATGCATATATTTACACCACAAAAATATAACATGTAAGGCTTTTTCAGACACATAAACCAGGTCATCTCGTTTAGCAAAGTCCTCTTAAAATCTAGTCAAACTTGCCAAATTGCAATGAAAGATCAAAGAAGGTTGTGACAGAGTGCCTCAAGTCAAATCCTGACATCATTGTAGATCACCATAGAACACGAACACATATATTTGTTGCAAGAAATTAGAGATGCAGCTATTAACAATGTTTCAATTTGATTGGGAACTCCCTGCACTGACTTAAAAAATAACCCAGAGTCAATAAAATAGATTAAGTTGATGGATTTTTTTTATTAATTCACACATTGTCCAAATAGCTGGAAAGCCAGTATTTAATGTGCCTTGGTAGATTAATTAAGACAGTCGCTTACAACTAAACATGTTATGTAAGTTTGGAATCACATCCAAGAAAGACATGGTGATGATAATATCTTTCCATCTGGAATGGAAGCCTATTCCTGCTCCTGCTTTCTTATGTTCTGAAGCGCGACACTTTTAGGCCCAACTTACTCACCATCGTCCCTTTGGTGCTAATGGAAGAAGTTTTATTGAAATCGGTGTTATATTTTTAAAGTTATTCACATTTTAAAGTTTAAATCTATCTCCTATGGAGGGAGGGAGAGAGAGAGAGAGAGGGAGGGAGGGAGGGAGGGAAGGAGGGAGGGAGGGAGGGATGGAGGGAGGATAAGGGGGATTGAGGGGGGTGGAGTGGGGGGAGGGGAAGGTGGAGGGGGAAGGGGGAAGAGGAGGGGAGGGGAGGGGAGGGAGAGGGGGGTGGAGGAAGGGGGAGGGGGGGAGGAGCGAGGGGGAGGGAGTGGGAGGTGGGAGGGAGGGGGAGAGAGGGAGGGGGAGAGGGGAGGGGAGGGGGAGGGGGAGAGGGGAGGGTGGAGGGGGAGGGCGGAGGGGGGAGGAGAGGGTGCTGCACCAATGCAGGAGAAGTTTGGGCCCAACGGGTCCATTTGGTGTAGTAGAGTTATAAAGTGTGGAAACAGGCCTTTCAACCCAACGCCCACACCGACCAACAGGTCCCACTTGCACTAGTCCCACTTGCCTATGTTTGGCCCACATCCCTATCCATGCATAAATTTTTCTTAAATGTTGCGATAATACCTGCAATGTCCTCAATGTGTCCATTTGGGTTTCCTCTGGGTGCTCCAGTTTCCTCCCACATCCAAAGACGTGTGGATTCGTAGGTTAATTGGCCTCTGAAGTTGCCCCTCTTGTGCATCGACTGGATGCGAAAGTGAGATAATATAGAACTAACGTGAATTGGTGATCAATGTGGATTTGATCGTGAACTAACGTGAATGGGTGATCAATGTGGATTTGATCATGAACTAACGTGAATGGGTGATCAATGTGGATTTGACCATGTACTAGGTAGGCAAAAGGGGCTGTTTGCATGCTGTATTGTCAATCAATCAATTCAATCAATCAATCAATCGATCAATCAAAGACCAAAGTGAGATTTATCAGAGAGGTGGCCATTGGAAGAAACTTTGAAGTGTTCTTGAACAGAGGGAAGTAGGACACTGCAGACAAGGTAAGGAGTGATATGGAGCTCGCATGAATACTGTGAGAAAGCAGTATGTTTGGCTCCAGAATGGGCAGGTATTCACTGAAATGCCTGAATGATGATCAGTATAGGGGAGATAGAGAACTCTTGGTTGAGTGGTGCTTCAACACCAACCTCTCATTCAACAACAACATGACCGAGGAACTAATTGTTGACCAGAAAGGGGAAGTCAGGGCTCCATGCGCCAGTTTTCATTGCTGGGGTGGTGGAGAAGAGAGTTAGCAGCTTTAAATTCCTAAGAGTTAATATTGCAGAAGTGGACAAGTGTGAGTAATTATTTGCTTCCTGGCATGAAACACTGTCCTTGCCTCCATGCCACGCCAGACTACAGTCTCCACATGACCCTGTGTGAGAGCTGAACAGAAAAAAACAACTTGCCAAACCTAGGAAAAAAACAACAGTCAAATATTTCTGTCACAAAGTTATGAACTCACATGGGAAGAGAGGAGCAGGCTGGATCTTAGTGATGCCATAATTATGCCGATGTTCTTGAGAGGAAATGTTAGTTATCTCCCACAGAGGAAAGTCAGTAAAAGCATCCTCATCCCTTCCCAATAACCAAAGAATTCCTCCCAAGGCCGCAAGGCCAGTTCTGCCAATCAAATGGCACAATTAACATAATCTTCATAGACAACATACAACGCTACAGCACAGGAACAGATGCCCGCATTACCACATGCAAACATGATGCCAGGTCAAACTAATCTCCGCTTCCAGCACGTGATCCATGTTCCTCTATTCCCTGCACATTCATGCACCTATCCAAACGCCTCTTAAATGCCAATGTCGTATCCGCTCCACCACCAACTCCTGGCAGTGCATTCCAAGCACCCACCACTTTCTGTATAAAACACTCACCGCACTTATCTCTCAACGTGCAATAATGTCAACAAGAGATTAAAGAGTGGCAACGACAGTGTATGTGGTCATTTTATACCTCAGAAAATCCTTTGTCTTCTTCAGCTGAGAAGGATGGCATAGAATCTTCTCAAACATAGCTCTCCTCGGAAATTCAGCATTATTCTATATCTAGAACATAATGACATGAAAGTCACAATCCAAACCAAGCGAGTCACCACAGATCAAGCAGCAACATTGTGTTTTTGCTCTAAACCATTTATCTATCTTTTTTATCTACAATACCACACCATACATCCTACAAGTTCTTTAAAAGGGTGGAATTAATCTGGACAAGGGTCCTGACCCGAAACACCACCTACCCCTGCATTCTCTTGGGATTTAGATTTTACTTTACTTTAGACTTTTGGGATACAGTGCGGAAACAATCCCTTCGACCCAGTGCCAAGTCAGTGTTGATCAGTCATCACCCTGTACACTAGGGACAATTGACAGTTTCTACTGAAGTCGATTAACCTACAAACCTGCACATCTTTGAAGTGTGGGCGGAAACCAGAGCACCTGAAGAAATCCCACCCTGTCATAGGGAGAACGTACAAACTCCATACAGACAACGCCCGCAGTCAGGGTCTGACGCTGTAAGGTAGTGACTCTACCGCTGCGCCACTGTGCCACCCTTAATCAGCATGACCCGCTGAGTTACTCTTGCTCTTTGTGTCTTTTTTTTAAAAAAGAATATATAAATTGAATGAGAAATAAGTCAACCACCTTCACGTTCACGAGGGATCAACTCATTATAACATCAGACAGAGTTACAGTAAGCGGCTTGCATTTTCCAAGGTTCCTAGTAATTGCTGATTCACTCACTGACGTGCAGAAGGAACAGGAAGAAGATGACGCAAAAAAAACAGCAGATGTTGGAATGTTGACTTGGAAGCAATAGTCAGCTTGGTTTTGTGAAGAGTATATCCTTTCTCACAAATTTTGCAAGCGATGCAGATTTTGATGAAGGTAGTTCTGTGGATGTGGTCTACATGAACTTCAGTAAAGCATTTGGCAAGGTCCTTCATGATATTCTGGACCAGAGGATTAATTCACATGAGATCCTCGGTGAGCTGATAATTTGGATCCAAAATTGGCTTGGTCGTAGAAGATAGTGAATAGTTCGGGAGGGATGCTTTATTGAATGGAGGTTTGTGACTAATGATGTTCTGCAAGAATCAGTGCTGGGACCTCAGTTGTTTGTAATTTGTACTTTGATTGGAAATTTAGGTGATTAGCAAGTCTGCAGATGGTACGAAAATTGGTGGAGTTGTAGATGGTGAGGAAGGTTGTTAAAGGACCAGTTGGAAATTTGGGTGGGGAAATGGCAGATGGAGTTTAATCAGGACAAACATAGAAACATAGAAACATAGAAAATAGGTGCAGGAGGAGGCCATTCGGTTTGGTTCCGAGGTATTGGCATCAGAGATATGATGCACCAAAAGGCCTGTTTCTGTAATGCACTGTCCTGTGAGTCAGTCTCACTGCCTGAACTTGAAACTTTACTTTAGAGATACATTGCAGAAACAAGCCGTTCGGCCCACCAGGTCTGCGTCGACCAGCGATCACCCTGTACACTAACACTAGCCTACACACTAGGGACAAATTAAAGTTTTACCAAAGCCAATTAACCTGCAAACCTGTACGTCTTTGGAGTGTGAGAGGAAACCGGAGCACTCGGAGAAAACCCACGCAGTGATAGGGAAAACCAACAAACTCCTTACAGACAGCACCCGCAGTCAGGATCAAACCCGACTCTCGCTGTAAGGCAGTAGTAACTCTACCGCTGCGCCGCTGGTGACTTGTGTTTCTTATCTGCCACAGAAACTGCTTGACCCATTGAAGTTCCTCCAGCACTTTGCGATTTGCTGAGGATTCCAGCATTCACAGTGCCTCCAGAGCGAGCAATATGTTCCTTGATGTTATTATTCCTTCCTTGGTCTGATTGAGGTTTTGTACCAACCTTGCATCAGTTTAAGTACTAAAAGCCATTTGAAACTCACAGCAATAGTTTTGCTTTCACTACAGGCTCGTCGAACTATGCAGAAACACAGACAAGTGGCATATTGTTTTTGTAGGTCCCAGCTCTAACCAAAATGTGGGCCTCTGAATTATTGCTTGGTACACAGACCACTATTGATTTCCCCTCCTCCCCTTCTACATATAAAAAAGTAACAGATGTTTAATGAAAGCACGAATGCTTTCCTCAGACATTTCAGAAATTGATTCAGAGAAAATATACACTAAATGACCACACCTGATATTAGACTTTTCTCTACAGCAATTCATAGCTTTTTAATAATGCATTTTATTAAAATGGAAACTCACAGGGGACACTATGATCATTAAAAAAAATTGCAACAGGCTTACTATGACCTATAATTAATTTTTTTGAGTGAAATATTATGCCTGTTTTTTTTCTTTAAGGTCCCTCTTCCCTTTAAATGTCCAATATCCCATTTATATCACTTACATAAATATTATTCTGTTAATTAAGTCTATGTCACAACTTTATTAAGAAACCTTAGCTTCGCTGAAGTGTTTTGTAATAAATTTCAAAGGAAAATTCAATTTTAATTTGAGCTTCTATATTTCAGAGGTTTTTTTTCTCCTCATCCAGATCTTTGATTTCAAAAACAAAAATATTAACTTGTGGAAAAAATTCCTTAATGATCCTTCAAAACCACTTGGATACTTATTGAATCCAGTTCCACTGTATAGAAACATAGAAAAATAGGTGCAGGAGTATGCCATTCAGCCCTTCGAGCCAGCACCGCCATTCAATATGATCATGGCTGATCATCCAAAACCAGTACCCCGTTCCTGCTTTTTCCCCAAATTCCCTCATTCCTTTAGCCCAAAGAGTTAAATCTAACTCTCTCTTGAAAACATCCAGTGAATTGGCCTCCACTGCCTTCTGTGGCAGAGAATTCCGCAGATTCACAACTCTCTGGGTGAATTTCTTTTGCCTCATCTTGCTCACTTGAGCTCTTTCAGCAAATTCCCCATTATTTCCATACTTCCACGTAATGTAGAAATGATTGGGTTGGAAGATTGTTGGAGGTGAAGCAGCGAAACAGCTGATTGGTGGATCATGCAAGGGCCTAACAAAGGTGTCGGCCATTCGTGCCCTTGCAGCACATGCAAGCCCTATTCATTGTTAGTTAAAGATGCCACACTTGAGCAAATCCCAGGCCGTGAGGCTGGCACTTGGATCCCACCTCGGAGAGATCCTCCTGGTAGATCAGACAAAGGCCGTGAGTTTGTCAGGCATTGTTGGTCTTCATTGATGACAGAGAGACTTAGCCGGAAGGAGAGGTGCGTAAAATGCTGGAAAGGGACAGCAGGACTGGCAGCATGTCTGGAGAGAAGGAATGGGTGAGGTTTCGGGTCGAGACCCTTCGGTCTGAAGAAGGGTATTGATCCAAAACATTACCTATTCCTTCTCTCCAGAGATGCTGCCTGTCCCCCTGAGTTACTCCATTTTGTGCCTATCTTCGGTTTAAACCATTGTATGCAGTTCCTTCCTACACAGGAGAGGTGTGCATACTACCTGGCAGATGTCTCTGAGGTGGAGTACCAGCCTCACAGTGTGAGATCTGCACGAGGGCGGTTTCTTTCACTGTTAATGAATGGGGATGCACGTATTGCAAGGGCACGAGTGGCCTACACCTTCCATCAGCCATGCATGATCCAAAATACCAGATCTCTTGCTCTCCTTAAATCCAGGCTCCTCCATATGTTCGGGCAGATGCGTCGTGGACACAGAAGTAAATTCACAGACTGTGTGGAGGTTATAGTGCTTCTACAACTTTCCTTTGCAAAATAGTTTTACATTGAAACTGAATTGTACGTCACAGAAAAACATGACTTTACACAAAGACATAAAAAGCTGCAGATGCTGGAATCTTGAACAAAATGCAAAGTGCTGGAGAGATTCAGTGCATCAGGCAGCGTATGTGGTGGGAATGGACAGATGGCCTTTCGGTTTGGGATTCTTAGAGAATGAAGTAGGAGCTGGCATGGGGGAGCCACCAAAAACAAAGAGGGTCCCAGCATGGTGTGGGAGGGAGGGGGGAGGGGGCAAGAACAGAGGGACCATTGGGATGACATTGAACACTTTTTAACGTAGTCGGCGCGCTATACGTAGCGACTCTTTGCATACTTTGTGCATGGTACGCAATACAAAGAATTTCACTGTCACTAAGATAGGTGGAGTAGTTGATAGTGAGGTAGATTTTCAAAGTCTACAGAGAGACTTGGGCGTTTTGGAAGGGTGGGCTGAAAGATGGCAGATGGAGTTTAATGCTGATAAGTGTGAGGTGCTGCATTTTGGTAGGACAAATCAAAATAGGACGTACAGGGTAAATGGTAGGGAATTGAGGAATGCAGTGGAACAGAGGGATCTGGGAATAACTGTGCATTGTTCCCTGAAGGTGGAATCTCATGTGGATAGGGTGGTGAAGAAGGCGTTTGGTATGCTTGCCTTTATAAATCAGAGCATCGAGTATAGAAGTTGGGATGTAATGTTGAAATTGTACAGGGCATTGGTGAGGCCAAATCTGGAGTATGGTGTGCAGTTCTGGTCGCCAAATTATAGGAAGGATGTCGACAAAATGGAGAGGGTACAGAGGAGATTTACTAGAATGTTGCCTGGGTTTCAGCACTTAGGCTACAGAGAGAGGTTGAACAGGTTGGGTCTTTATTCTTTGGAGCGTAGAAGGTTGAGGGGGGACTTGATAGAGGTTTTTAAATTTTTGAGAGGGACGGACAGAGTTGACGTGGGTAGGCTTTTCCCTTTGAGAGTGGGGAAGATTCCAACAAGGGGACATAGCTTCAGAATTGAGGGACAAAGGTTTAGGGGTAACATGAGGGGGAACTTCTTTACTCAGAGGGTTGTGGCTGTATGGAATGGGCTTCCGGTGGAAGTGGTGGAGGCTGGCTCGATTTTATTATTTAAGAGTAAATTGGATAGGTATATGGATAGGAGGGGATTGGAGGGTTATGGTCGGAGTGCAGGTAGATGAGACTAGGTCAGGGAGAATGGTCGGCGTGGACTGGTAGGGCCGGACAGGCCTGTTTCCATGCTGTAGTTGTTATATGTTATATGTTATATGTGACAATATAGTATCATTCATTCATTCATTTTTCATGATTTTGCACGAACTAGATTCAAGGCAAACATATTTCATGCGTTTAAAATGACTAATTGTGGTTGGTATGATTTCAAATCTGCTCAGAAAATAATTAAATTGGTTAGACATTTTTGAAATTTATTTTTTGGAAATTTTGTTCTTGTATTTCCTCATTCATGTGACCTACACATCCCAACAGCAATGTGATAATGTAGGAAGAGCCTTCTCACGTTATACCAGCTTCTTCATGCAATGAGGAATGCTTGAGGTAATATTTTGATCATGTGGTTGAGAAATGAAATTTGACAGTGAAGACTCCTTTTATATCTCAGTTGTCCAGCACTAACCTGGGAGAATGAATCACTGAGCATCTGGAAGGCTGAAAATCAGATGAATTCCAAAACATGAAGATAATAGATAGCAGGCAAGTGAAGGAAGAAATAGAGGTTTGTAGGAAGGAACTGCAGATGCTGGTTATAACCAAAGATACACACAAAATGCTGGAGTAACTCGGCGGGACAGGCAGCATCTCTGGAGAAAAAGAATGGGTGACATTTGGGGTCGAGACTGAAGAAGGGTCTCGTCTTCCAAAACGTCACCCATTCCTCTCCAGAGAAGCTGCCTGTCCCGCTGAGATAGTCCAGCATTTTGTGTCTATCTTCGAAGTAATCAAAGTTATTGGATTCGAGAGATTGGGAGGAAGGGAAAAAACGGTCAAAAGGTAAACAAAGTGCCAAAGTTGCAGGGTAATTTTCAGTGGGTTTTTGTTGCAATTCTTCAAATATACTTCAAAATATTTATTGCAGAGAGACTCACGATCAATCCAAAAATGACTCATAACGTGCAAGGAAATCCATACCTTAGTTTGATTGTCAGTGAACGTACAGTGCATATAATACTAAAGATAACCACTCAGACTTACATATCATTGTACACATAATGGATGTATCAGTCTGTGCAGTGCTCTATTCTATGAATGATAAAAATCATAAAATGCCCAGAGAAAGAAAGTATTTGATTTCAGGATAAGCAATGTTTGTAGTGGAACAGATTAGATTGTAGAACAACTGTGTAAATTCACATGAGAGCTACATGCTGAGTTACATGCATTAGATTTGGTAGTTACTCCATTTAACAGCTATGTCTTAAAAAGATCCCTACTGCATTCGTCAATATGAAATAGCATCAGTACAACTGAAAATCTTCAATAGTGATAAAGATGGCAGGCTCAATTAGATGTGGTCTGACTGGAGGCAATGAGTAGTTTTGTGTGGGTTAGAGCTCATGCATAACCTTTTTCTTATTAGAGCCTTACATATTCTTGAAGTCATTTGAAGGAGACAAGGAGGGGCAGCACAGTAACACAGATGATAGAGCTGCTGCCTCACATGCCAGAGACCCGGGTTCAGTCCTGACCTCAGATGCTGTCCGTGTGGAGTTTGCACGTTCTCCCTGTGGCCATGTGGGTTTCCTCCGGGTGCTCCGGTTTCCTCCCACCTCCCAAAGATGTGCGGGTTTGTCGATTAATTGGCCTCTGAAAATGTCACCGAGTGTGGAGGGAGTGGATGAGAACGTGGAATGACATAGAACTAGCGTGAATGGGTGATCGATGGTCGGTGTGAAGAGCCTGTGTCTGTGCTGTATCTCCAAACTAAACCAAGGTAATGATCATTGGGTGAGTTGATGAGTCAGCGCTGAAGTGCTGAAGGACTGGGAGTTGCGAGTTTCTGATCAGCCTCTTTCGCTTAACCAAGAGTGAACATGGAGAATGGAACTAACAAGTACTTCTCTAAAAACTATGTCCAACTAGAACATGTAGGAAAATAATTGCAGATGCTGGTTCAAAAATGGCGGCACGGTGGCGCAGCGGTAGAGTTGCTGCCTTACAGCGAATGCAGCGCCGGAGACTCAGGTTCGATCCTGACTACGGGCGCCTTCTGTATGGAGTTTGTACGTTCTCCCCGTGACCTGCGTGGGTTTTCTCCGAGATCTTCGGTTTCCTCCCACACTCCAAAGACGTACAGGTATGTAGGTTAATTGACTGGGTAAATGTAAAAATTGTTCCTAGTGTGTGTAGGATAGTGTTAATGTGCGGGGATCGCTGTGCAGCGCGGACTCGGTGGGCCAAAGGGCCTGTTTCCGCGCTGTATCTCTAAATCTAAAAAAATCAAATTGAAGGTAGACACAAAATGCTGGAGTAACTCAGCGGGTCAGGCAGCATCTTGGGAGAGAAGGAATGGGTGGCGTTTTGGGTCGAGACCCTTCGTCAGACTGATGAAGGGTCTCAACCTGAAACGTCACCCATTCCTTCTCTCCTGAGATGCTGCCTGACCCGCTGAGTTACTCCAGCATTTTGTGTCTACCTCCAACTAGAACATGTCTGTGCTGTTTAACAGTACAAATTTACGGGCTACATTTTCACTACTTTCCCCTGGCAGAAAACAGATGGTCACTGATGAGCTTCCATTTTACACACTTTTCGCCATTTTGATATTTAATAAGATGGGATGTAAAATGAATTGTGCATAAGGTAGGAAGAATCCTAAATGGCAGCCAATTTATTGCCCTGTACTATCTATCGTACAATCCAATATGATAAGACATTGCTGGAAGGTGAGAGGGACAAATTTTAAAGAAGATGCGCTGGAAACGTTTTACACTAGAGGATGGTGAGTACCCAGAACACACTGCTGGAGGTGGCGCCTGAGACAGGTGCAATAATGGCATTTAAGAGACTTTTGGATAAGTACACTTATATTCAGGAAAGGGAGGGATATGGATCACATGCGGATGGATAAGTGATGGTATTTCATCATGTTAGGCCCAGACATTGTGGGTCGAAGGGCCTATTCTTGTGCTGTATTGTTCCATGTTCTATGACTTTAGACTTTAGGAAACAGGCCCTTTGGCCCACCGAGTCCGTGCCAACCAGCGATTCGCATACACTAACAGTATCCTACGCACTAGGGACAATTTAAAATTTTACCGAAGCCAATTAACCTACAAACCTGCAGGTCTTTGAAGTGTTGGAGGAAACTGTAGCATCCAGAAAAATACCCATGTGGTCACAGGGACAACATTCAAACTCCGTACAGACAAACACCCAGAGTCAGGATTGAACTCGGGTCTCTGGCACTGTAAGGCAGCAACTCTACCGCTGTGCAACTGAGGTGCAGCTCTAATCAGTGACAGTCAAAGTAAGGTATGGATTTCCTAGCAGATTACAAGTCATTTTGTGATTGATCATGAATATGATGGGTCTCTCTCACAATAAATGTGCAGAAGGTAGACACAAAATGCTGGAGTAACTCAGCGGGTCAGGCAGCATCTCTGGAGAGAAGGAATGGGTGACATTTCGGGTCGAGACTCTTCTTCAGATAATAAATATGTAGAAATGTATTTGTAGTGAGGCAAACTACTTGTGCCACAGAAAATTACCTGTCAGGCTTGGTCTCATTGAGCCTGTAAAATAATACACATCTTCACCTGAGCTGATACTCCAGGTGATGTGGTAAAAGACAGGAGTCTAGTGACCTTGATTTACTCTTGGCCAAACATATCCGTGTCCTGTGTGCCCTGAATGGTAACCTGCCAGAGGCCAGGAGACCATTATGGGCAGGACTTGGTGGAGCAATCACAATTCAGACATCACAATTTTGGCCTGTACTCTGCATTGTGGCATGCACTGGATAGAGTTATCTGGCAGCATGGGCAAGGAACCATTCACTGGAAACCAGCAAAAATGTACTGCTACAGATGTTATCGGAGATTTCAACATGCAGATAGACTGGGAAAATCAGGTTGGTAATGGACCCCAGGAAAGGGGGTTTGTGGAGTGCCTCCGAGATGGATTCTTAGAGCAGCTTGTACTGGAGCCTACTAGGGAGAAGACAATTCTGGATTTAGTGTAGAGTAATGAACCTGATTTGATAAGGGAACTCAAGGTAAAAGAGCCATTGGGAGGCAGTGATCATAATATGATAAGTTTTAATCTACAAATTGAGAGGGAGAAGGGAAAATCGGAAGTGTCAGTATCACAGTATAGCAAAGGGGATTACAGAGGCATGAGGCAGGAGCTGGCAAAATTTGACAGGAAGGAGACCCTAGCAGGGAAGACGGTGGAACAGCAATGGCAGGCATTCCTGGGAATAATGCAGAAATTGCAGGATCAATTCATCCCAAAGAGGAGGAAAGATTCTAACGGGAGTAAGAAGCACCCGTGGCTGACAAGGGAAGTCAAGGACAGCATAAAAATAAAAGAGAATAAGTATAACATAGCAAAGAAGAGCGGGAAGCCAGAGGATTGGGACTCTTTTAAAGAGCAACAGAAGATAACTAAAAAGGCAATACGGGGAGAAACGATGAGGTACGAAGGTAAGCTGGCCAATAATATAAAGGAGGATAGTAAAAGCTTCTTTAGGTATGTGAAGAGGAAAAAAATAGTTAAGGCAAATGTGGGTCCCTTGAAGACAGAAGCAGGGGAATTTATTAAGGGGAACAAGGAAATGGCAGACGAGTTGAACCAGTACTTTGGATCTGTCTTTACTAAGGAAGATACAAGCAATCTCCCAGATGTTCTAATGGCCAGAGATCCTAGGGTGACGGAGGAACTGAAGGAAATTTACATTAGGCAGGAAATGGTGTTGGGTAGACTGATGGGACTGAAGGCTGATAAATCCCCAGGGCCTGACGGTCTGCATCCCAGGGTACTTATGGAGGTAGCTCTAGAAATCATGGATGCATTGGTGATCATTTTCCAATGTTCTATAGATTCAGGATCAGTTCCTGTGGATTGGAGGGTAGCTAATGTTATCCCACTTTTTAAGAAAGGAGGGAGAGAAAAAACAGGAAATTATAGAGCAGATAGTCTGACATCAGTAGTAGGGAAGATGCTGGAGTCAATTATTAAAGACGAAAATGCGGAGCATTTGGATAGGAGTAACAGGATCGTTCCGAGTCAGCATGGAATTATGAAGGGGAAATCATGCTTGCCTATTCTTCTGGAATTTTTTGAGAATGTAACTGGGAAAATGGACAGGGGAGAGCAGTGGATGTAGTGTACCTTGACTTTCAGAAAGCCTTCGACAAGGTCCCACATAGGAGATTAGTGGGCAAAATTAGAGCACATGTTATTGGGGGTAGGTTACTGACATGGATAGAAAATTGGTTGGCAGACAGAAAGCAAAGAGTGGGGATAAATGGGTCCCTTTCAGAATGGCAGGCAGTGACTAGTGGGGTACCACAAGGCTCGGTGCTGGGACCGCAGCTATTTACAATATACATTAATGACTTGGATGAAGAGATTAAAAGTAACATTAGCAAATTTGCAGATGACACAAAGCTGGGTGGTAGTGTGAACTGTGAGGAAGATGCTATGAGGTTGCAGGGTGACTTGGACAGGTTGTGTGAGTGGGCGGATGCTTGGCAGATGCAGTTTAATGTGGATAAGTGTGAGGTTATCCACTTTGGTGGTAAGAATAGGAAGGCAGGTTATTATCTGAATGGTGTCAAGTTAGGAAAAGGGGACGTACAACGAGATCTGGGTGTCCTAGTGCATCAGTCACTGAAAGAAAGCATGCAGGTACAGCAGGCAGTGAAGAAAGCCAATGGAATGTTGGCCTTCATAATAAGAGGAGTTGAGTATAGGAGCAAAGAGGTCCTTCTATAGTTGTACAGGGCCCTAGTGAGACCGCACCTGGAGTAGTGTGTGCAGTTTTGGTCTCCAAATGTGAGGAAGGATATTCTTGTTATTGAGGGCGTGCAGCGTAGGTTTACTAGGTTAATTCCCGGAATGGCGGGACTGTCGCATGTTGAAAGACTGGAGCGACTAGGCTTATATACACTGGAATTTAGAAGGATGAGAGGGGATCTTATTGAAACATATAAGATTATTAAGGGGTTGGACACGTTAGAGGCAGGAAACATGTTCCCAGTGTTGGGGGAGTCCAGAACCAGGGGCCACTGTTTAAGAATAAGGGGTAGGCCATTTAGAACAGAGATGAGGAAAAACCTTTTCAGTCAGAGAGTTGTAAATCTGTGGAATTCTCTGTCTCGGAAGGCAGTGGAGGCCAGTTCTCTGAATGCTTTCAAGAGAGAGCTAGATAGAGCTCTTAAGGATAGCGGAGTCAGGGGGTTTGGGGAGAGGGCAGGAACGGGGTACTGATTGAGAATGATCAGCCATGATCACATTGAATGGTTATGCTGGCTCAAAGGGCCAAATGGCCTACTCCTGCACCTATTGTCTATTGTCTATTGTCAATAATAGAAATGGTTAATGGTAGCAGAAATGAGCTTCTGTTGACTGTCTTTGTGGCTGTAAATTTAGAAGATGCCAGATTTGTTTATTCCTTAAGAGTGAGAAACAGATGGTGAAATATTTATGCATTTAACCCCTGTGGGTAATTCTACTCTAGCAGAATGATGCATGTCGTCAATATCTCACACTGAAACTTTTAACAAATAATTGTTATTGCTTACATTCTTTCAAAGACCACAGTTTTCACCACCTTTGTGATTTAAGCATAAGCGTACAAATCTCTGGGATTTTATTGGTGCATACGATATCGCAACTAATCATGTGCTTTTGTTGCTAAATGTTTCCCTTAATGCCACGTGAGTTTTGAATCATTCTTTCCACATCTTAACTGCGCCGTGCCAGGACAAAAGGAAGTGCTGTTCCAGGGCGTGTGGTTAATGCTGCTGAATCTCACCAATATCTGGAATTAGTTTTACACGCATCTGCCTTAAATCCACCTTCTCGTCAGAAACAGCGGATGTGCCCAATTCTATTCCATGCATCATAATAAATTTGATGATGGTGATGATGATGATGATGATACTTTATTGTCACTTGTACCTATCCAAGTACAGCGAAAAATCTTTGTTTTTGCATCAAAGTACACAAAAGAGTCGCCAAGTATGACAATTATGTTCTCAATTTCCAATAAGCAATTTACCAAAATTACATGGATAGGAAATGTTTTGGAGAATATCAGCCAAATGCAGGCAAATGGGGATTAGCTCAGATAGGGCATCACGGCCAGCATGGACAGGTTGGGCTGAAGGGTCTGTTTCTGTGCTGTATGAATCTATGACACCAGGTAGCGTGTAGCGATCATTTTCGCAACACTGTAAACTATTATGTTGATGCATAAACATTTTTTAAAAAAACATTTTCTCCCATTGCAGGGAATGACCATTCTTTGAATGTTTTAAGATCGAGAAATTAAGAGTAGCTGAACCTTAAATTCATAAAATATATCTTAAATGATAATGAATTAATTAGCGATCTCAAAGCTTCCATAAAGACACTAGATTTAACTGTGGTTGGAAGTCAAATCGTGAATGTTGTCACGCAGCAAAGATAGGCAAACAACAATTTAGCTTTTAAAATGAAAAGCACCCGAAAATGAGTTGAATCATCAGTACCAATAACTAAAGGGATGCAGTGCAAGTTTTATTTGTGGATTATTTGTAGCCCATGGCCATATATGAAACTCTCAGCATGAGAGCTAGTTCACTGTCAATCTATCCTAATATTCAGTGGAGCAACCACTGAATATTTTGGTTGCTCCATTGCGATTTCTCTTCGAGGTATGTCCACTTTGAAGAAGTTCTCCTCCTCTCTTCGACGAGAGTTTAGCAACATGCTCTCTCGCTGCTCCCCCTCTGTGATTTCTCCTGCCCTCCTACTCTACGACCACATCTTGACCCAGACTCGCTACCACAGCCACATCTGCTTCCTTGGGACTTGCCTGCGCCTCCATCTTCTGCCTCGTGGTTTCCAGCTTCTTATACTATCCTAATATTCATCTGTATTGAGCCGTTCCTTTCATTGAAACACATGTAAAAGCTTTGGGAATAGAATGCAATTGCACTGATTTCCAAATCATGTCACCCTTGACAATTCAACCAGACACTTTCACTTCTAGTGACATGATTTTTCATATCAGAAGCACAGAGAGCAACCTCATTTTACATGAGAAATTGGACCACTTCATTTGGACGTGCACCAATGTTTGGGCACTTTTGTAATCACTGTGCTCTAAGTCACTGTCACATCCCTGACCAGGACCCAGTTCTGAGGCTGAGTCTGGTTCTCGTACTTAGCTTCTCTTCTTTGAGCCCTTCTGGTGATAACGCATCACCATGGATTTCAGAGCTCAGTCCCAGTCCCCTCTGATTGCTCAAGCAACCAATTATCCAATTGCTCTCCAACCGGCATCCCGTTCCCAACTTCCAACTAAGTCCTGATCTGACCCCAATCAAACCTCGGCCACCAACCGTCTTTCCCCCCATCATCTCCAGACTTTGTCCCATACTTAGACTGGACTAATACTTCCATTCAAATGTCCTGTAGTAGTGACACAATGTGTGAAGACAATTCTACAAGGGGCAATATGGGCACAGGAGATCCTGAATTTGGCTGTAAGTGGTCACATTAATATAACACATTACAACTCTTAGGAGCAGTACGGTGGCACAGCGGTAGAGCTGCTGCCTTTGCAGCACCAGAGACCTGGGTTCGATCCTGACTACAGGTGCTGTCTGTACAGAGTTTGCACGTTCTCCCCTTGACCTGAGTGGGTTTTCTCTGGGACCTCCAGTTCCCTCCCACCCTCCAAAGACATACACGTTTGTAGGCTAATTGGCTTGGAAAAATTGTCCCGACTCTACGTAGGATAGTGTTGGTGTGCATGGATTGCTGATTGGCGCGGACTCGGTGGGCCGAAAGAAAAGAGCCTGTTTCAGCGCTATGTCTCTAAACTAAAAACTAAACTATACCCTTCATCGCTCCTTCCACCAAGCCAATTAATTTCTGAGTCACCCACGTGAAACAAGTAAAAGTGCACTGATACAGTTGGCCATTCAACGAATTGCAATGGAATAATCCTCTTGCAGTTTATCTGGTGCATGATAATAGGAACTGCTGTTGTGGGAGTAAGTTGGTTGCCCCAAGAGACCCAAGGAACTGCAGAGCCTGGAATCTTGAGTTTAACACTCAATGCTGGATGAAGTCAGGCAGCATCTGTGGAGGGAATGATCAGATGATTTTTCAAGTTGGGGTCCTTCAGGCTTTGTCCCCGCTGTGTACAATCGTAACACCCTGCACCTGATACAAGCACTCAGCTTTCCATTGCAGTGACAATATTACTATTCTTATATGTTCTGTTCCAACTGGGAAAGAGGTACAAAGTGCTTCTTAGTTACGGAAGCTTGAAAGTCCGCACCACCAGACTTAGGAACAGCTTCTTCCCCTCTGTTATCAAGCTTCTGAACGGTCCCTCTCTGAGTTTGGGCTCTGTCTGATTCACCTCCATCCCACAGTGGACAATGTGGTCTGTGAAGCTGATGCACTACAATGCTGAGACCAATATTCTGTTCTATATATTTTGCTCTATCTATTGCATGTATGTGATGTGATTATATTTCTGTATAGTATTTTCAGATCTGTTGGATAGCAAGCCAAACAAAGCTTTTCATTGTACTTTAGTATACGTGACAATAATAAACCTAAACCTTTCTCAGAGTCATCATAGAATTTGTTAAGATATTTAAATAGAACTAGACCAAGTGGACCCATTGGGCCCAAACCTCTCCTGCATTGGTGCAGCACTCTCTCCTGCCCCCCTCCCCCTCCCCCTCCCCTCTCCACCCCCTCCCCCCCCCTCCCACTCACTCCACCGACCCCAACCCCCTTATCCTCCCTCCTCCCTTCCCCCCTCCCTCCACCCCCCTTCTTCCCTCCCTAGGAGATAGAATTAAACTTTAAAATGTGAATAACTTAAAAAATATAACACCGATTTCAATGAAATTTCTTCCATTAGCACCAAAGGAACAAATGCGAGCATGGTGGGCCTAAAATTGTCGCACTGTTGTGTACTGTTTGGCTGTAGTTCAGGAACAAACAAACAAACATACGAGAGTTTTAGTATATAGATATGAAAAATTGTCCATTGACTGGGCAATGGAAAGTATTAACTAACCGTATAACATCGTCGAAACATTTACAAGACACACGACAATCCTCTAATATTATTTGTCCTGTATGCATAAAGTTTTGTACTCAGTTTAGCACAGCTCCAAATATGATGGTGATTCATGATCGTTCATAATAATTTACGAAAACGTAGAAATAAAACCAAGAGCTGGAATTATATAAAAGCTTTCACACTGCTGAGCTCATCCAATATATTTTTTAGCAGCTGTTTTTGAACCCGTACGATATGGCAGAAGTAATCAATATTTTGCGGCAGTTTTAATATATTTAAATCTTCTTAGATAATTGTAACAACAGTGCTTTTTTGTTGACAAAAAGGTGCTGGCATGCATGTTGTTCCTTGCAGTCGGTGTCTATGACTGACCATAATCTTTTATGGGCCTGACTACCTAATTTAATGAAGGAATGTTTTTATTTTATTTTAGTTATTTAGTTAGTTTTTGGCAATATTAAAAATTAAAATCTAGTTTTTAAGTTTTTAGAGGTGCCAGTATGCCATGCTGGTACATATCATCACAAACAAAAGCATTCATTGGAATCTTGACAATGTACCTACTAAAGAAAATGTTAGACTGAATCATTCAATTATAGAGTCCTACTGCATGGAAACAGGCTCCTCAGTGCACTAACTCCATGCCAAACATGAAGACCCCCATTTACACTAATCCTACTATGTATAGGATTAGTGTAAATCCCAATTTATTCTCCTCACATTCCCATCAATACCCCCAAATTCTGTCACACATCTGTGCAATTAACACAGCTAGAATAAAACACAATTTGAAAAGAGCACCAAAGTTCACAATAATGTTTTATTTAACATGCATAAAAATAATGTGCATGGATAAAAACATTTGGAAGTAGTATATTGGACTACCTTTCCATATTTTCAATTATTGGATAGTTGGTAGAGGGAAACAGTATTTTAAAATTACTTAAAGCTCAAGCAATTGCTGCCTATGTTCAACGGAGCTTTTGGTATCAAATGAATCATCGCCCTGCGCGGCTCGGCTGCGGGACTTATCATCGCCCGGCGCGGCTCGGCTGCGGGACTTATCATCGCCCGGCGCGGCTCGGCGGCGGGACTTTTCATCGCCCGGCACGGCTCGGCCGCGGGACCTTCCATCTCCTTGCGGGGGCTGTGTGAGTCGGGAGCCTCGGTCGCCTCGGCAGAAGTCGAACTATCTGTCCGTGGGAGAAGCATGGGGGAAGAGAGAAGAAATGTTCTTGCCTTCCATCACAGTGAAGGGGTGTCTGGAGGAGTCACTGTGATGGATGTTTGTGTTAAAATTGTGTGTCTTGTGTCTTTTACTCTGTACTGTTGTGGCTGCGTGGCAAATGATTTTTGTTCAATTCATTTTGAACGACAATAAAGGTAATTCATTCACTCATTCATTCATTATCAACTGTCCCTTGCTTGATTCCACCACCACACCACCATCACCTAGAATAGTGATTCTCTCCACCAATTCATCCCCATGGTTGGACTGGTACCAGCTACCAATGCATTGCAGTTATTCACGTGGGTTATTCCAACAACACCACCAGAATTAATGATCATGCAGTACAGGAGTAGCAGATGCATGGGAATATGACCTCGTGCAAGTTACTCTGCAGGTCACAAACCATCCTGACCTGCAACATTATCACTGGTAGTTCATTGTCATTGAGTGTCAAACAATAAACACTCTGCAAGCAACACTGTGGGGACATCATCGGTTCACAGGTGATGGGAGCAGAATCAAGCCATTCGGCCCATCAAGTCTACTCCGCCATTCAATCATGGCTGATCTATCTGTCCCTCTCAAACCCATTCTCCTGCCTTCTCTCCATAACCCCTGACAACCCTGACAGAAGGACTGCAACAATTGAATAAAGTGGCTCACCTTTACTCCCTCGGGCCAAGCAGGGATAAATAAAAAGTGCCAGACTAAGTTTAATAATATTACCTAAAAGAATTATATTTAATTTCCAATAGAATTTCAGGATTAATCTATGTTGTTTAATTTCTTCAGGCACAGTGGCACAGCTGGTAGAGCTGCTGTCTCACAGTGCCAGAGATTTGGGTTCAATCCTCACCTCAGGTGCTGCCTGTGTGGAGTTTGCATGTTTACCCTGTGACCGCAGTGGTTTCCTTCAGGTGCTCCGATTTCCTGCAACATCCCAATGACGTACAAGTTTGTCGGATGATTAGCTTGTGTAAAATTGCCCCTCATTTTTAGGGAATGGATGCAAAAGCAAGTGGGATAGCATAGAACTAGTGGGTATAGGTGATTGATGGTCGGCATGGACTCGGTGGGCCAAAGGGCCTGTTTCTATGCTGCATCTGTCAATTAGTCCATCCATCAATGCCAAAGTCAGGTAATTGCAGTAAAGCATGAGAATGTCTCAGTGTAATGTGGGCTGACATACTTTTATGTGCTGTGAGCAAAATATTTGTGACTCTGCCAGCAACCTAAGGAGCCTTAAGGTGCAGAAATGTTGCCAGGTATTGGATGAAAAGATTAGTTTCAGTTCTAATTTCAAGCCAATGAAGTAATATTTATATTTCTAAGTTACCAAATAACTCGGTCAAAATAATTGCCTGAATATTTAAATGAATTATCTTTTCGACGATGTAACAACTTTAAAAAAGAGTCAAACATATATCTGTCATTATTCACTCATCCGGATAATTCACTCAAGCCTCAGGTTATGTAGAAAAGCTTACAGGCAATTCCTTGCCGAATTAAATCACTGATTAATGATAACATCTGAAAAGTAGTCTAATCGTTCACAACTTGGCTCCCAGCTGATTACAAAAGTACAGAAATATTCCTGTACTTTACAATAATCCAAAAAATGGTTCCTGCATAAAAATCTCGGGCAAAAGTTGTCATAGCTTTGACATTATTACTGATGCAATCAATTGCCAGAAACTTAAGAGTGAATGTCATCAGGTATAGCTTGCAAAAGACGATCATAGTTGGGTTCTCAAAGTGATAGCTGCATTTTTGCCGTCCTTGGAATTGCTTAAAAGATTGTTCATGAAAAATCAGAAGTGATCATGAACTGCTTTTTTTTCAGTTGAGAACTCTGTAGTTGAAGCAGTTACTGGGTTCACAGTGAATATACCAGACTGTCCCTTTGACAAGATAACCTATCGATCACTTAGAAGTCGCTTTATGTTCTAATGGACAAAGTTTTTTAAAAATCTGTGCCAACAGCTTCACAAATGCTGAGAATCCGTATTTGGTGCAAGTGCCAAAATCTTCAGATAAATATCTTTTAATATAGAATTGGAAGAAATCAAGAACATGCAGTTGATAAAGATGCCAAGGGTTAAGGGTTATGCCAAAAGGCAGGAGAATGGGGTTAGGAGAGAGAGATAGGTCAGCCATGATTGAACGGCAGAGATGACTTGATGGGCCGAATGGCCTAATTCTGCTCCTATCACTTATGACCTTATGACGTTAAATGTGACAGAAAGGACTGCCGCTTCATGTTTCCAGTAACCCGAGTTTAATCCTAACTTCTAGTTCTGTCTGTGTGGTTTGGCACATATATTCTGTGATCACAAGAATTTCCTCTGGGTGTTCCAGATCCTATCCCAAAACCCAGCTGGAATAACCCAGCGAATAACTTGGAAATTCAGTCAGAGCCTTTTTCCCAGGTTGGGAATATCACTTACTGGATGTGTGCAGGGCAAGTTTTTTTACATGGATGGTGGTGATTGCCTGGAACATGCTGCTGGTGGTAGTGGTGGAGGCAGATAAAAATAGTGGTGTTTAAAATACTTTTGGGTAGGCAAGTGAATATGCAGGGAATGAAGAGAGATGGGTTATGTGCCGATAGATACGAGTTGGTCTTGGCATAATGTTCGGCATGGCCACTGTGGGCTGAAGGGCCTGTTCCTGTGCTGTACTGTTCTATGTTCTATGCAGCTGCGTTGTAGGAGAATCAGGATGGAGTTGATGCATATGTGAGAGAAAGTGGGGTGTCAGGAAATAAGTGGGGGAATGGGGTTTTACCGAACATTGGCATTGGCTTGATAAGGCAAATGGCTGCCTTCTTTCCTGATGATAAAGCAAAACAAAAGCCTGGTTATGACTATTGTTACTTGTTAATATCAGTGAGAACCAGGCTGACTAAGCAAGTGTCAGAAGGTAAGTGAAAATGAAAATAAGAACGGCAGAAGAGAGCAGATGAGAACAAATTAGCTGCCAACATAAATGGGCATCCAAATGTGTTTACTAATATGAATAGTGAAAAGGTTTTACATGGAGGAGCAGGGGTCTATTATGAACTTGCTCATGGATGGTGTGGGTAGTTTTGAGATCATCTTTATCTGTCCTCGCCAGGAAGGAGGTTGCAGCCAAGGGTGACACAATGGTGCAGTGGTAGAGCTGCTGCCTGACAGCGTCAGAGACCCAGGCTCAACCCTGTCTAACCCTGGCGGCATGGTAGCGCAGCGGTAGAGTTGCTGCTTTACAGCGAATGCAGCGCCGGAGACTCAGGTTCGATCCTGACTACGGGTGCTGCACTGTAAGGAGTTTGTACGTTCTCCCCGTGACCTGCGTGGGTTTTCTCCGAGATCTTCGGTTTCCTCCCACACTCCAAAGACGTACAGGTATGTAGGTTAATTGGCTGGGTAAATGTAAAAATTGTCCCTAGTGGGTGTAGGATAGTGTTAATGTACGGGGATCGCTGGGCGGCACGGACTTGGTGGGCCGAAAAGGCCTGTTTCCGGCTGTATATATATATGATATGATATGATATGATGATAAAGGTGCTGTCCGCGCGGTGTTGGTCAGCTCTCCCTGTGACCGCGTGGGTTTTCTTCGGGTGTTCTGGTTTCCTTCCACTTTCCAGTGTTGCAGGTTGATTGGCTTCAGGAAATTGCCCCTAGTGTGTTGCAATAAAACTAGTGTGGATGGGTGTTTGATGGTTGTCTGAAAGTCGATAAACCACCAGAGTTTATCCTGCAATTTTGAGGGAAGTACTGGAAGAAATTATGGGAATGCTGTTTACATAGTGATGGGTAACAAATTTTACATTCTTGGTCAACAATAAGTGTGAAGATATGCCCTGCAAGCAGACACGTTGTTTTAAGCTTGATAGTGGCAATGTTTTGGAAACATTATTCTGGAGTGGGATTAATGGATACCGTGAAAGAAAATGGCTTTGTTTAGAAAAGCCAGGATGGATTTGTTAAAGGCAGACCATGTTTAACCAATTTAGAATATAGAACGAAGAACAAAGTACAGCATGGAAATAAGTCCTTCGGCCTGTGGTGTCTGTGCTGAACATGATGCCAAGATAAACTAATCTCACCTGCCGGCACATGTTAAGTTTAGTTTATTTAGTTTAGTTTAGTTTATTGTCACGTGTACCGAGGTACAGTGAAAAGCTTTTGTCGCGTGCTAACCAGTCGGCAGAAAGACAATACATGATTACAATCGATCCATTTACAGTGGGAAGGGAATAACGATTAGCGCAAGGTAAAGCCAGCAAAGACTGATCAAGGATAGTCCGAGGGTCATCAAGGAGGTAGATAGTAGTTCAGCACTGCTCTCTGGTTGTGGTAGGATGATTCAGTTGCCTGATAACAGCAGGGAAGAAACTGTCCCTGAATCTGGTGGTGTGTGTTTCCACACTTCTATACCTTCTGCCTAATGGGAGAGGGGAGAAGAGGGAGTGGCCAGGTCGCGACTCGTCCTTGATTATGTTCCAGATCCCTCCATGTACCAACCTAAAAGCCTCTTGACCACCACCATTGTATTTGTCTCTGCCACCACCATTGGCAGCACTTTCCGGGCATTCATCACCCTCTGTTGCTGAGGCAGCAGCTCTACCATAAGCACCAGTGCTCCCCCTTCCCAGTTCTCCCACTATCTTCCTGTCTCCACCTATATCCTTCCTTTGTCCCGCCCCCCTGACATCAGTCTGAAGAAGTGTCTCGACCCGAAACGTCGCCCATTCCTTCTCTCCTGAGATGCTGCCTGACTTGCTGAGTTACTCCAGCATTTTGTGAATAAATACTTTCGATTTGTACCAGCATCTGCAGTTATTTTCTTACAATATCAGAATCAGAATCAGAATCCAAAAAAACAAGTCTTTTGGATGAAATTCCGTTACCCACAGTCCAACAATAAGAGCAATAAAAATAAGCAACAACACACACAATCACAAACCAACACAAAACCAAAAAAGAAACAACAATCACAGTGAGTCTCCTCCAGTCACCTCCTCACTGTGATGGAAGGCTAGAATGTCTTTCTCTTCCCCTGCCGTCTTCTCCCTCGGTCAGGCTGTTGAAGTTCCCACGATCCAGGCCGCGCCGGACGGTGAAAGTTCCGCAGTAGGCTGCCTCAAGCCCTGCGATTCGGAGCGGGCGAAGACGCTGCCGCTGCACGTCGCGGCAGTCATGGCTCCTGACATTGAAGCCTCCGCCAGGCAGAGATAAATCCCGCGGCCTATTTCAGGCCGCGCCGGATGGTGAAAGGTCCGCAGTGGGCCGACCCAAGCCCCGCGAATCAGGCCGGGCGAAGACGCTGCCGCTGCCGGAGCTCCCGATGTCGGCCCCCACCCAGGGACCTGTGAGTATCCGATATACACGCGGCCGAAGACTCCGGAGCCTCCGAAGGCGAGTCGCAGCCGCTCTCGCAGCGCCACCACAGCCTCCGAAGGCAGCCAGTTCCGCAGATGGTGAGTCCGGTCTGCGGGCTCTGCGAACCAGAGCCCAGGTGGTCGTAGGTGGAGGCCGCCAGCTCCAGGTGTTTGGCCAATGGTAGGCCGCAGCGGGAACGGAGACACAACCCAGAAATAAAAGGTCGGGTCTCCGTTCGGAAGAGACAATTTTACAGTTCCCCCCACACATAATACACAACCACAAAAAACACTACATCACATCTAAACACTACAATTAAGACAAAAGACAACAAAAAACACAAAAGACAAACGGACCGCAGGTGAGCCACAGCTGCTGGGCAGGGCCGCCATTTTGCCATATTCCTAATTATCTTTGTTTCTATTTATAAAGTTCATATTGGCAGCTTTGCCTCTCCATAATTACATTTGTCGGATTCCCCTGCTACACTCCTTCTATTTATCTTCCCTGCCCTTCACAGGATCCTCTGTAAGATTCTTCAGTTTTTTTGAGTTTCAGTTTCTCCCTCCCAGTTTGACCTTCCTTTGGTCACCAACTTTTATGTTTTGAATTCATGAAATCTGGGACATTTTCTCCAGAACAGTGACTATATCATTGTAAAATGCTGTCATTCATTGTCTGTGGTACAAAACCAAGTGCATGCCCTTGTGGAGTACAACCATCCTGAAGATTGTGATAGTTCAGTAGGTTTAAGAGGACAGCTCAATATTATCATGATCACAGCAATTAGAAATGGACAATAAATGTGACAATAACAGTATAACAGTATAACAGTATAACAAAACTTTATTGTCACTCGGCACAAACACCGAACGAAATTTCAGCAGTCACAAGACACAGCAAAAAAGAAAAGAACACAGGACACACGACCCCAACACAAACATCCATCACAGTGACTCCAAACACCCCCTCACTGTGATGGAGGCAACAAAACTTCCCCTCTCCTCAATAAATATGACCAAACTGTAGCAGGCCATTATAGAACATAAAATATAGAATACAGCACAGAAATAGGCCCTCAGCTCTCTGTCCATCGCGAATATGATGCTAAGATCAACTAATCTCCTCTGTTTGCACATGATCCATATCCCTCCATATCCATGTACCTATCCAAAAGCATCTTAAATCGCATATCATATCTGCCTCCACCACCACCACTACCTCTAACAATGTGTCCTAGGCACCTACCACCCTCTGTGTAAAAAAAACTTGCCCTGCACATCTCTGTTAAACTTTGTTCTCTCACCTTAAACCTATGTCCTCAAGTCTTTGACATTTTCACCTGGGGGGGGAAAAGATTCTGACTTTCTACAGAAATATGCCATTCGTACTTTTATCCACTTTCATCAGATCTCCCCCTTAACCTGTGGTGTTGCAGAAAAAACAATTCAAATCTGTTCAACCTCTTCTCGTAGCTAATGCCTGCTAATCCAGGCAGTAAACCTCTTCTGCATCCTCTCCAAAACATCCACATCTTTCTTGTAATGGGGGCAACCAAAGCAGTACCCAATACTCCAAATGTGGCCGAACCAAAGTTTTATAAAACTGCATCATGACTTCCTGACTCCTATACTCAATGCCCTGACTAATGAAGGCAAGCATATCGTAGCACTCCATCTACTTGTGCTGCCACGTTCAGGCTGTGCCTTTTTGACCTGTTTATGTTCTGCAATACAGCCAATAAGCTTTCAAGAACAGAAAAAAACAGGCATATTAGCATATCTGTGTGTGTGTAAGGCAACACACGAGCCTTCGTTGAATATTTGTTCCCTTTTTAAAGCACTTAAACAATCATCATGAGTGACTGGACAGGTGAAGCCTTACTAAATTGCACAGAAGACAGAGGGAAATCCTGTCATTTCTGAAACACTGGATCTAACTATCTGTTTATGTGACATTCTTAAATATTAAAAATGTCAGTGTATTTTGAAATTTGACATTCTGACCCTATTTAAAACATTTTCAAAAGGATTTACTTTAGACTGTTTACATGTGGGCTTTTTTGAGGATGTCATTTTTTTCTAGAAATAATAATAGACTTAGCTCAAGTTGGCATTTTCCACAGACACAAAAATATGGCTCTTGCTGTTGTCTGTCAAATACTAGTAATATTTAAAACCATCGAGGCATTGACTTTTGCTGGTCCATTAGTCATTACACATGCCTGACAAACTATTTAGTGATTTATGTAAAATTATTAGCGTATGATGTAGCCCTTACACTCAAGGCTTAGGCATTAACACCAAGTGACAGGAAGATTGCATCTCATCACGGTGAGCTGTTGTCAATCTACTTCCAGACACGGAGGGACAATCTGCTCAACCAGTCCTCAAGTTTTTTATTGTACTGTTTTAGGTGGGACTCGCTTGTTAACAGGCAAGAAAATCCTGGTATCTACACCAGCCTCCCGTTCCATCTGCTGACTGCACTTTGGAAAATCTGAGCACCTGGCTGTGCTTCTACTCCTTGCTCACAAGCACAAATAGAAGCTGGAGGATCTGGTACAGAAAGTCCTGGTCGAAGGAAACAGATGAGATCCTTCACGACTGCTTCGAGTAAGTGGGCAAATCCATATACCAGGACTCTGCGGCCAGCCTAAGTGTGTGTGCCACGGTTGTCACAGACTTCATCAGGAGGTATGTAGAGGAATGCGTACCAAAGAAGATATTACGAGTGTCTTCCAGAACCAGAACCTCACCCCAACAAGGAATCAAGATGAAACATGGGGTCTAGTCCAAGTAAAGTTCACGTTTGCAATGAGCAGTACAAGAAATCTATTTATTACATTTGTAAAGCCATCAATGATGCTAAGAAGGAATCCTGGACCAAGTTAGACTCCCGAGGCAAACAGACAATAAATCCTCCACCATAATTCTCAACATCGGTGCCCCGAAAGGCTGTGCTCTCAGCCCCTCACTATATTCCCCATATACTCATAACGGTGCATTCAGATTATTGAACTCCATTGATAAATTTTCAGATGACACCACTGTGAAGAGCTGAATCCTGAACAATGATGAGATGGAGTATTGGAAGAAGATAATAGACAATAGGCAATAGACAATAGGTGCAGGAGTAGGCCATTTGGCCCTTCGAGCCAGCACAGCCATTCAATGTGATCATGGCTGATCATTCACAATCAGTACCCCGTTCCTGCCTTCTCCCCATACCCCCTGACTCCGCTTTCTTTAAGAGCTCTATCATCATATCATATCATATATATACAGCCGGAAACAGGCCTTTTCGGCCCACCAAGTCCGTGCCGCCCAGCGATCCCCGTACATTAACCCTATCCTACACCCACTAGGGACAATTTTTACATTTACCCAGCCAATTAACCTACATACCTATTTAGCTCTCTCTTGCAAGCATCCAGAGAATTGGCCTCCACTGCCATCTGAGGCAGTGAATTCCACAGATTTACAACTCTCTGACTGAAAAAGTTTTTTCTCATCTCCGTTTTAAATGGCTTACCCCTTATTTTTAACCTGTGGCCCCTGGTTCTGGACTCCCCCAACATTGGGAACATGTTTTGTGTCTCTAACGTGTCCAATATAATCTTATATGTTTCAATAAGATCCCCTCTCATCCTTCTAAATTCCAGTGTATACAAGCCTAGCCGCTCCAGTCTTTCAACATACGACAGTCCCTCCATTCCGGGAATTAACCTAGTGAACCTACGCTGCATGCAAGAATATACTTCTTAGATAGAGAGCTTAGTAACATGGTGTCAAGGCAGCAACCTCTCTCTCAGACCGGTGCGGCTCGGCCGCGGGGCCTAACATCGCACGGCGCGGCTCGGCCGCGGGACTTAGCAGCGCAAGGCTCGGCCGTGGGGCCTTCCATCGCCCGGCTCCGCCGTGGGACGTTTCAGCACCCGGTGCGGCTCGGCCGCGGGAACTTCCATCCCCTTGCGGGGACTGTGCGGGTCGGTCGGGGACGAGCTGTCTGTCCGTGGGGAAGAGAGTGGAAGTTTTGTTGCCTCCATCACAGTGAGGGGATGTTTGGAGTCACTGTGATGGACGTTTGTGTTGGGGTCATGTGTCTTGTGTTCTTTTTGTGTATGACTGCTATGTAATTTCGTTCGGTACCTTGGTACCGAATGACAAATAAAGCTCTGTTGAACTGTTGAACTGTTGAACAATGTCAGCAAGTTAAAGAAGCTGGTTCTTGACTTCTAGGAAATAGGGTGAACACATGCCCGAATCAGCATCAATGGTACTGAAGTGGATAAGGTTGAGAGTGTCAAGTTCCTAGGTGTTTATGTTACCAGCAATCCCACCACATTGAAGCTACGGCTAAAAAACCCGTCAACACCTCTATATCCTCAGAAGACTAAGGAAGTCCAACAACTCTTATCAACTACTACAGATGCACTGCGGAAAACATGCTATTGGGTTACATCGGAGGTTGGTTTGCAAAGAGCTCTGCCTGAGACCACAAGAAATTGCAGAGTTTTAGTTGTAGCAGAGTCCATCACACAGACCAAACGTCCCACCACTACTCCATCAACACCTCAAACTGCATTGGGAAAGCAGCCAACATAATCAGGGACTTTTTTCACCCTGTTCATTCGATCTTCCCCCTGCTCCCATCGGGCAGGGTTACAAAAGCTTGAAAGTGCAAACCACCAGAGTCAGGGACAGCTTTTTCTCCTCTATCATTAGACGTCTGAACCATAAGCAAGGGTGTAATCACAATCTTCTAACCTCCACATTGCAGACATTAGACTTTTTTCTCTGGAACAATAATGCTACAATGGTCTTCACTATATTCTGCACTTTGGTATTTTTCTCTTTGCTCTACGTGTTTAATTTAATTAGAGACTCCACAAACATATGCCGATCATTCTATCTTGATACATGCGATGGTATGAAACCAATGCCAATACCAACCCCAGCAGCTGAGTCAGACCCTTTACAGTCATTGTACCAGACCTCATGGGGCAGAAGATACATGGCTTGAGAGCACAGCTTCATCCTCGCTGTTCAGGTGATTGAGGGACCTCTCATCTGCTCAGGGTGTAGTTCTGATATCCCAATTTACCTTATTGATGGTCCTTGTGCTGTTTTTAACCTGCATTTTCCCTGTGGCCATACCAATATCTATATAGCATTGATCCAGATGATGAAGGCCACCACCAGTGTGGATGATCGAGTCATGTTGGTACGCATAAGGCTTGTTATGTGTACTAGGTTGTAAGATTTGAGAAGTTTTCCCTCATTCTGAAATCAACACAAAACCAAAGAGCTGCAGTTTGGACATTTTAAACGGGAGACTGGGGCTGATAGCGGAGAAAGGCTGCAGTCAGTTTACCAAAGGATGTCACAATCTGTGGGTCCTAAAATGGCCGCAGGACCTCGTGACCAGCCACAAAAAGTAAAAACCTTACAACCCAGTCTCTAGGTTTCTGCAAAGCTACGGCCAGAACAAAGGATGGGTATTGGCCATGCAGAAACCTACGAAACCAGGTCGAAGTCCAGACACTGGGGCGCTGACATCAGCATACTCACAATGCCCCAAGCCGACCTAAACAGTTCATCTCAGTGAGGGGGCACAATAGCCCATAGAAAACTACCTGGTAGGTGATGGGAAACCAGTTAACACCCATCACCTCACAATGAAATCCCAATTTACACCGTCTGGCCATCCCCGGTATCCCCGAACATAAGCGCAGATCAGAAGAAAACCTCATACATATCTTTTTGAACAAAGAGATTCCAAGATCTGGCGGGAGATAGGACGGGTCAGAAACAGTATAACTGGCCACTACTTTTGGGTGAAAAAGTTAAGACGGACAGAGGCAAGAAGCGCAGAGAAAACCGGGTTCGAAGTCAACTGAAGTCAAGAAGAAAGTCGGAAAGAAGAACGGATGCAAGAGAGAGGAACAGGCACGCAACACGAGAAGAAATACTGCAAAACGAACAGCCAGTAACCCCAGTAATAGCCCCATGGTGAGCATGCACTCCAAATCCTACATATCCTGGACATAGTTTAGTGTAGAGGGGAGGGTGGTTGTGAATAAACGTTGGGTGTGTATTAAAATATGCGTTGGTCAAGGTTGCGATGCGTCGTACGTTCCCCATCTTACAGTCGTGTATGTGTCTTGCAGAAGTGTGTCTAAGAATTCATAAGTAAAAGGGTATTCGTGTATATGTTTTGTGGAACTGTGTGTTTCAAGAAATCAGCGAGAAAGGCATTCGGGTATCTGTCCTGTGGAACTGTGTGTGTTTAATGATTCATAGTTATAAGTATTCGAGAAAGGTATTCGGGTATCTGTCCTGTGGAACTGTGTGTGTTTAATAATTCGTAGTTATAAGTATTCGTGTGATTCGGTATGTGTTTCATAGACAGGTATTATAGAACTGTATAAGTATTCATGGACAATAGTCCCAAATGCTGAATAAAAGCCTTTTCATTTAAACCCTGGTTTTGAAATCTGGTCTGGTTGAATTTTTTCTGCACTATAAGAGCTCCTGCATCTAAGCCCAGTGTCTAGAACCGTAAGGGGTGAGTGGGTCGAACCGCTCACGGGGAACCAGTGTGCACGGCCTGGTCAAGGGATCAGAGCAAGGCACGGGGACCTTAGGTCGGGCGAAAGCTCGGCGCAGAAACCCCTTACAGATAATGGCGACCACGAAGGGACACTGGCAGCAGGATGATAGTGTACCAGAAAAGGATTTTAAAACTAGGGACATAATGGACGAGCGCATTGCGGACTATGTGTTTAGTAAGGTGAATATCACCAAACAATGGATGTGTGCGTTACTAGATGACAAGCGCCCACTGGATGCAGCAATCCGGTGGACGGCCAGTACAGCCCATAAGAAATCTGTAGAGAAGGCGGTCTGGCTGACCTGCTATAAAAAGCAGGTCCAGCTTTTGGACCGTGTGGTTGTGGCACAGGCAGCCCAGATCAGGGACCTTCAGGAGGAGGTAGAGGAGAAGGCTGCGGGTGGGAACCAGTTGATTGAGGCTCTGGACTCTTTAAACAAGGAGCGCCGGGTCGTGACCAACCGCCACGAAGCCAGGGTAGAGCTGATGGAGTGTCAGATCAGTGAGGCTATGCGCAGTGAGGGCAAGCTCAGGGAGCAGTGCGCTTCCCTGAGCCACCAGCTGGAGACCCAGGAAGAGAAACTTAAGGGAGTTAGGGCAGCCTATAAAATGGTTTTGGAGGACAGGTCGGAAGGGGCCGACCACGGGGCCTGCCTGCAGGAGATAGAGGGTCTGCGGGGTGCTTTAAATAAAGCAAGCGGGCTGGTCTGTTTGATGAACCCCCCCCGCGGGCCAGTCACTAGCGGGTGCGAAGGTCCCGGTTCCGATCCCTAGAAAGACCATGGTGGCTTCAGCCCCCAGACTCCACAATTCCCCTAGCTACGAGGCAACCTGGAAAAGGGGTAGTGTAGGGGAAAGAGAGAGAGAGGAGCTCCCGGTAGAATACTCGGCACCGGCACCCATGTGCCCGGTCCTGGAAACCAGACGGGGACCCCCCATGGAGAATGGGGACACAGGACCCATTCAGAGCGAGATCGTGGTGCCCCACAGCTCCCAGCAGTTAAGAGCTATGATCGGACATGTAATTAAATTGTCCGAATCAGGGAACCCTTCGCTGCATTTTAGGGAGATCGAGCAAACCGCCGCAATCAACGGTTGCGACGAGGGAGAACGGGCAAAAATGTTGCTGTTCTCCCTGGACAGCTCGATCCTCCAATGCCTCTCAGACGAGAGTAAAAGAGGGACCAGGACCTACGATCTCCTGCGGGACGAGGTCCTGGAAGTCTTGGGGATGGGTGATGAGGGTCCATTTGCCCGATTGGAGAGGACCCTCCAGATGGAGGGAGAACCCCCAAGGGTTTTTGCGGCGCGACTGTGGACAGTATATCAGAGCAGTTGCCCGCACGTCCCCGCGCGGGATGACCTGGCCGGGAATGGGAGAGCCCAGTGGCTCCGTTGCTTGGTGTCAAACAGCCTGGCAGCCGTCAGGGAACAGGCGAAAGCCCGGTTTGATCCCACAAATAGCACGGAGGAGGCAGTTTTAGACCATCTCACGGTAGGGTATAGGAACACCCGGAGTGCGTCTACCCGACTCGAAAAAGGGAAGGTGTACGTAGCGGAGGCTACTGCACCGGGCCAAAAGGGCTGGCGACAGGAGGGTAACCCTACCGCACAGTCCAAGTGTTTCAGGTGCGGTAAGGTGGGACACTGGCAGAAGGATTGCAGGGCCCACACCAAGGAAGATAGGGTTGGCACCACCCAGCGCACCGAGGTCCCAGTTAAGCCCGAGATCATCGAAACGATGATCGAGGTGATGCAGTCCCTCATGGCCGCACAGGGGAAGGTGGCAGTCGCTACTGGCTCCCCGGGTGCTAGGGGGGCACTGGACATTCCCCAATGACATCAGCCCACGCAGCCTGCCTATCTGTGTCCTCTCCGCTACGATGCGTGGAAGAGGCCGCTTGTGGAGAAGGTAGTGGAGAGGCAAAGGGGCAGTTACCTGTCGGACACGGGGGCTTCATGCACCGAGGTCCACACAGAGCAACCCTTTGACTCTCCCCTGTCCACGGGGGTCCCTTTCGCACTGGCGGGGTTCACAGGGAAGGAACAGGCTGGCGCGCGTTCACAGCCAAGGATGAGGCAGGTCACGCAGACAGGCAAGGTTGTCTGCGTGAGGGGGGAGGACATTCTCCAGGAATGGAGGGTCTCCCGTTTTGGGTGGGATTCAGGTGAGGAAGAGCCTGATCAGCTCGACCAGGGGCTGGATCCCATTACGGAGGAAGAGGAGTCGGAGGGGGACGACAGTAACGTCCCCGACTCAAGCACCAGGAAGGCGGGGGTAGCTGGCGAAGGCTCACCACCTGTAGGTACAGGCAGGGTGAGGCCGGATGCCGCGGGTATACCCAGCACCAAGGGGGCAGAGCTGGATGAGGCGGGGCCAGGGTCGGCAGCTGCGGGGGGTACCCCAGCTGCGGCACGGCAGGAACCGGTCCTCAGCCAGGCTGTCCAGGGGGGAATGTCTAAGGTGATCCTCCGTAGGTCCAGCAGGAAACCCCAACTTAGAAAGTTTTGGCCAGGGAGGAGTTTTGGCCAAGTAGGGAGGAGGGAGCTTACGTCTCGGAGGGGACCTAGCCCCCGCCAGGCAGCGACACGCTGCGGAGGATCAAAGGTGGGAGACAGTGTGGTGCAGCCGCAGGAGACGACCCGCTGCAGCCCTGACAGGGATTAGCTGAGCCGCCCTGGGAAGGCGGCGCTGTATTATATTTTAGGTAAATTTAGATAAGGATAAGCTATTATAGATATGGATATTTTAGGTAATATAGATAAGGATAGGTATTTTAGATAAGTTTAAGTATTTTATATGTGTATGTGGGGTTCGAGGTATCGTTGCCCCACGGGCAACAGCATATTTTTCCAGAGACAGTGGCAGGATGACGGTAAGGGGATGAGGTGGGATGTTAGCTCGCGGGCTTGTGGGGTCCCCCTTTCCCCGATCCCGGTAAACGCCACTGAACTCATCACACGACCACGCATGACACCTCCCACAGTTCCACTGGCAGTAGCGCAGGAGGGTGAGTGCCCAAAAACCACTAAGGGGAAAATGTAAAAGAGGGCAGCACCTCAATAACCGAGTACATCAAGGGGAATGGAGAGACCGTTACGTGCGGGTGGGCGAGCAGGACCCAGCCGCAAGCTGCTAGGAGGACGTGCCCCCCCTCCACACCTTGTAGACTGTGTTTTATATTGTCCCCTTTAAAATTTGTATAAACTGTGTTTTTTGTATTGTCTTCTTCAAATTTGTATCAAGAGTGATTGTGAAGAAATGTACAAAATGTATCGTTTTGCTGTAATGTTGTTTTCATGTCCTACATTACAGCTGACACCAGTAGGAGGATGGCGGAGGCATCGGCCTGGGACAAGGTGTAGGTGTATATGTCTGACATGAAAATGTACATACTTGTAATATAGTTTTGCCCGGGACACGGGCAGTAAAGGTCAGCCTAAGAGATGGGGACTGTACGTTCGCAATGAAACACTAGTTTAGTTAAAACCTCAGGGGTCTGGATATGGAGAATCGGGAAAACATTGCTCAACCACATTATTTAATTGATTCGATAAGCTGGGGTTATGCAAATCAACAGGAGGGACTGTAAGATTTGAGAAGTTTTCCCTCATTCTGAAATCAACACCAAACCAAAGAGCTGCAGTTTGGACATTTTAAACGGGAGACTGGGGCTGATAGCGGAGAAAGGCTGCAGTCAGTTTACCAAAGGATGTCACAATCTGTGGGTCCTAAAATGGCCGCAGGACCTCGTGACCAGCCACAAAAAGTAAAAACCTTACAACCCAGTCTCTAGGTTTCTGCAAAGCCACGGCCAGAACAAAGGATGGGTATTGGCCATGCAGAAACCTACGAAACCAGGTCGGATTCCAGACACTGGGGCGCTGACATCAGCATACTCACAATGCCCCAAGCCGACCTAAACAGTTCATCTCAGTGAGGGGGCACAATAGCCCATAGAAAACTACCTGGTAGGTGATGGGAAACCAGTTAACACCCATCACCTCACAATGAAATCCCAATTTACACCGTCTGGCCATCCCCGGTATCCCCGAACATAAGCGCAGATCAGAAGAAAACCTCATACATATCTTTTTGAACAAAGAGATTCCAAGATCTGGCGGGAGATAGGACGGGTCAGAAACAGTATAACTGGCCACTACTTTTGGGTGAAAAAGTTAAGACGGACAGAGGCAAGAAGCGCAGAGAAAACCGGGTTCGAAGTCAACTGAAGTCAAGAAGAAAGTCGGAAAGAAGAACGGATGCAAGAGAGAGGAACAGGCACGCAACACGAGAAGAAATACTGCAAAACGAACAGCCAGTAACCCCAGTAATAGCCCCATGGTGAGCATGCACTCCAAATCCTACATATCCTGGACATAGTTTAGTGTAGAGGGGAGGGTGGTTGTGAATAAACGTTGGGTGTGTATTAAAATATGTGTTGGTCAAGGTTGCGATGCGTCGTACGTTCCCCATCTTACAGTCGTGTATGTGTCTTGCAGAAGTGTGTCTAAGAATTCATAAGTAAAAGGGTATTCGTGTATATGTTTTGTGGAACTGTGTGTTTCAAGAAATCAGCGAGAAAGGCATTCGGGTATCTGTCCTGTGAAACTGTGTGTGTTTAATAATTCGTAGTTATAAGTATTCGTGTGATTCGGTATGTGTTTCATAGACAGGTATTATAGAACTGTATAAGTATTCATGGACAATAGTCCCAAATGCTGAATAAAAGCCTTTTCATTTAAACCCTGGTTTTGAAATCTGGTCTGGTTGAATTTTTTCTGCACTATAAGAGCTCCTGCATCTAAGCCCAGTGTCTAGAACCGTAAGGGGTGAGTGGGTCGAACCACTCACGGGGAACCAGTGTGCACGGCCTGGTCAAGGGATCAGAGCAAGGCACGGGGACCTTAGGTCGGGCGAAAGCTCGGCGCAGAAACCCCTTACAAGGTGGAGGTTTACTGTAATGCTAGTATCAAAATAAGTACCATGTACAGTTCTGCAATGGATATAGAGTCATGGGCCCTTTGGCCAAATTCATCCATGTACACTATAGGGCCTGTCCCACTTAGGTGATTTTTTAGGTGACTGCCGGCGACTGTCATTGTTGTAGCAGGTCACCGAAAAACCAGCGACTGGACTCCCCCCCTACGACAATGTCTACGACAAGCTACAACAACCTACCACCTAGTCGACGTCAAGCTACGGCAAGCTACCGACAGCCAGCGACCCAATCATCGCGACTAAGGACGTCCACCTACGACCATGCCTATGACAACCTACGATCACACAGGTGACAACCTACGACAACTGAAGTCAACCTACGTCTACCCTCGACAAGCTACGACCCCGTCAGCAACAACTGAAGACAACTGAAGACAATTCACGTCATTTTGGCCTCCGGTTTTGACGCCGGTACCTGTCACCGGTTGACATAGGTTGAGGTAGGTAATCGCCAATGGAATTCATCGAAGTCAGCATCAGCAACAACCTACATCGCCTGCCGACAACCTGGCAACAGCCTACGACAGCGCCTACATCAGGAGACGTCAAGCTACGATCATTGGCGTCCAACTAACAGTCGGCGAAAATGTTTAAACATTTCAAAATCCAGCTGCGACCAGAAAAACACTACGACTCTTTGGAGACAACTCATGACCATACAAGCAACGCCCTGGCGACCGTGTGGCGACAGCCTAGTCGCCTGTAGTCGCCCGGAAGAAAAAAAAAAATCGCCTGAGTGGGACAGACCCTGAAAATGCCCATCTAAGCTAGTCCCATTTGCCTGTTTGCCCCATATCCTTCAAAACCTTTCCTATCCGTGTACCTGTCCAAGCGTTCAGAATCATGCGTTAAGATTTTTTTCAAAATAAATTATTGCTTTGTTAAAATGGCAAAAGGTTGTTCTCTGCTGAATTATTAACATTATTCATCTATTTAGAGTATTACTGACATAGTTTCCTATTTATAATGAGCAAATAACAATATTCTCATGAGCACATCTTAGGCTTTCACTGAGGATCCTTTGTTTTCTTTAACAGATAATGTTGTTTCCTCAGCCATACGTTTTGTATTATTGCCACTAGACTGATGTCAAATAATTAGAATAACTGGTGCTATTAATGGATGCCATAATGAGTCATTCTGTGTTGACATACATTGTTGCCATTCTATTGCACTGAATCAATAATTACATAATCACTTCATCTTCCATTTTTTTGGCTACTCCAATGTGGACAAAAATTTAATGGAAAAGAGGGAAAAGTTTGGTTGGACTGTTTTTAACTTTGAAAGTAACTGGAATTGGAATTCACCGCTTTCCATTGCTTTAAAATTTTCCATGATTTTAAGACTGTGAACAAAATAAAAGGGGATTTTTTGCATATTGCATGTGACCTACTTTAGTTCATGATATATTCTTAAATGAGTTCAAGATTCTCAACTGTATCCATTAAGAATCATCTATGGTAGCTGTTAATTGAGGCAGGAACATAATGCTTTTGGAAACGACTTGAGGCTTCTTCTTAGCATTTTGTACTGTTTATTCTCGCCCACTTGTAGGAGCGAGCTTTACTCTTTAGAACAGAATGTGGAACATTGAACATAGGAAAGCACAGGGTCTGAAGAAGGGTCTCGACCCGAAACGTCACCCATTCCTTCTCTCCAGAGGTGCTGCCTGTCCCGCTGAGTTACTCCAGCATTTTGTGATCTACCTTCAATTTAAACCAGCATCTACAATTCTTTAGGTAGACACAAAATGCTGGAGTAACTCAACGGGTCAGGCAGCATCTCTGGATTCCTCTACAATTCTTTCCTACACATAGGAAAGTACAGTGCAGGAACAGGCCCTGTGACCCACACTGTCTGAGCTGAACATAATGCAAAGATAAACTAATCTTATCTGCCTGCACATGATCCATACCCCTCCAGATTAAAAACTCAATCCTATTTAAAATATAACTCAAGCTTATGTTGGAGCAGCGCAGTGACTACTCAGCTGATTGGGAGCTTTTCCTGTCTGTTGAGCAATGAAATACAAGCTTGTGTATACAAACATACAATACATGTGCATTTACCTTTTAACATTCTAATTGCATCATGGCCTGCTTCAGTTATTCAAACGCCCATGATCAAAAGAGGCTGCAGAAAGTGGTAGACATTGCCCATTCATCACTGCAGCTGACCGCCCTGCCTTCAAAGGGATCTACAAGAGACGTGGCTGCAAAAAGGGAACTAATATCATCAAAGACACTCACCACCCGAGCCACGTTCTCATCTTGCTGTCTGGAAGAAGGTACAGGAGCTAGAAAACTGTGATCTCCAGTTTCATGAATTGCTTCTTCCCAGCAATGGGAAAGCTCTTGAACACTGCACAACACTAACAAAAATCCTTTCTCAGCAATTATTATCTACAATGGACTTTACTATGGTTGCAGTACAGACTTTGGTTTTGCACTATTATGGGCAGTTTATCTCATATTGTTGATTATAATTTATTACAATATTGATCATTGTATATTTATCTAGGGTAGACACAAAATGCTGGAGTAACACAGCGGGTCAGGCAGCACCTCAGGACAGAAGGAATGGGTGACGTTTCGTGTCGAGATCCTTCTTCAGACTGAAGAAGGGCCTGAACCCGAAACGTCACCCATTCCTTCTCTCCCGAGATGCTGCCTGACCCAGCATTTTGTGTCTACCTTCGATTTAAACCAGCATCTGTTGTATATTTATCTGTGTGTTATTGCATTAGTGGACCTGTAAAGATGCAGCAAGTAAGAATTTAATTGTTCCTTAGCCTGTACTTAGGACAATTCAACACTCTTGACTCCACCACCAACATTTCACCAGATACAGTATATTAATTATTACAGCCATCCTCAAGGTTGTGGTTTTTCAGAATTTCTGCTTGGGCCCAATGTTTTTTATTGGTGCTGGAAACTCCCAAAAGTTCATCAGTTTTAGTATACATTTATAAGTTGAACATTTGCAAACAGCAAGACCCAATGAGATAAATGACCTGTTGTTGTTGGGTTGAGCAACTGGTTGAGGGATGGGTAACGCTTGACACCAAGTGAATTCTCTTCAAAATCGTCCTCTGGTGTCTCTTAAATTCACTGTTCAATCATTGGGAGAGGAAGTGATCCTAAATCACCAAGAAAAGTAACATGCTTCAGGATTAAACCTTATATTGCAGACACCTGGGCTGGGTTTAAAACATTTGTGGACAATAAAGATGCATTTTCCACACTTAATGGATAATAGTTTAGCTGCAGCTCTACAGTAACAGCCCCATCTCTGAGCTGTAAGCTCAGTCTCTGTAGCTTCATGCATCCACTCTCCAGAGATTTAACTACATAATCTTTAGCGACATTCCCACTGAAGTGCCATCTATAAGATGAGGTGTTAGACCTTATGCCCCACCAGTTAGCTGCAAAAGAACACATAGCAGTATTTCAAAGAATAGCAGATTTGTTCTCTACAGTAACCTAACCAATATTTATTCTTCACCAGCACCTAAACCTGATTACATGGCCGTTATTACATTACCATTTGTTAGACCTTACATAACGACAATCGGCTGTCAAATTTCCACATTATAACTATGGCTGCACTTCAAATAAACTGCTGCAAGGCACTTTAAGATGTCCTAAGGTTGTAAAAAATGAATGTTACTCTTCCTTTCTTTGCTTTCTCTCAGTGATCAATCCAAGATTTCAATGACCAGGAAATGTAAATGTAGGAAGGAACTGCAGATGCTGGTTTAAACCGGAGAGACACAAAAAGCTGGAGTAACTCAGTGGGACAGGCAGCGTCTCTGGAGAGAAGGAATGGGTGACGTTTCGGGTCAAGACCTTTCTTCAGACTGAAAGTCGCGGGAAAGGAAAACGAGAGATATAGATGATAATATGACAATAGTCAATAGACAATTGGTGCAGGAGTAGGCCATTCAGCCCCTCGAGCCAGCACCGCCATTCAATGTGATCATGGCTGATCATTCTCAAACAGTACCCCGTTCCTGCCTTCTCCCCATACTCCCTGACCCCCTCCCCATACCCCCTGACTCCGCTATCCTTAAGAGCTCTATTTAGCTCTCTCTTGAATGCATTCAGAGAATTGGCATCCACTGCCTTCTGAGGCAGAGAATATGGAGAGATAAAGAACAATGAATGAAAGATATGAAAAAAAATAACGATGAAAAGCCATTTTTAGCTGTTTGATGGGTGAAAATGAGACGTTGGTGTGACTTGAGTGGGGGAGTGAAAGTGAGAGAGAGGGAATGCTGGGGTTACTTGAAGTTAGAGAAATCAACACTCATACCACAGCTGGCCAGTGAAATATGAGATGCTGTTCCTCCAATTTGCGTTTAGCCTCACTCTGACAATGGAGGAGACCTAGGACAGAAAGGTCAGTGTGGGAATGGGAAGGAGAATTAAAGTGTTTTAACTTTACAGTTGTGTTGTCCTCAGATCACATTATTCTCAACTAAGCAATAAACAAAAACTTTGTTAAGTTGCCAATGTCTATCTACTGGTGGTTAACCAGAACGGTTGACCCAGGCAATCTCACCATAACACTGTCAAAGCTCAAGAAAAACATGCAGACAATTGCGGGGCATTCTGCTAATCAATATGGTTTGTGCTTTAGAATCACTCTTGTGGCAAACTTTATTTTAAATCAATGCTTAAAAATAGCCAATGCTCTATGATCATGGACATAATAAAGAATGCCATATATTCTTAAATGGGCATAATTAAAATTCAAAAATAAGAAACCATTTCCCAACAGAAAAAAAACCCACAGCCCACACAAAACAAGACAGGAAAGAAAGCAAAGTTAAAGTTAAAGATATTTGGGATTTTTTGGGATGTTTATGTCGCAGGAAGGAATGAATCTTTGTGAATGTGATTACAAAGTGTGTGATATTTTACTTAAAGTGTTTAGTTTAGGTTAGTTTGGAGATACAGCACGGAAACACGTCCTTCGGCCCACCGAGTCCACGCCAACCGCCGATCACCGTTCACACTAGTTCTATGTTATCCCACTTTCTCATCAACTCCCTGCACACGAGGGCCAATGTACAAAGACCAATTAACCTACAAACCCACATGCCCCTTTGGGAAATTGCGGCACGGTGGCGCAGCGGTAGAGTTGCTGCCTTACAGCGAATGCAGCGCCGGAGACTCAGGTTCGAACCTGACAACAGGTGCTGTCTGTATGGAGTTAGTACGTTCTCCCCGTGACCTGCGTGGGTTTTCTCCGAGATCTTCGGTTTCCTCCCACACTCCAAAGACGTGCAGGTTTGTAGGTTAATTGGCTGGGCAAATGTAAAAAGTGTCCCTAGTGGGTGTAGGATAGTGTTAGTGTGCGGGGATCGCTGGGCGGCGCAGACCCGGTGGGCCTGTTTCTGCGCTGTATCTCTAAATCTAAATTTAAAACTGGAGTGTAGAATTTGCTGGTGCTCACCAGGTTAGGTGGAGGTCACCTTAAGCATTATGTGACTAAATCCAATAAATAATGTCATATGTAAAGGAGTACGGGTGTGCCAGATGTTTCTTTACATCTCCGTGTCAGAATGTGATGATACCAGTAATCTATGTTCGTAATGAAATCCTATTTGAGGTTTGACTCCCAATTTGACTCAAAATCTTCTCCCACCCTCTGACACCTGATACTGGAAACCCAAAAGCAAAGCCTCATCCTTCCTTGTCTGAATGATTTGCAATTATGTAGGGCTTTGGTGAAACTACATCAGCAATTTTGTGTAAAGATCTGGTCTCATATCCATGGTAGGATGAACATGCAATAGCGTAGCAAAGGTTCACCAGATCCATTCACGGACTGGAGGGTTGTCAATTGAGAGATTTAACAGACTAGGCCAGTATTCTGTTGAGATGGAGAATGGAAGTCAGTGGTTCAGGCAGCATTTTGGGAGAACATGGATAGGTGAAGTATTGGGTTAAGACCCTTAATTAATAAATTAAGTGGTGAGCAATTCAGGATAGAGATCAATAATTTTTTTTCAACTAGAGTGGCGATTTTTTGGAATTTTCTACTGAAGCATATTGTACAGGTTCAGTTACTGACAGGAACAGGTAGACACAAAATGCTGGAGTAACTCAGCAGGTCAGGCAGCATCTCAGGAGAGAAGGAATGGGTGACGTTTCAGGTCGAGACCCTTCCTCAGAGTGAAGTCAGGGGAGGGGGCGGGACAAAGATACGATGTAGCAGGAGAGAGGAAGACAGTGGGAGAACTGGGAAGGGGGAGGGGAAATAGAGGGACAGAGGAACTATCTGAAATTAATTGGAACAGGTAGACTTGTAGATAGTAAAAGAATCAAGAGATATGAGGATCAGGTGGACACAAAATGCTGGAGTAACTCAGGCAGCATCTTTGGAGAGAAGGAATGGATGACGTTTCGGGTCGAGACCCATCTTCAGACTTGGTTTGGGTGGGCAAGTGGTAGAAATCAGCCATGATCTTAATGAATAGCGTCAAAGGCTCCAGAGTCCTGCTCTTGCTTCTCCATCTAACGATTTGCGATTAATAAAACTGAAGTGTGGACTTCATAAGGTCATAAGTGATAGGAGCAGAATTAGGCAATTCAGCCCATCAAATCTTCTCCACCATTCAATCATGGCTGATCTATCTCTCCCTCCTAACCCCATTCTCCTGCCTTCTCCCCATAACCCTTGGCATCCATACTAATCTATCTATATCTGCCTTTAAAATATCCATTGGCTTGGCTTTGACAGCCTTCTGTGGCAAAGAATGCCACAGATTCATTACCCTCTGACTAAAGAAATTCCTCTTCATCGAATTAAATTGTACTTAAATGCACGTAGTATAAAAAATAAAGTGGATGAGCTTGAGGCTCAGTTAGTCATGGGCAAGTATGATGTTGTAGGGATCACTGAGACATGGCTACAAGAAGACCAGGGCTTGGAACTGAATATTCAGGGGTACACAACGTATAGAAAAGACAGACAGGTGGGCAGAGGGGGTGGGGTTGCTCTGCTGGTAAGGAATGATATTCATTCCCTTGCAAGGGGTGACATAGAATCAGGAGATGTTGAATCAGTATGGATAGAAATGAGGAATTGTAAGGGTAAAAAGACCCTAATGGGAGTTATCTATAGGCCCCCAAACAGTAGCCTCGACATAGGGTGCAAGTTGAATCAGGAGATAAAATTGGCGTGTCACAAATGTAATGCTACGGTGGTTATGGGAGATTTCAACATGCAGGTAGACTGGGAAAATCAGGTTGGAAATGGACCCCAGGAAAGAGAGTTTGTAGAGTGCCTTCGAGATGGATTCTTAGAACAGCTTGTACTGGAGCCTACCAGGGAGAAGGCAATTCTGGATTTAGTGTTGTATAATGATCCTGATCTGATAAGGGGACTAGAGGTAAAAGAGCCATTAGGAGGCAGTGATCACAACATGATAAGTTTTACTCTGCAAATGGAAAGGCAGAAGGGAAAATCGGAAGTGTCGGTATTACAGTATAGCAAAGGGGATTACAGAGGCATGAGGCGGGAGCTGGCCAAAATTGATTGGAAGGAGGCCCTAGCAGAGAAGACGGTAGAACAGCAATGGCAGGTATTCCTGGGAATAATGCAGAGGTTGCAGGATCAATTTATCCCAAAGAGGCGGAAAGACTCTAAGGGGAGTAAAAGACACCTGTGGCTGACGAGGGAAGTCAAGGACAGCATAAAAATTAAGGAGAGGAAGTATAACATAGCAAAGAAGAGTGGGAAGACAGAGGATTGGGACTCTTTTAAAGAGCAACAAAAGTTAACTAAAAAGGCAATACGGGGAGAAAAGATGAGGTACGAGGGTAAACTAGCCAATAATATAAAGGAGGATAGCAAAAGTTTTTTTAGGTACGTGAAGAGGAAAAAAATAGTCAAGGCAAATGTGGGTCCCTTGAAGACAGAAGCAGGGGAATTTATTATGGGGAACAAAGAAATGGCAGACAAGTTAAACCGTTCCTTTGGATCTGTCTTCACTGAGGAAGATACACACAATCTCCCAAATGTTCTAGGGGCCGGAGAACCTAGGGTGATGGAGGAACTGAAGGAAATCCACATTAGGCAGGAAATGGTTTTGGGTAGACTGATGGGACTGAAGGCTTGTAAATCCCCAGGGCCTGATGGTCTGCATCCCAGGGTACTTAAGGAGGTAGCTCTAGAAATAGTGGAAGCATTGGAGATCATTTTTCAATGTTCTATAGATTCAGGATCAGTTCCTGTGGATTGGAGGATAGCAAATGTTATCCCACTTTTTAAGAAAGGAGGGAGAGAGAAAACGGGTAATTATAGACCAGTTAGTCTGACATCAGTGGTGGGGAAGATGCTGGAGTCAATTATAAAAGACGAAATTGCTGAGCATTTGGATAGCAGTAACAGGATCATTCCGAGTCAGCATGGATTTACGAAGGGGAAATCATGCTTGACAAATCTATTGGAATTTTTTGAGGATGTAACTAGGAAAATTGACAGGGGAGAGTCAGTGGATGTGGTGTACCTCGACTTTCAGAAAGCCTTCGACAAGGTCCCACATAGGAGATTAGTGGGCAAAATTAGAGCACATGGTATTGGGGGTAGGGTACTGACATGGATAGAAAATTGGTTGACAGACAGAAAGCAAAGAGTGGGGATAAATGGGTCCCTTTCGGAATGGCAGGCAGTGACCAGTGGGGTACCACAAGGTTCGGTGCTGGGACCCCAGCTATTTACGATATACATTAATGACTTAGATGAAGGGATTAAAAGTACCATTAGCAAATTTGCAGATGATACTAAGCTGGGGGGTAGTGTGAATTGTGAGGAAGATGCAATAAGGCTGCAGGGTGACTTGGACAGGTTGTGTGAGTGGGCGGATACATGGCAGATGCAGTTTAATGTAGATAAGTGTGAGGTTATTTACTTTGGAAGTAAGAATAGAAAGGCAGATTATTATCTGAATGGTGTCAAGTTAGGAAGAGGGGATGTTCAACGAGATCTGGGTGTCCTAGTGCATCAGTCACTGAAAGGAAGCATGCAGGTACAGCAGGCAGTGAAGAAAGCCAATGGAATGTTGGCCTTCATAACAAGAGGAGTTGAGTATAGGAGCAAAGAGGTCCTTCTACAGTTGTATCGGGCTCTGGTGAGACCGCACCTGGAGTACTGTGTGCAGTTTTGGTCTCCAAATTTGAGGAAGGATATTCTTGCTATGGAGGGCTTGCAGCGTAGGTTCACTAGGTTGATTCCCGGAATGGCGGGACTGTCGTATGTTGAAAGGCTGGAGCAATTAGGCTTGTATACACTGGAATTTAGAAGGATGAGGGGGGATATTATTGAAACGTATAAGATAATTAGGGGATTGGACACATTAGAGGCAGGAAACATGTTCCCAATGTTGGGGGAGTCCAGAACAAGGGGCCACAGTTTAAGAATAAGGGGTAGGCCATTTAGAACGGAGATGAGGAAGAACTTTTTCAGTCAGAGAGTGGTGAAGGTGTGGAATTCTCTGCCTCAGAAAGCAGTGGAGGCCAGTTCGTTGGATGCTTTCAAGAGAGAGCTGGATAGAGCTCTTAAGGATAGCGGAGTGAGGGGGTATGGGGAGAAGGCAGGAACGGGGTACTGATTGAGAGTGATGAGCCATGATCGCATTGAATGGCGGTGCTGGCTCGAAGGGCTGAATGGCCTACTCATGCACCTATTGTCTATTGTCTATTGTCTATTGACTTGCTAAAGGAACGTCCTTTAATTCTGAAGTTATGACATCTGGTCCTCGACTCTCCAACAATAATAAATGGATACACTTTCAATCAAAGTCCCACCACAGGCATGGCAAAATCTGCTCCAGATAGGCCCCATTTTTCAGCAGTATGTCTTCTTGTGAATTCCAATTGGAAAAATGGAATTCTAAAGCCTTTCTCTTTAATGACTTGGTTTAGAGATACAGTGCGGAAACAGGCCCTTCGGACCACTGGGTCCACACTGACCAGTGATCCCTGCATATTAACACTATCCTACACACACTAGAGACAATTTACACTTATACTAAGCCATTTAACCTGCAAACCTGTACATCTTTGGAGCGCCGGAGGAAACCAAAGATCTCAGATAAAATCCACGTGGTCACGGGGAGAACGTAGAACTCCTCACAGACAGCACCAATAATCGGGATCAAACCTGGCTCTCCGGCGTTGCAAGTGGTGTAAGGCAGCGACTCTCCTGCTGTGCCACCGTAAGTTCAAGTTGCCTGCCGCTTTTCTTGACTATGTTATTGCAATAAACATGGGGAACCAAAGAATGTGTTGGTTGACTATTGAATGTCCAACCTATTTCTACTCAGTCTAAGCTGAAGAGACAATGGCAAAATAATTAACATCAACCTCAGTTGGTTATACCATCTCCTTCTGATGAGCTTCCCCTGGAATTAATTGGATAACGAGACAAAAGTAATTGCTCGTATAAATTCCAGTAATGAGCACCAATTTGAGTGTACTAATAGACCTGCCAGAAGTAATGGACCTCTTGTTGTGCAGCTTATTGGCTGTTCGGTACCTTAACACTTGCATATTAACTTCCCACCTAAGTGCATTTAAATGCTCACTCAGTGGGCTTCTGGAGATCAGCCGACAGTGTGACTGCCCGGTTGAAATAGTTATCTGAAGCCATCAATGCACAAGATTGTGCAATCCTGATAATCCCTCCCTGACAGCAGGGTTCGTTACAAGAAATTTTGGGAAAAAAACAGTTTCCTCCCACACTCCAAGGATGTATAGGATAATTGCCTTCTGTAAATTATAAATTGTCCCTAGTGTGTAGGATAGTGTTAGTGAATGTGGTGGTCGCTGGTCGCTGCAGACTCGGTGACAAAGGGCCTGTTTCCACACTATGGAAAAGGATGGCATGGTGATCCAGCGGTAGAGTTGCTGCCTTACAGCGCCGGAGACCCGGGTTCGATCCCGACTACGGGTGCTGACTGTACGGAGTTTGTACGTTCTTCCTATGACCGCATGGGATTTCTCCGAGATCTTCGGTTTCCTCCCTCACTCCTAAGACGTGCAGGTTTGTAGGTTAACTGGCTTGGTGTATGTGTAAATTGTCCCTAGTGTGTGTAGGATAGTGTTAGTGTGCGATGCTTGCTGGTCGGTGCAGACTCGGTGGGCCAAAGGGCGTGTTTCCCCGCTGTGTCTCTAAACTAAACAAAACGCAGACTCGTTTTGGAGCACGGTATTGTGAATTTCTCCTGCAGGCAAAACACTTGTACAGGAAATTCACCAAGCCCGTCCAAACAATCCTGCTCTAATGAATCCGTAACAGAATTGAGCACAGGACCAACGGGAGGAAACAAAAAGCCAAGGGAATGACAGCATGGTAAAGCGTGAAAGCACATGGAAGTGAAAGCGCCAAAGGCTGCGTTGCAGCTAACCACAATTGGGTCATAGCAGGGGAATTTGTGAGGGGGAAAAAGTACCTACAGAGAACGCATTGTGCAGGAAGCAAACAACTTTCCATGCTGGCAAACACAAGTGGCATCAGAGTTGAAAGAGAGAGAAGCTGCCTCACAGGGCTTGCATTCTGCTATGTATCGCTCAGTCACCAACTAATATGGGAGAAGGGTGTTCCTTCAATTTGTTGAGCGTTTTTCTCTACTGCTGTGAGCTTGTTATTTATTGACTTTGAATGTGTTCAAAACAAGCTAACGTGGCTTCCATATTCAGGGAAACTAAAGGTCATTTCCAGCAACATTGGTCCCCATCAGTAGACCTCAATAACTAACTGGTGGGTATTATCGAGTCAATGAACAGGAGTAACATGTATGAAAGGAACCTGAATGAAAATAGCTTTTCCAAATGATAGTCAATGCAACTTCACAAAGAACTAGTCTTGCTTGTCCAGACCCATGAATTGAATTTGATAAACAACATCATAAATCAATGGGGAAACTATTTGTAGTCTGTGGGTCCAATCTGTGAAAGATCTATATATTTCCAGCAATGATCATCTTTATACTGTAGTTATTGGTTTTAAAGGACAGATATGAAGGTGTTCTGACTATTTGGAAGTTCCGGCGCCGACCAGCTTATGAGAAAGCTATTTCTACTCCTGCACTCTGACTGGAGCCAATTATTTGACTCCTCCTGTTTTGCTTTCAATAGGTCATGAATCTCTTGCTGATATTTTTTGTTGTAGATCTGCTAAAATTTGGTTTGTTCCACAATTATTTCCATTAATAAAAGGCACCTTTGCATGCACAGGTTGTGAGTACGGCTCACAACCCTTTATCAGGAGTGTCTTTCAACCAGCTTGGGTAGTCCAACTAGAAGTTGTGTTTCTTCCAGCAAAGGTTGTAATGGTCTTTGAGATATGGAAAAGTACAGTGAAAGTGAAAATAAGGATGGACATAAATAAAGAAAGCTCAAATCTGGCAAAGATAGTTTGCACTTGGAGTGAAAGTGTAGAAGGTCAAAACGGTTCAATATAGACAAGCTCAAGGAAGTTCACTTTGTATGCAGAAATGGCTCGGTTTTTATCTGCTTGGATAAAATGGAATTTGCCCAGGACAAATTGAAAGAAAGTGTTAATAATTTATTGCTCATTATGATCAAATACAAGGTAACAATAGAGTGAACAGAATGTCCAACACCAGATTTTTTTAACTTCAATTTCTCAAGAAATGGTGAAATTGCAAAGTACTCTGAAGAAGAGTTGCAACCTGAAACGTCATCCATCCTTTTTCTCCAGAGATGCTGCCTGACCCGCTGTGTTACTCCAGCATTTTATGTCTATCTGAGCACTCTGATCATCTGTGTCAGGAATATCGCCAGGAATAGCATTTCTAGTTATTTTTATAATTGTGCACTGCAGTTCAGAGGGGAAGAATGAAACTATCAATTTGATTGAAAAGAGGAGTTGGGAGGAATGACTTGATCTGATTTCTCACCTTTGTAAACAAGGTGGAAGATACATGGTGTAGATCTAAAGAAGAGGGTGAGGTTGAAGCTTGTGAAGAGAAAGTTTAATGTAGGCACTGGAAAGGTGCATGGAGTCCGAATAATAATAATAACTAGACCAAGTGGACCCGTTGGGCCCAAACCCCTCCTGCATTGGTGCAGCACCCTCTCCTACCACCCTCCCCTCCCCTCCCCTCCCCTCCCCTCCCCTCCCCTCCCCTCCCCTCCCCTCCCCTCCCCTCCCCTCCCCTCCCCTCCCCTCCCCTCCCCTCCCCTCCCCTCCCCTCCCCTCCCCTCCCCTCCCCACTTCCCTCTCAACCCCCCCCCCTTATCCACCTTCCTCCCCCCTCCCTCATTCCCTCCCCCCCCACCACCCTCCCCCTCCCTCCCTTCCTCCTCCCTCCCTGGGAGATAGATTTAAACTTTAAAATGTGAATAACTTAAAAAATATAACACTGATTTCAATAAAACTACTTGCTTTACCGTTAAATCGATGGCGGTGAGTAAGGTGGGTCTAAAATTGTCAAGCTATCGTGTACCGTTTTGGCTGTAGTTCGATCACAAACAAGATAACAAACGAGAGTTTTAGTATATAGATAATAATAATAATAATAATAATAATATATTACTTTGTTTGTCCCACACCGGGGAAATTTGCAGTGTTACAGTAGCAAAGTGGATAGCAAGAGACATTCATTATAAATAAAAATAAAGATAAGGATAATTGTCATCATTTACTGTGTTTTTTTTTTTTACTGTTACTGTTAACTGGTCTGTTGACTGGTCTGCTGGGAGCAGTGCTGGTTGTGCAGTCTCACAGCAGCGGGAAGGAAGGACCTCCTATATCTCTCCTTCACACACTCGGGGTGAAGGAGTCTGTCACTGAAGGAGCTACTCAGTGCAGTGACAGTGTCCTGCATGGGGTGGGAGTCTTGATTCGAAGCATCATCCATTCCTTCTATCCAGAGATGCTGCCTGTCCCGCTGAGTTTCTCCAGCATTTTGTGTCCATCTAAGGTGCATAGAGCATTTGAGCCCAGGCTACTGACCACATTGAGCAATATGTAAAGGATGTGATGAGACAATGATGGTGATGGTATCTCTGAAGACAATCATCAAATGAGCCAGATGGCTTTGTTGACCCTAAGCTATCTGCAATCTATTACTGCAAGGACATAAGCAAACCTCTTTGGTCCCAATTTTAACTACATTTGACATTTGTAAAGAAGATAAGAATAACAAATCTTTTGTTTTTGCTCAAGGACAAAAGAGGCCGCAGATGCTGAAATATAGAACAAAAACAAAATGCTGGAAGAAATCAGTGGGTCAATCAACATCCATAAAAACAAGAGGTGTATGTGGATATTTTAGGGCAAGAAGCTGCTCCATTTTTGCTCTTGAAATATCACTTAACGTAGAGTCCCGGAGTCATATAGTGTGGAAACAAGCCCTTTTTGGCCAAACGCCCATGCTTGCCAAGATGTCCCATCTAAGCTTGTCCCAGTACCTATATTTGGTACATATCGATTTAAGCCTCTCCTATCCATGCACCTCTTCAAATTTTAAATGTTGTTATTGTACCTGACTCATCCCCCTAACCACTGGAACTGGTTCCATACACCCACCATCCTCTGTGTGAAAAAGTTGCCCCTTAGATTCCAATTAAATCTTACGCCTCTCACCTTAAATCTATGCCTTCTGGTTCTTGATTTCCCTACCATGGGGAAAAAAATGGTGCTTTCACCATATCTATTCCCCTCATGATATTATGTACCTCTATAAGATCACCTCTCGGCCTCCAGCTCCCCAAGGAATAAAGTCCTAGCCTGCCCAACCTCTCCCTATAGCTCCAGCCTTTGTCCCGGCAACATCCTCGTAAATCTCTGCACTCTTTCCAGCTTAATGGCATCATTCCTGTAGCAGTGTGACCAAACCTGAACATAATGCTCCAAGTGTGGCCTCACCAATGTACAACTGTAACACAATGTCCCCAAGTTCTCTACTCAATTCCCTGACTGATGAAGGCCAGCGTGCCAAAAGCCTACTTCCCCATTCTATCTACATGAGATGAATGTTAAAAGGTAACTTACAGTTTATGGCATTTTGGCTCTCTGGCAGCAACCAGATAGAATTTATTAGGATTAAGTCGCAGCCAATATATTGGCTTCTCACTTGCTCTGGCCACATCCGCACATTTAATTTTATCTTTCTGGAATGCCCCTCGCTCTGCAAATGTTAGGTCATTATTTTTTTAATTATCCTGATGCTTTACTAATTTTCTTCCTCAATATTACTTTGCTTTATAAGTTCATAATGTTCATAAGTGATAGGAGAAGAATGAGGCCATTCGACCCATCAAGTCCACTCCGCCATTCAATCGTGGCTGATCTATCTTTCCCTCTCAACCCCATTCTCCTGCCTTCTCCCCATGCCCCATGCCATCCTTACTAATCAATTATTGCATTAGTGACAAAATGTGTAGGAAAGAACTGCAGATACTGGTTTAAATCGAAGATAGACGCAAAATGCTGGAGTAACTCAGATGGACAGGCAGCATCTCTGGAGATGCTCCTCTCCCATTCCTTCTCTCTAGAGATGCTGCCTGTCCCGCTGAGTTGCTCCAGCATTTTGTGTCTGTCTTCGATTGTATCAGTGACCACTGGTTTTGCTGTTCACTATAATAAGGCTCTAGTGCTTTAGAGTACACTAGACCAAGTGGACCAGTTGGTCCCAAACCTCTCCTGCATTGGTGCAGCACCCTCTCCTACCCCTCCCCCCTCCCCCCTCCCCCTCCACCCCCGCCAACCCACCGCCCCCTCCCCCCACCCTCCCTCTTCCCCCCTCCCTCCTCCCCTCCCCTCCCCTCCCCTTCCCTCCCCCTACCCTCCCCCTTACCCTCCCCCTTCCCCTCTCCCCGCCGACTCCATCACCCTCAACCCCCCTTATACTTCTTCCTCCCTCCCCCCTCTCACTCCAGCCCCCCTCCACCCCCCCCCCCCTCCACCCCCTCCCTTCTTAGGAGATAGATTTAAACTTTAAAATGTGAATAACTTTAAAAGTATAACACCGATTTCAATGAAACTTCTTCCATTAGCACCAAAGGGACGACGGTGAGCAAGGTGGGCCTAAAATTGGCGCACTATTGTATACCGTTTTGGCTGAAGTTCAAGAACAAACAAGCAAACAAACAAGAGTTTTAGTATATAGATAGTATTAGCAAGAGTGTGGTTGACACGAGATCATTTTGAGGGAGCTTGAGAGTGTTTTTGTAATGGGAACTCGACCTGGATCAGTTGGAAGAGCACGGAGCGCACACACTCTATTTTACAGGATAGGGCACCATTGAATGGTGCCAGATGAGCAGCAGGGAGCATCTGGCTCAGAGCTCATTCTTCCTGTTACCACAGCATGAAGCTTTCATACAACCGCATCCTACCAAGCCACCCAGGAGCCACCAGGCAGTCTGAGGCACACACGTGTCTCGGAGAAGTGGCAGACACTTTGTTCGCAAGGGTTAACACCTTGTCACGTTTTCTGTGGCCAGGGGACATCTGCTCGACAGAACCCACAGCTTTGACAAGTTGACAGGATCGCGCATGTACAAAGAATCGCATATGGTGTCCATGTGGGATTCAAGTTTCTTCATGTCAACCCCATTGCCTTAAAAAAAATGAGGAAGGGATTGCAATCAATTAATTTGCAGGTGGCGTCTAACCACAGAAACATCCTTGCGCCGGCATGGTTGCCATGCAGGAGGCAGCCATGATGTCTTCATTGGTGTCAATACACATTGCCTGCATTACTAGAAGGCAATGAAACCTTGGTTAGGTGGCTGGTCGGAAAAGTTGTTCAGCCCACCAGGATAACCCCCCAACATTTGTTTCCTGTTCCTCTGCTGCTTAAATTTCCGTTCCACAAAGCATGCTACATTCATTTGATGTGCTGACAGACCATGTGCAAAAAAAACAGTGTGTCTGGGTTTCTGCCCATCTTCCTTCATCTTCTTGCGTTTGAGGCAGCAGAAGTTATGTAACGCCCTCCAGGCGCTGTAGCCAGTGCAATGTGCTGTTGTCGAGGGCCGTGAGGTCTACCCCTCCACCAGGGGGGCGGAGGACAGTGCAGTCGAAAATGCCGTGCTGCGCTGTTTGCTGGTCTGCTCCACACATGCAGGCTGCTGATGGACGCAACCCCCAACGATGCATGTTGGCGTGGAACCGGCCGACCCCTGTGCGGAGCCAGTTCAGGGTGACCCACTCTTTGCGGGGCTTGTCCCAGCCGGGTCGGGCTGTGGTGTTCGGTGCGACAGTGAATTGTCGCAGCGAACCCATCTTCCTGAAGCTGTTAAGAAGCTAAGGGGACACAATGGACGTCGCCATTCCCCAGTTAGCAGCAACCTGGGATGGCAGGACTTTCATATGAAGAAAGACTGGATAGACTCGGCTTGTACTCGCTGGAATTTAGAAGATTGAGGGGGGGTCTTATAGAAACTTACAAAATTCTTAAGGGGTTGGACAGGCTAGATGCAGGAAGATTGTTCCCGATGTTGGGGAAGTCCAGAACAAGGGGTCACAGTTTAAGGATAAGGGGGAAGTCTTTTAGGACCGAGATGAGAACGTTTTTTTTCACACAGAGAGTGGTGAATCTGTGGAATTCTCTGCCACAGAAGGTAGTTGAGGCCAGTTCATTGGCTATATTTAAGAGGGAGTTAGATGTGGCCCTTGTGGCTAAAGGGATCAGGGGGTATGGAGAGAAGGCAGGTACAGGATAGTGAGTTGGATGATCAGCCATGATCATATTGAATGGCGGTGCAGGCTCGAAGGGCCGATTGGCCTACTCCTGCACCTATTTTCTATGTTTCTAACTTACTTTCTCACCGGCAAGTAAATACACGGATCCCAGAGCCACTCTGCCAATTCCCTTCCTTCCTCCTTGTGCACGAGATGCCTTTTATTAGAGGTTTGCACAGAGCATTAAACATAACAGCTCCGCAATGCAGAAATTCTGCATTTCAGCACTACAGGAGAGGAAAGATTTAGAGGGATTTGGGTCTGATAGACACAAAATGCTGGAGTAACTCACCAGGTCAGGGAGCATCTCTGGAGAATAGCTATCTTTGCAGTTCCTTCCTACACATTTTGCTTGGACCATCTTGGTCGGCGTGTACAAGTTGGGCGAAAGGGTCTTTTCTGTTCTATATGACTCGATGACAAGTACATGGGTAGGAAACGTTTAGAGAAATATTGGCTAAACACAGGCAAACGGGACCAGCTTAGATGGGCATCTTGGACAGCACGGATGAGTTGGGCGGATGAGCCTTTTTCCGGGATGTCTGACTTTATGACTCATGGCAACACTATAGTTCAGACAATGTCTTTGCACAAGTTTTAAAAGCTCTCATTTTTCTGCAGCACTTTGCTCTCTGAGCCGAAAAGACAGCCTACTCTGATTTTGTTTCTCGTTGGGGATGCTAGTAAAGCAGCTTTTTTCACGTTATAGTCCATGAAAAAGGACACAGACAGCACCTGGGTTCAGGATTGAACCTGGGACTCGGGTGCTGTGAGGAAGTGGCTCTACCAGCTATGCCACTGCGCCATCCTATTGATCTCTGTCATGAATGTACTCAGTGACACAGTAACCACAACCTACCGAGGAGAATCCTAAAGACTGAGATCATCTGGACATCCCAGTTAGGAGAAACATCAATCAGAGTCATAGGGCCATACGGCATGGGAACAGGCCCTTCGGCCCAACTCACCCATGCCAGCAAAGGTACCCCATCTAGCCTCATCCCATTTTCCCATGTTCCCAATGTTGGGGGAGTCCAGAACCAGGGGGCCACAGTCTTGGAATAAAGGGGAGGCCATTTAAAACTGAGGTGAGAAGGAACCTTTTCACCCAGAGAGTTGTGAATTTGTGGAATTCTCTGCCACGGAGGGCAGTGGAGGCCAAATCACTGGATGAATTTAAGAAAGAGTTAGATAGAGCTCTGGGGGCAAGTGGAGTCAAGGGATATGGGGAGAAGTTGGACACAGGTTACTGATTGTGGAAGATCAGCCTGTGCTGGCTCGAAGGGCCGAATGGCCTCCTCCTGCACCTATTTTCTATGTTTCTAAAATTACAATCAAGCTAGTCACAAAGTGCAGATACAGGATAAATGGAATAACTATTAGTGCAAGATAAAGTCCAGTGATGTTCGATTAAAGATAGTCTGAGGGTCTCCAATGAGGTAGATGGGAGTTCAGGATGGCTCTAGCTGTTGATAGGATGGTTCAGAAGCCTGATAACTGTTGGGAAGAAACTGTCCCTGAATCTGGAGGTGTGCGCTTTCACACTTTTGTACCTCTTGCCTGATGGGAGAGGGGAGAAGAGGGAGTGACCGAGATGACACTTGTCCCCTTGATTATGTTGGTGGCTTTGCTGAGGCAGCATGAAGTGTAGATGGAGTCAGTGGAGGGGAGGTTGGTTTGTGTGATGGTCTGGGCTGCGTCCACAATTCTCTGAAATTCCTTGAAGTCTTGGATGGAGCTGTTCGCAATCTTATGAAATCTGTCACATTTAAGTGTATATTTGGTTCAGTTAGAGTCATAGAATCATAGTGATACAATATGGAAACAGGCCCTTCAGCCCAAACTGCGCACACCGGCCAACATGTTCCAGCTACACTAATCCCACCTGCCAGCATTTGATCCATATCCCTCCAAACCTGTCCTGTCCATGTACTTGTCTAACTGCTTTTTAAATGTTGGGATAGTCCCTGCCTCAACTACCTCCTCTGGCAGCTTGTTCCATACACCCACCACCTTCAGTGTGAAAAAGTTACCCCTCAGATTCCTATTAAATCTTTTCCCCTTCAGAAGCTGATGTCCTCTGGTCCTCAATTCACCTACTCTGGGCAAGAGACTCTGTGCATCTACCCGATCAATTCCTGTCATGATCTTATACACCTCCATAAGATCACCCCTCATCCTCCTGCACTCCTAGGAATAGAGTCCCAGCCTACTCAACCTCTGTCTACAGCTCAGACCCTCTAACCCTCTAATCTAGCACCTCTATCTCTGTTTCAGATGGTTGTGGGTCCCATTCAAAAGATTTGAGCACTAAAATAGACAATAGACAATAGGTGCAGGAGTAGGCCATTCGGCCCTTCGAGCCAGCACCACCATTCAATGTTATCATGGCTGATCATTCTCAATCAGTACCCCGTTCCTGCCTTCTCCCCATACCCCCTGACTCTGCTGTCCTTAAGAGCTCTATCCAGCTCTCTCTTGAATGCATTCAGAGAATTGGCCTCCACTGCCTTCTGAGGCAGAGAATTCCACAGATTCACAACTCTCTGACTGAAAAAGTTTTTCCTCATCTCAGTTCTAAATGGCCTACCCCTTATTCTTAAACAGTGGCTCCTTGTTCTGGACTCTCCCAACATTGGGAACATGTTTCCTGCCTCTAACGTGTCCAACCCCTTAATAATCTTATACGTTTCGATAAGATCTCCTCTCATCCTTCTAAATTCCAGTGTATACAAGCCTAGTCGCTCCAGTCTTTCAACATATGATAGTCCCACCATTCCGGGAATTAACCTAGTAAACGTACGCTGCACACCCTCAATAGCAAGAATATGCGTTATCACTGCGTTGTTACCATGTGTGGAGGAATTCTTGCTCGATTAGTTGATGAATGAGACATTAAATGAATCCATGTCTGATGTCCCAAGTGAAAGAAGGCCTATCAACCTGGAGGTAGCTTGCCTTACATTCACCCAGCAATCTATCATGACCGTGCCCTTCCTCTTAACAATAGAACAGTGTTAAGACCTTGAATTTGGTTGTGGTGGAATCTTGCTGTGGCAAGCAAACACATGTCAGTCTAATCGTGCACTGAAATTTTAATGTATTTCCTGACACCGTAAATCTTCTTGACTTTTATGCAGTGGATGGACAACGTAAAGCATAGAGCAAGTAATCACATATAGGAAGGAGCTGCAGATGCTGGTTTAACCCGATGATAGGCACAAAAAGCTGGAGTAACTCAGCTGGTCAGACAGCATCTCTGGAGAAAAGCGAAAGGTTTCCGGTCACAACCCTTCTTCAGACTGAGAGTCAGGGGAAAGGGAAACATTAGACAATAGACAATAGGTGCAGGAGTACACCATTTGTCCCTTCGAGCCAGCACCACCATTCACCGTGATCATGGCTGATCATCCACAATCAGTACCCCGTTCCTGCCTTCTCCCCATATCCCTTGAATCCGCTATTATTAAGGGCTCTATCTAACTCTCTCTTGAAAGCATCCAGGGAATTGGCCTCCACTGCCTTCTGAGGCAGAGAGTTCCACAGCTTCACAATTCTCTGAGTGAAAAGGATTTTCCTCATCACCGTTCTAAATGGCCTACCCCTTATTCTTAAACTGTGGTCCCTGGTTAAGGGACTCCCCACAACATCGGAACATGTTTCCTGTCTCTAGCGTGTCCAATCCCTTAATAATCTTATGTTTCAATAAGATCCCCTTTCATCCTTCTAAATTCCAGAGTATACAAGTCCAGTCGCTCCAGTCTTTCACCATACAACAGTCCTGCCATTCCGGGAATTAGCCTCGTGAACCTACGCTGCACGCCCTCAATAGCAAGAATGTCCTTCCTCATACGAGCGATATCGATGCTGCTATAGTGAAACACAGAACAAGCGAATGAAAGGTATGCAAAAAAGTAATGATGATAAACGAAACAGGCCATTGTTAGCTGTGGGCTAGGTGAAAACGAGTTACAGACAATGAAACTCCCTTTAATCATAGTCTTGTAAGAAAATAACTGCAGATGCTGGTACAAATCAAAGGTATATATTCACAAATGCTGGAGTAACTCAGCAGGTCAGGCAGCATCTCAGGAGGGAAGGAATGGGTGACGTTTCTGGTCGAGACCCTTCTTCAGACTGATGTCTTCAGAATCATAGTCTTTATCACTTTTGTTCAATATCAGGCTTTGTTTCTGCTGGAGAGGGAACAACTACAAGCTTGTTAAACTAACGAAGGGCAGTCGATTAAAGCAGCTGCTTTTTAGTGATTGGATTTTGTTTGAGTATATCTTAAGGACTAGAAGCCAGTTATAGTCCACAATGAATTGAATGATTCAATCATGATCCCAAAATTCAGCAGCAATCAACTGGAGATTGAGACCATAATGAAAACATAATCATGCAGAAATACGGCAATGGAAACAGTCCTTTTGGTCCAAGAAGTCTCTGCCGATCATCAACTAATGTTTCACAATAATCCTACCCGAGTCCTATTTTTTTATACTCCCATATTCTAATTTTCTCCAGATTCTTCCATACAAACTGTAGCGTCTGAAGGAACCTCATGCTATCATAGAGAGAGCAATGCAAACTCCACACAGACTGCACCTGAGGTCAGGATTGAACTCAGGTCTCAGACGCTGTGAGGTAGAGGCTCCAATAGCTGTACCACCATGCTTCCCCTTATCGGAATCTAAGCATATTGTTGCTGTGTTGAAAGAGTTTACCATGTTTTTAACCTTTGAACATTGACTACACATCTTAAGCATTTCATCAAGTCAAAAAGACATGAAAATATTTTTTAGAGCAAATCTTTTTCTCCCATTTGCACTGAGACCCTTTTAAGATAAATATCCAATTTAGGTGAATGAATGATTCATTAAACTATAATAGGAATGAAACAATAACAACAATTCACGATAATGGAGTCTTTAACATAACATGACGTTCCAGAAGGATTTTCAAACAAAATTTAACACTGCATCACAAGGAGATATCATGATAGACACTCTAAAATTTTCATTCCAAAACATTATTAGTAAAGAATCAAATCTTCTATATTTCTTTCTGCTCCTATGAATGCACTTTTTTTTTTACAAACACACTTGTTTGGCCCGATTCTTTGTAGCGTGTGACAAAAGTTGAAAGGCAATTTATTAACACAAAAAGAAATAAGTAAAAGATCAGCACTGATTGAAAGTATTGGAAAATATGTATCAATGTAATGCTATTTTTTTTGCCTTTTCGAAAGACATTTCACTAGGTACATGGATAGGAAAGGTTTTGAGGGATACGGCTTAAATGCTGGAAGATTGAACTAGAATTGATGGGGCGTATTGACCGACAGACAAGTTGGACCAAGGGCCTGTTTCCATGCTGTATGACACCTCTCTAAACAAAAACAAACTCAGATTAAGGTATTGCTAATTAAGGCACATCAAAGCAAAACAAATTTCTAACATTGTCCATAGGCTATTTCTTTCACCTTATGCCATATGTCACATTTGCTGCCCTCACTATGCCTATCAGAGAATAATGCGACATTTTGAATCCAAAGTTAAATAATCTGAAAAGTAAATGGACAATACTCACAATGGAGTGAAGTGCTTTTATGTTGCAGAGTAGAGATACTAGTACCTTTAGCACCAAACATGAGTCTACACCTTCCAGAGAGGCTGCAGACCGTTGAAATAAAGGTGGAATAGACAGTCTGAAGAAGGGTCTCGACCCGAAACGTCACCCATTCCTTCTCTCCCGAGATGCTGCCTGACCTGCTGAGTTAATCCAGCATTTTGTGGAATAGTAAGTTGTGTTTGTGAAATGTCAATGAATCCCATGGCAAGATGCTCCATCCAACTTGCTAAACAACCTCAGAAAGACAGAGGCTTCTGAAGAATGGTCCCCTCCCAAAACATCACCCATCCATGTTCTCGTTGGAATTCATTGCCACAGAAGGCTGTGGAAGACAAGTCCATGAATAGTTTCAAGGCAGAGATTGATAGATTCTTGATTAATAGTCAGGGGTTATGGGGAGAAGGCAGGTAAATGAGATTGAGAGGGAAAGATAGGAGACGCATGGTTGAATGGCAGAGTTGACTTGATGGGCTAATTCTGCTCTTATCACTTATGAACTTATGAATTTATGAACTCCAGCAATGTTGCAGGACTCATTGAGTAACTCCAGTATTTTGTGCCTTTTTCAGAAAGACAACAACCTGCTGTGTTGTCGTATCAGTTATCATGGTGAACCATCTAAAATATCAGCTGGAGCCCATAATACAACTGCTGTAAGAATGTTATTGTGCAGGAAGGGACTGCAGCTGCTGGTTTACACTGAAGGTAGACACAAAATGCTGGAGTAACAGCCTGCCAGGCAGCACCTCTGTAGAAAAGGAATAGGTGACGTTTTGGGTCAGGACCCTTCTTCGGACTGAGAATCAGGGGAGAGGGAGACGAGAGGTAAGGATGTTAAGATTTAAGGATGTAAGATTTACTAGAATGTTGCCTGGGTTTCAGCACTTAAGCTACAGAGAGAGATTGAACAGGTTGGGTCTTTATTCTTTGGAGCGTAGAAGGTTGAGGGGGGACTTGATAGAGGTTTTAAAAAATTTAAGAGGGACGGACAGAGTTGACGTGGGTAAGCTTTTCCCTTTGAGAGTGGGGAAGATTCAAACAAGGGGGCATAACTTCAGAATTAAGGGACAAAAGTTTAGGGGTAACATGAGGGGTAACCTTTTTACTCAGAGGGTGGTGGCTGTATGGAATGAGCTTCCGGTGGAAGTGGTGGAGGCAGGCTCGATTTTATTATTTAAGAGTAAATTAGATAGGTATATGGATGGGAAGGGATTGGAGGGTTATGGTCTGAGAGCAGGTAGATGGGACTAGGTCGGAGAAAGTGTTCGGCATGGACTAGAAGAGCCAAACTGGCCTGTTTCCGTGCTGTAATTGTTATATGGTTATATGGTTATATGATGTTATTGTTGGTTTTTCACAGATATTAGAAAGCTATACGAGAATGAGGGCATCTCAGAAATCATTATACAGCAACAAAGACACTTAAATAGTCTGATATGCTTTTTGAATGTCAGCCAAAACAGTTTCTGACCAAGCTTTTATTTAATTTATGCAGAAAAAGAGACATATCCTCTAAACATATAAACCCTGCATGCCAAGTTTATCTCATTTAATTCAGAAAAGACTCCAGTGGATTAGTTCATGGAGTTTATTAAGAATTCAGAATACATTTTCATTGAAGACATCTGATCTAGTGTTTGGACCGAAAGCCAGGGAATATAGCAAATGATATAAGCATCAGTGGTGTTTTTTGATCCAAAGTTACAGTTTCAAATACCAACATTCATTCACTTTTTGACCTTGCACGTGAGAGATATTAAAATTATTCCAATTTTTTTTCTTCAAACTTTATAATCTTGGAAATATAATACATTCTGAACTCATATTTTGGTACACGATATTGTAGATAGAAGTGGTAAAAAGACTTTTGTGATAGTCTAGTGGAAGTCAAGTTCATTTTCATGAGGTTTAGGTCACATTGTAAATAGTTACATTAACGCGATGTACAATATGTAAACAGACAAGTCAACGTTGGGTTGAGAGTCAACGTTGGGCAAAAAACATTCCTGTTTATACGGTACACTCTGCAAAATAAACATCCTAAACCACACAGGAGGGATAAGTGATGAATTGCAGAAGGATTAGGAGAAATAACCCAGTTCAGTTTAGTTTATTGCCACGTACAATGAAACAGTGAAAAGCTTTTGTTGCGTGCTATCCAGTCAGAGGAAAGAATACATGCTTACAATCGAGCCATTTACAGTGTATAGATACACGATAAGAGAATAATGTTTATTGCAAGGTAAAGCCAGCAAAGTTCGACCAAGAATAATCCGACAGTCACCAATCAGGTAGATAGTAGTTCAGGACTGCTCTCTGGATGTGGTGGGATGACTCAGTTGTATGAGAAGAAAAAACTTTTAAAAAGCATTGGGAAAAGTAGCAAAGTTAAGCATAGATACAAGGAACTGCAGTTATCATCATATCATATCATATATATACAGCCGGAAACAGGCCTTTTCGGCCCTCCAAGTCCGTGCCGCCCAGCGAAATAGTCACAAAGTGCTAGAGTAACTCAGACGATCAGGCAGCATCGCTGGAGAACATGGAAAGGTGACGTTTCAGTTTGGGCCCTTCCTCAGACTTCTGAAGAGGGGTGCCAACCCAAAACCTCACCTATCCATGTTCTCCAGAGATGCAGCCTGACCCATTGAGTTACTCCAGCAGGTTGTGTCTTTTTTTAGCAAAGTGAAGAGTCGGGTGTTCTAATGCCAGATAATTAGGCCAGAGTGAAGGTGTTTCCAACAATACTTCACCCACGTTTTCCCCAGTAACTCAGCATACATACCTAACCTGCACAGACCAGGTAGTGCCAGGTTTAAGCTCCAGCATGTGCTGATAGCCATTGGGAAACTGCATATAAATGGCAAATAGGCATGGTCACATTAATGTTACCATGGTATTAGTGTCGTAGGCTATGGTGCAGAGAGCTGGCATGGAATCCACTTTGCCACTTTGGTGACAAGAACAAGAAGGCAGATTATTATCTGAATGGTGTCAGATTAGGAAAAGAGGAGGTGCAACGAGACCTACATGTCCTTGTACATCAGTCACTGAAAGTAAGCATGCAGGTACAGCAGGCAGTGAAGAAAACAAATGGCATGTTGACCTTCATAGCGAGAGGATTCGAGTATAGGAGCAAGGAGGTCCTACTGTAGTTGTACAGGGCCCTGGTGAGACCGCACCTGGAGTATTGTGTGCAGTTTTGGTCTCCTAATTTGAGGAAGGACATTCTTACTATTGAGGGAGTGCAGCGTAGGTTCACCAGTTAATACCCAGGATGGCAGGACTAACATATGATGAAAGAATGGATTGACTGGGCTTGTATTCACTGTAATTTAGAAGGATGCGAGGGGATCTTATAGAAACATATAAAATTCTTAAGGGATTGGACAGGCTAGATGCAGGAAAAATGTTCCAGATGTTGGGGGAGTCCAGAACCAGGGGTCACAATTTAAGAATTAGGGGTAGGCCATTTAGGACTGAGATGAGGAAAAACTTTTTCAGCCAGAGAGTTGTGAATCTGTGGAATTCTCTGCCACAGAAGGCAATGGAGGCCAATTCACTGGATGTATTCAAGAGAGATTTAGATAGGGCTAATGGAATCAAGGGGTATGGGGAAAAAGCAGGAACGGGGTACTGATTCTGGATGATCAGCCATGATCATATCGAATGGCAGTGCTGGCTTGAATGGTCGAATGGCCAACTCCTGCACCTACTTAAAATAAACCTTGTACTCATTCATTATCTGGCAATCCCTGCTGGAGGTTAGCATGAGTGGATGTGAATATGAAACTTCAATAGTCAATAGTGGTTTATTTGTCACATACACATAAATGTGTAGTGAAATGAAACATTACCCGCAGTTAAACAATAAGACCAATAAGAATAATCAATAAAAATGCAATAACACATACAATCACAACTAACACCAAACAAAAAGAAACATCCATCACAGTGAGTCTCCTCCAGTCCCTCCTCACTGTGATGGAAGGCCAAAAATGTCTTTTTCTCTTCCCTGCCGTCTTCTCCCGCGGTCAGGCTGTTGGATTTGCCACGTCGGGGCGGTCGGGGCTCCCGATATTGAAGCCGCCGCTGGGCGGTGAAAGGTCAACGGCCTATTTCAGGCCGCGCCGGACGGTGAAAGGTCCGCGGCGGGCCGACCCAAGCCCCGCGATTCGGGGCGGGCGAACACGCTGCCTCTGCCGCTGCCGGAGCACCCGATGTCGGCCCCCACCCAGGGGCCTGCGGGCTTCCAACGTCCACGCGGCCCGCGCCGGAGCCTCCGGAGACGAATCGCAGCCGCTCCCGCAGCATCCGCAGGCAGCCAGCGCCGCAGGTGGTGAGTCCGGGCCGCGGGCTCTGCGAACCAGAGCCCCAGGTGGTCCCAGGTGCATGGCCGGTGGTAGGCCGCAGCGGGAACGGAGACACGACACAGAAACAAAGGTCGCGTCTCCGTTCGGGAGAGAGAATTTTACAGTTCCCGTTCCCTCCCACCCCCCCCCCAAACATGACATACAAACACTACACCATATTAAAACTACAATTCATACAAAAACAACAAAAAACACAAAAGACAGACGGACTGCAGGCAAGCCGCAGCTGCGACGGCAGCGCTGGCTTGAGGAGGGATTCAGATAACCCATGACTCCCCCTCACTGCCACCACTCATCTGCCAAGCCTTCCATATAATAGTGATTTCTTCAACAAGATGCAGGATGGGAGGCTGAAATTTGCAATCCTGCTGCAGCCAAAACCTTGCCATCATTGAGAAGGGAAGGACAGTCAGGGAAAAAAAGCATGTCATTTACATTTGGCAGTCATAGTCTCGCTTCTAAATTAGAAAACTGATGTTTCGAGGTCCACCCCCCCCACCCCCCCCAGATTTTTATGCAAACATTTGGATATTCCAGCGCAATTCTCAGGAACCTTTACAAATTTGTGGGTGTTATTTTTAGATGTTGCAACAAAGGCTGGCATAGGTACCGTAAGAAAGATCCTAACGCACACTTGCAAATTGCAAGCAGGGGAATTTTCCTTTGTACCTTGTCCAACTGTTGACACTCGAATGTTAAGAACACATGGGCCTAGAAATATCACTTGGCCTGCTGGCCAGGCATAAGCCAGCTATAACGTTGAAACGGTTTTGCATATTTTTACCCTTGTTAGATCTCCAGTTCCGGAAAATACACAAACCAGGTGGCACAGTGACACAGCGAAAGAGTTGCTTGTTTACAGCGTTTACAGCGCCAGAGAGCTGGGTTCGATTCCGACTACGGGTGCTGTCTGTACGGAGTTTGTAGGTTTTCCCTGTTACCACATGGGTTTTCTCCGATATCTTTGCTTTCCTCCCACACCAAAGACGTACAGGTTTGCAGGTTAATTGGCTTGGAAAATGTAAAAATTGTCCCTAGTGGGTGTAGGATAGTGTTAATGTGCGGGGATCGCTGGTCGGTGCGGACCCGGTGGGCCGAAGGGTCTGTTTCCATGCTGTATCTCTAAACTAAACTAAACTAAACTAAACTCCAAAGACGTACAGGTTTGTAGGTTAATTGGTTTGGTATGAATGCAAAATTTTCCCTAGTGTGTTCAGGATAGTGTTAATGTGCGGGGATTGCTGGCAGGCTTGGACTTAGTGGGCCAAAGGGCCTGTTCCCACGCTGTATCTCTAACTAAAACTAAACTAAAACAGGCCAGATCTTGGGAGTCAGGAGACATATAAGGCTGGCAATCGGAAACCCAGTCAGAGTACAATGGAGGTTAATGGAGTGGTCCGCTGCTCCACTCTCTTCCCCGGCCCCGTCTCCCTCTAATGCAGTGAAATACGAACAAACACAAGTGTAGTTGTTGTTCAGAAGCTGTGCATCCCCGGGATGAGCGGTGGTGGCGGCGAGGAGGAGGGAAGTTTCACTTGTGTCTGTTCGTATTTCACTGCGTTAGAGGGAGACGGGGCCGGGGAAGAGAGTGGTGGAGCGGCGCAGATCTCGCTGGCGCTGGGAGAGAGGGAGAGAGAGGGAGGAAGCAGCCCTTGCAAGTGGCGGCACTCCTTCACCGGACCCTCTGACACCCTCCCCCTCCCCACGTTCGCACTCTCACCCACTGCTCCCTCTAGCCCGACTCTCTCCCCCCCTCCCCCCTCTCTCTCCCCAGGTTGAGTGGCGGCGAGGAGGGAAGTTTAGAGGGGGCGCTGCGATCTCTCGCCTTGTCCCGGCTCTGGGTCGGTGGCGATCCGCTCTCCAGTGAACCTTCACCGGCAGCTTCTGCCTCCAGTTCCCGCCCCTGCGGGCCGGATAAAATGTTATGGCGGGCCGGATGTGGCACACGGGCCATAGTTTGGAGATCCCTGGACTAGAACAAAGTCACACGTGCGTTCAGACTCATAGAGTAATATGGCACATAAAGAGGTCCTTTGGCCCAACTACTCCATGCTGACCAAGATGTTCCATCCAAGCTAGACTTATTTTCCCACTCCTGCCCCATATCCCTCTAAACCATCCACATCATGTGCCTGCCCTAATGTATTTTAAATGTTGTTGTTATACCTGCCTGTGGCACTCTTTCAGAAGTGTATTTTTCATTGCATAGATCTGAAGTAAACAATGATACACAATCTAAACAATAGGCCATTGTCCAATCACATAACAACATAAGGTTTGTGGGATCTGGCTCGAGAAAAGTTGGAGTTCTCATTTCCTACATGACAGCAATAAAGACACCAAAACCAGTTCATTGAAATGAGCATTTTCGGGTGATATTGTCTTTCCTTTTTTTATCATGAAACCAGTTTACATTGTCATTGTTTTTCCTTTTTTTAAATCATGAAACCAATGCAGCATACTGTAGAGTTCAGGGAAGATCCTTGGCTCCCAATCTTTATTTCATAGCTGAGATATGCTGCTGGAAAATTCTTGAATGGATGTCAAAGGAGTGCAACATCTTCAGCCTCCCTCACATTATCAAAGAGCCTGGTAATGTTTGCCATGCAACTTGGAAGTGGGGTATTTAACCCACCGAATCTGCACTGTCCATCAACCACCCATTTACGCTAATCCTAAACTCATACAATCCAACTTTATTCTTTCCATATTATTATTAACTCCTGTCTAGATTCTAGCACACATACACACACGAAGCGGGTGGCATGGTGGTGCAGCGGTAGAGTTGCTACCTTACAGCTCTTGTAGCGCTGGAGACCCTGGTTCGATCCCGACTACGGCTGCTGTCTGTACAGAGTTTGTACGTTCTCCCCGTGACCGTGTAGGTTTTCTCCGAGATCTTCAGTTTCCTCCCAGAATCCAAAGACATTCGGGTTTGTGGGTTAATTGGCTTGGCATACATGTAAATTGTCGCTAGTGTGTGTAGGGCAGTGTTAATGTGCAGGGATCGCTGGGCGGTGCAGTCTCGGTGGGCTGAAGGGCCTGCTTCCGTGCTGTATCTCTAAACTAAGAAAAACTAAGGAGCCATTTACAGCAGTCAATGACCTTCCATTCCAAACACGCACATCTTTAGGATGTGGTTGGCAACCGGAACACCTGGAGGAAACCCTTGTGAGAAACTGCAAACCCCACGCAGGCAGTACCAGAGGTCAGGATTGAACCCGGGTCTCTGGCGGTGTGAGGCAGCAGCTCTACCAGCTGTGTTACTGGCTTAGAAAGAATTTAAAAATGAACATGAAGCAAAGTGTATGGGTTGGGTCCTGTCCTCTCCGGTTCCCTGGAGACAGAGGCATGGAATATTGGGGCAATATTGCATGTAAACCCAAAATTAAAAATGATCAAGGTGAAATTTTTGGCCTAAAGGGCTGGATTTATTCCAACAGTAAATCAGATCTTTCTGATGTTCAAGCTGCTTTTAATAGAAACTTCCACTCACACAGGAACTGGTTTCACTTTTCAAAAATCTACTTTTAAAATTATCACCGTCGGTATAAACACAAACATTAAGGTAAAAATGATTTTCAATTAATTTATTCGGTCAGAAGCCATCATAATTGCTCCTGTCCTTGGCAACTATATTATGAACATCACCTTCACCTCTCAATGTAATTTTCTTTAGGGGAAAACACGACAAACCACGTGCATGCATGTGTTTGAAAGAGATAAACAGATGCAACATGGTTGTAGAATCCAGTCAATAAGCGGCCAAGAAAAACTAGGCTGAGATTGTTTAAAACAGCTTGAAATTGTTTAATGGAACATGAGCTCCAACATAGCAAACTAGAACCAAATGATCACAGAGTACATTGTTTCCCAAAAACATTACACGCCCTTTTATGAGTAGAATATGTTGCAACTGATTTATAAATGTCTGACTCACTCAACCTTTAGAGAACTTAATCAAGGTATTATACCTGAAGTGGCACAAATGATTATTGGTTGATGGGATTACCTAGGATCCAAACAGCAGCTAGCGTGATTTACCATAAGAACATACTTATGAAGCAAGAACACGATCATCCCAGCTGGCTTCCCAAGTCTTGCACTGCCATTCAATACAACCTTGCCCTCAACACTGTTCCACTGCTCTCTCCCCATGCCCCTTGACTCAGCGGGTCAGGCAGCATATCATATCATATACATACAGCCGGAAACAGGCCTTTTCGGCCCTCCAAGTCCGTGCCGCCCAGTGATCCCCGTACATTAACACTATCCTACACCCACTAGGGACAATTTTTACATTTACCCAGCCAATTAACCTACATACCTGTACGTCTTTGGAGTGCACTCAGGAGAGAAGGAATGGGTGACGTTTCGGGTCGAGACCATTCTTCAGTTTTAGGCCAAATCAAATGAGATTTTGTGATGAATGGATAAGGGGCTGGGTCAGATGGGATTTGTGTGCGTGAAGGGTAAATGTGCAGGACTGCATCGTGGATAAGCTGGAGGAAAGCTAGTAAGTAAATAATGTAAAAACCTGTCTCACAGTCAGGTTCCTAGCAATGTGCTGGGACCTGCCTTGGGAGGCCCCCTTCAATTTGCACAAAAGCAAGCTTCACAGACTTGTTGGGAACATCTGCAAGGGGTTGGGAGTCAAACTAAAACAAATGAAAATCATGTAAGTGGTGTTCAGGTGTAGATTGTTCCCTGATCTACTCATTCCCAGTTAATCAATCATTCAGCTTTAACATTCTCCACAAGATTTTTTAATTATTCCAAGCCCTTGCCTGCTACTATCACCATAGTCCCATGGAATCTTTCAAACTTCCAAGATGTCTCCATTGTCTGATGAAGGGTTCATTGTTTCTACCCAATGTATTTCTTCAGCCTCTCTGAATCCCAATGTATCTCTTCTTTAAAATGCTTCTTAAAATCCACCTGTTTAGCTAACTTTTAGGTCATCTGTTTTATTATCACCTTATGATTCAGTCTTATGATTTTGTTCTGTGAACTATCTTCAGTTGTTTTGTCCTATGCCAGCGACAACTCTCTAATAGGGAAGCTGTTGTTGTACCTGTAGGGCAGAAAGTAAATCTTGTTTCAGTTTAGCCTAACCATTGTTTGCCCGAAGGTCCACACACACCTGTAATTTCTTGAATCAACCTAACCACCAAATTAAGCCAAGTTTTCCTGAGAAATATATTATCCAGAAAGTAAACCATACATTAAACAAACAGAAATTAGTGTGCACAATCACAACCTGTGGATCCTACCCTGCAGGTTATTCCTCCACTTAACGTACATTTCCTCAGTATACAACTACATTTCAAAGGATAGTCACAAAATACTGGAGTAATTCAGCGGGCCAGGCAGCAACTCTGGGTCCATTCTATCCAGAGATGCTGCCTGTCCCGTTGAGTTACTCCAGCATTTTGTGTCTATCTTCGGTGTAAATCAGCATCTGTAGTTCCTTCCTATACATTTTAAAGGATACTAGACCGTGGATCTGTTGGGCCCAAACCTCTCCTGCATTGGTGCAGCACCCTCTCCCCCCCCACCCCCCCTCCTGCTCCCCTCTCCCCCCCCACGCTCCCGTCCCCTCTCCCCCCCGCCCCTCCCTCCCTCCCAACCTCCCCCTCCCTCCCCTCTCCCCCCTCTCCCTCCCCATATATCCCTCCCTCCCTTCCCCACCACTCCCCTCTCCCCCTGCCCTCTCCCCCTCCTTCCCTCCCCCCTCTCCCCCTCTCCCCTACCCTTCTGCCCCTTTGCCCCCTCCCCCTCTTCCCCTCCCCCCCACTCCATCCCCCTCAACCCCCCTTATTCTCCTCCCCCTCCCTTCCTCCCTCCCTCCCTAGGAGATAGATTTAAACTTTAAAATGTGAATAACATTAAAAAGATAACACCGATTTCAATGCAAATTTCTTCCATTAGTACCAAAGGGACGACGGTGAGTAAGGTGGGCCTAAAATTGTTGCACTATCATGTACCGTTTTGGCTGTAGTTCAGGAACAAACAAACAAACAAATGAGAGTTTTAGTATGTAGATTTTGTTGTTGGCTGTGAAACATTATGGAATAGTTTGGGATCATGGGTTGCATGATAGAAATATATGTCTACCTCTCCCTGTATTACGATTATATTATGATTAAACACTGGAGTTGGAGCACACAACTTAACATTTATGCACTTTAGGTGCAAGGTTTAAGCACATTCAATTGGAAATATTCTTTCTCAATTCAAAATGCAAACTGTTCTGATGTCACAAACATATATTCAATACACAGAGGGTGATATGTATGTGTCTGTGAGAAAATGAAAAGGAATTAAGGAATTAAGAAAAAGGAAATTAAGATATTTGGTATACACTTGCATTTTGTTCTGGACTTTTTCCGAATTCAGTAGCTAACTAGTAAATGGGTATCTGAGTCGCTTACAACCCAATGTATGAACATTAAGTTCTGCAATTTCTGGTAACTAACTAACCTCCACCCATCCTCTTTGCTCCCCCACCCCACCCATCCTCTTTGCTCCCCCACCCCACCCATTCTCTTCCCTCCTCGCCGGGGCCCCACATGGACTCCTGCCAATTTCTCCTCCCCCACCCCTCTGCCCATCCTCACCCCCTCCCTCCCCCACTACCTTCCGCCCCCCTGGCTTCACAATCCACAACTCTACAAACCTGTCTCACACCTATTGTTCTTATCTCTGATTTTTGGTTCCAACTATCTTCCTGTCAAAAACCTCCCCCTCGTCTGTGTCGATCTATTATCTGTCAAGTTTTGTCCTGCCTCTTCCTTTTTCCAGCTTTCTTCTTCCCTCTGTGACCATCCCCCCTTGCCCCCCCCCCCTCCCCACCCCCCCACACCTCTCTCCACCCCCCCCCCCCACCCCCCAAATTACTCCAGCACTTTGTATCCTTTTAATGGAGCCTAAAGCCTACTCAAGGCCAAACTCAATGATAACAATTTGGGATTAAGACAAGACAAAACTTTTGTCTACTTGATCCAAACATTTAAAATACAAAAAAAAAAACACATGTTGTTTACAGAAAAGGTGATTCACATGGTCTATGTGAGAATATAACAACTAGAGGAAATGGGAGGAAGGGTAAGCCTTACAGTCCCTTGAGCCTGCTCTGACTTTCAATAAGACCTCAATGATAGTCATTATGGACTCGGTCAGCTGAAGGGCAGTTTCCATGCTTATGGAATCTAAACTAAAACTAAGCTAAACTTAATGAATCTATGGTCTCTTTCCCACCTAGTACGTAAATTGCCCTGAATTCTGAAGGCCTGTCTAGCTCAGGCTTCATGGATTTAATGATTCAGCCTCAAATGGATATGCATGGAATGGATCACATGCAGGCAGATGAGATTAGTTTATCCTGGCATCACGTTCGTCACAGACATTCTGGGCCGAAAGACCTATTCTGGTGCTGTAACGTTCTATGGTGACTGCTGAATAGAGCAGAGAAGTCCAAAGGTTCATTATATCCCATGGGAAGAAATCCCTCCTCATCCCAGTTTTAAATGGATGGCCTTTAGACTGAGAACACACATCCGCACAAACTTTTGTTCGAGACGTTTCCACAGATGAAACCTCTTCCATGCATCAATCCCATAAGGTCTCCCCAAATTCTGAAATCATGTTACCTGCATAGCTGTAATGAGACAATGGACAAATATGGATTGATTTTTCTAGAGCATCGGTGGCTGAGGGGTGCCCTAATAGAAGAATATAAAAGTATGTGAGGCATAAGTAGGACAGAGTCTTTGTCCCAGGAACTTCCTCACCATTGTGGTTTGCTGTTGAACCAGTAATTGGTACACTAGACCACTTGTGTGTTTCTAATGAACGAAGTGTTCTTCAGCTTCCACAGAACAGTAGAACACAGGAACTTCAGCCCACAATGTCTGTGCTGACCATGTTGACAATCTAATTATTCCCACATGCCTGCTATGGTCCGTATTCATCCATTCATTGCCAGTAAGTGTCTCCTCAATGCATCTTAAACAAGGCTTTCATAACTGTTTCCCCATTTAACAAGAGGAGTTGAGTATAGGAGCAAAGAGGTCCTTCTGCAGTTGTACAGGGCCCTAGTGAGACCGCACCTGGAGTACTGTGTGCAGTTTTGGTCTCCAAATTTTGAGGAAGGATATTCTTGCTATTGAGGGCGTGCAGCGTAGGTTTACTAGGTTAATTCCCGGAATGGCGGGACTATCATATGTTGAAAGACTGGAGCGACTAGGCTTGTATACACTGGAATTTAGAAGGATGAGAGGAGATCTTATTGAAACATATAAGATTATTAAGGGGTTGGACACGTTAGAGGCAGGAAACATGTTCCCAATGTTGGGGGAGTCCAGAACAAGGGGCCACAGTTTAAGAATAAGGGGTAGGCCATTTAGAACTGAGATGAGGAAAATCTTTTTCTGTCAGAGAGTTGTGAATCTGTGGAATTCTCTGCCTCAGAAGGCAGTGGAGGCCAATTCTCTGAATGCATTCAAGAGAGAGCTGGATAGAGCTCTTAAGGATAGCGGAGTTAGGGGGTATGGGGAGAAGGCAGGAACAGGGTACTGATTGAGAATGATCAGCCATGATCACATTGAATGGCGGTGCTGGCTCGAAGGGCCGAATGGCCTCCTCCTGCACCTGTTGTCTATTGTCTATTTCCCCTATCAGCAGGTTCCAAACACTCATCACTTTCTTGCGAAAGAAAATTGCCTCTCAAATGTGTTGCATTTCGATGGGAAAATATACAATTAACGGCATGACCCGCAAATGCATTGATCCAAGTCCATCACTCCCTGAAAGTGGCAACTCACGTAGATAGAGTGGTAAATAAGTCATATCGTATCCTGGCTTTCATAGGTTGGGGCTTTGAGCATAAGAGTCAGGAAGTCATGTTGCAGCTGTATAGGCCGTGCTTGAGGTATTGCATGCAGTTCTGGTCACCCCATTACAAGAAGGACATGGAGGCTTTAGAAATAGTGCAGAGGTTTCCAAGAATGATACTTGGATTAGAGGGTATTAGCTACAGGGAGAGGTTGGGTGGACGGATCGTTTACTCTGGAACGCTGGAGGTAGCAGGGAGAGCTGATATATAAGAGGCATAGAAGTATATACAATTATAAGAGGCATATATAGTGTAGGCAGACAGACCTTTGTCTCATGTTGTAAAATCAAATGCTGGAGGGCATAGCTTTAAGGTGAGAGGGGCAAAGTTTAAAGGAGATGTGTGGAGCAAGTTACTTACACGGATGTTGGTGAGTGCCAGGATCGTGCTTTCACAGGCGATGGTTGAGCAGATACAATAGTGGCATTCAACAGATTTTTGGATAGGTTTATGGATATGCAGGGAATGGAGGGATGTGGATTATGTGCAGCTGGATAAAAGATTGTCTTGGCATCATGTTCGGCACAGACGTTGTCGCTACTGTCATTTCCTGAGCTGTATTGTTCTAAACCTCCTTTAAACATTCTCCCTTTCACCTGTTACGGGGAGAAAGCAGGAGAGTGGGGATAGGAGGGAGAGATAGATCAGTCATGATTGAATGGCGGAGTGGACTTGATGGGATGAATGGTCTAATTCTGCTCCCATCACTTATGACACGACTTATGACCTTAAAGCCATGCCCTCGCGTATTTGTCATCTTCACCCTGAGAAAAAAACAGTTTACCCCATCTATGCCTCTCATAATTTTGTCTACTTCTATCACCTCTTAGGCTCCGACAATCCAGAGGAAACAAGTCAGGTTTGCCAACCTCTTCCTGCAGATAATACAATCCAAACCAGGCAATGTCCTGGTGGACGTCTTCTGTACCAAATTCTCCGCATCCTTTCGGTAGTATCGCGACCAGAACTGAACATAATTCTCCAAATGTGGCCTAACTAAAGTTTCATTCAGCTTATGCAGCTGCAAACAAAAAAGACTTCCTGACTTGTATACCCAATGCCCCAAGTGTTAATGACAAGCAAGCCATATGCCTTCTTTATCACCATATCCATGTGTGGTCGAGAGTCAAGAGTGTTTTATTGTAATACTAGACCAAGTGGACCCGTTGGGCCCAAACCTCTCCTGCATTGGTGCAGCACCCTCTCCTCCCCGTCCCTCTCCCCTCCTCCCTCCCCACCCCCCTTCCCTCCCTCTCTCCCCTCTCCATCCCTCCCTAGGAGATAGATTTAAACTTTAAAATGTGAATAACTTTTAAAATATAACCGATTTCAATGAAACCTCTTCCATTAGCACCAAAGGGACGACGGTGAGTAAGGTGGGCCTAAAATTATCGTGCTATCCTGTACCATTTCGGCTGTAGTTCAGGAACAAACAAACAAACAAACGAGAGTATTAGTATATAGATGTCCCAAAACGGAACAATGAAATTCTTATTTGCAGCAGCAGAACAGATATGTAAACATGGTCCTAGGGGTCCTGCAGTTTACTGTGTACTTTTCCATTGCATTTTACTTCCCAAAATGCAGCACCTCACACTTGTTCAAATTACGCTCCACCTGCCACTTTCACTACCCAAAGTTCCAACCGATCTATATCCCGCTCTGTCTGTCCTCACTATTCACAATTTCACCAGTTAGCATGTCATCTGCAAGCATAAAACTGTCCTCTTCTCAAACTGAAATATTACAAGATATTTTCTCATACAAACTGTTCATTGTACAGGTACAGTTAGATAATAAATTTAGTTTAATAATTCCATATCTCAACAGGTAATATTATTCAGTTGCACTGTTAATTCAGTCCAATCAGAACTCATCGGCCACTCCCAGTTTGGTCAGAGACTGTCCGAATTTTCAAATATACACTTTTATGTGGATTGAAATTCAGAATAAACTTCTACATATAAGATCTTTGACTCGACTGCCTTGTTATGACTATAGATTAATTTCACAGAGCCATCCTTGATTTAATAGTCTTAAAAAGACTCCCTTAACCAGTTTTCTCTTATACCAGTCACTAAATGGGCCTTTTCTCCGACTTGTGCTTATGAAAGTGAATATACAAGGGATTAGCAACGTCTCCATTACTCTCCTGTCTCACATGATTTTATGTCGTTCCTCATGGCATTATCAACCTACATTGAAATTATTGTACAAGTCGTGAGAACTGGAGACCAAGCAACCAGTACCTCTCCTCAGAGTAAAACAATAATGTAGGCATTGGTGCCTAACACCCGAAATCTCATATGATTCTAGTAATGGCATTATGGCATTTCAGCAGAGAACAGTGGATACCTAAAATTTCACCTCCCTGTTTTTCAAGCAAGTTCTGAATACACTGAGGCTCTGTGATGTGTTTTACCTGTTGCAATCAAAGTAATTTTGTCTGATGTGAAAGGTTACTGATGGACATTACCATCCATCGAAACAAAATCCTAGTTGTCTTTTTGAAACTGAACTTTCAGTGCCTTGTTGAAACTCAGTGCACATATCCTAAAAGTTCCACAATTAATTTTCACAAAGAAGCTCACCACTGTTCTAGGTACGGTGGCGCAGCGGTAGAGTTGCTGCCTGACAGCGCTTGCAGCGCTAGAGACCCGGTTCGATCCCGACTACGGGTGCTGTCTGCACGGGGTTTGTACATTCTCCCCGTGACATAGAAACATGGAAACATAGAAAATAGGAGGAGCCCATTCGGCCCTTTGAGCCAGCGCCGCCATTCATTGTGATCATGGCTGATCATCCACAATCAGTAACCCGTTCATGCCTTCTCCCCATACCCCTTCATTCCTCTAGCCCCAAGAGCTATATCTAACTCTCTTTTAAATGCACCCAGCGAATTGGCCTCCACTGCCCTCTGTGGCAGAGAATTCCACAAATTCTCCCACCACAATACCTGCCACACCGCCATCCCGGGGATTAACCTCGTGAACCTACGCTGCACTGCCTCAATAGCAAGGTTGTCCTTCCTCAAATTAGGAGACCAAAACTGCACACAATAATCCAGATGTGGTCTCACTAGGGCCCTGTACAACTGCAGAAGGATCCTCTCGTTTTGAAGGCCAACATGCCATTAGCTTTCTTCACTGCCTGCATGTTAACTTTTAGTGACTGGTGTACAAGGACCCCCAGGTCTCGTTGCACTTCCCTTTTTCCTAATCTGACGCTGTTGAGATAATAATCTGCCTCCTTGTTCTTGCCGCCAAAGTGGATAACCTCACATTTATCTACATTATACTGCATCTGCCATGCATCCTCCCACTCACTCAACCTGTCCAAGTCACCCTGCATCCTCCTAGCATCCTCTTCGCAGTTCACACTGCCACCCAGCTTTGTGTTATCTGCAAATTTGCTAGTGTTACTTTTAATCCCATCATCTAAATCATTAATATTTATTGTAAATATTTGCGGCCCCAGCACCGAGCCTTGCGGCACTCCACTCACCACTGCCTGCCATTCCGACAGGGACCCGTTTATCCCTACTCTTTGTTTCCTGACAGCTAACCAATTCTCTGTCCATGTCAATACCCTACCCCCAATACCATGTGCTCTAATTTTGCCGACTAATCTCCTGTGGAACCTAATCAAAGGCTTTCTGAAAGTCCAGATACAATCCATCCACTGGCTCTCCTTCATCCATTTTACTTGTCACATCCTCAAAAAATTCCAGTAGATTAGTCAAGCAGGATTTCCCCTTCATAAATCCATGCTGACTTGGACCAATCCTTTTACTGCTATCCAAATGCGCTGTTATTACTTCTTTAATAATTGACTCTAGCATCTTTCCCACCACTGATGTCAGGCTAACTGGTCTATAATTCCTCTCTTGCTCCTTTCTTGAAAAGTGCAATAACATTAGCTACCCTCCAATCCACAGGAACTGATCCTGAATCTATAGAACATTGAAAAATGATCACCAATGCGTCCACAATTTTCTAGAGCCAACTCCTTGAGTACCCTGGGATGCAGACCATCAGGCCCTGGGGATTTATCAGCCTTCAGTCCCATCAGGCTACCCAATACTATTTCTCGCCTAATGCAAATTTCAGTTCCTCTCTCTCCATAGATCCTCTGTCCTCTAGTACATCGGGGAGATTGTTTGTGTCTTCCTGAGTGAAGGCAGAACCAAAGTACCTGTTCAACTCTTCTGCCATTTCCTTGATCCCCATAATAATTTCCCCCGTTTCTGCCTTCAAGGGACCCACATTTGTGTTTACTAATCTTTTTCTCTTAACGTACCTAAAGAAGCTTTTACAATCCTTCTTTATCTTCTTGCCCAGCTCAACCTCGTACTTCATCTTTTCAGACCGTATTGCCCTTTTTGTTACCTTCTGTTGTCCTTTGAAAGTTTCCCAATTCTCTGACTTCCCGCTAACCTTTGCTATGTTATACACCTTTTCTTTTAGTTTTATTCCATCCCTAACTTCACTTGTCAGCCACGGTTGCCTCTTCTCCCCTTAGAATCTTTCTTCCTCTTTGGAATGAAATGATCCTGCATCTTCTGGATTATGCCCAGAAATTCCTGCCATTGCTGTTCCACCATGATTCCTGCTAGGATCCTTTTCCAGTTGACCTTGGCCAGCTCCTCCCTCATGCCTTCATAGTCCCCTTTGTTGAACTGCAAAACTGACACTTCTGATTTAACCTTCTCCCTCTCAAATTGCAGATTAAAACTTATCATTTGATCACATGGGTTTTTCCGAGATCTTCGGTTTCCTCCCACACTCCAAAGACGTACAGGTTTGTAGATTTATTTGCTTGGGGTTGTATACTTGGTATAAGTGTAAATTGTCCCTAGTGTATAGGCTTGTGTTAATGCCTAGACACTAGATCTTATCGAAACATATAAGATTATTAAGGGGTTGGACACGTTAGAGGCAGGAAACATGTTCCCAATGTTGGGGGAGTACAGAACAAGGGGCCACAGTTTAAGAATAAGGGGTAGGCCATTTAGAACTGAGATGAGGAAAAACTTTTTTCAGTCAGAGAGTTGTGAATCTGTGGAATTCTCTGTCTCAGAAGGCGGTGGAGGCCAATTCTCTGAATGCATTCAAGAGAGAGCTAAATAGGGCTCTTAAGGATAGCAGAGTCAGGGGGTATGGGGAGAAGGCAGGAACGGGGTACTGATTGAGAATGATTAGCCATGATCACATTGAATGGTAGTGCTGGCTCGAAGGGCCGAATGGCCTCCTCCTGCACCTATTGTCTATTGTCTATTGTCTAATGTGCGGAGATTGCTGGTCTGTGCAGACTCAGTGGGCCGAAGGGCCTGTTTCCGCGCTGTATCTCAAAACTAAACTAGATTTGAGCAGTGTGGCAGTTATTGTGGTGGGGAAGGCAACACAGATAGAGGACATGCACAATCTGCTATCATTAAAGAACATTGCAGGAGCTTTCAGAGTCCTTTCTTAAGCAGCCTCCATGAATTACATTAAGAAGCCTTACCAACATCTTTCAAGAAAAACTGGAGTTAATCTTATCCTGTCACCGAAATAAATCACTGATGATTCAAACAGCCGAGTTACATTGCATAGTACAGGAATCCACATCTTCAGATTTCATGCTGAATGCTAATTGAAGATAGCTATCATCAAATTGTGTTTTTGATTAGGAGTCCTATGGGGTAAAATTGTACAGCATGGTATTGGACTGCAAATGTTTTTGAGTTTACACGTGGAATTCCTTAACATTACTCCAAAAAGTCTTTCCTGAGGTAACAATGATTACAAGGATTGCGTGTTGCTCCTGTAGAAACATAAATATTTCTTTTGGTGATCATGTTGACCATTAACACTGCAGTAAATAGAGAGCAGTGTAGGACAGAACTGCAGATGCTGGTTTACACTAAAGATAGACACAAAATCCTGGAGAAACTCAACGGGACAGGCAGCACCTTTACAGAGTAGGAATGGGTGACGTTTCTGGTCGAGACCCTTCTTCAGACTGAAAGTCATGGGAGAGGGAGACTAGAGATATGGAAAGGTCAGGTGTGAAAACGACAGATCAAAGCAGACGTTGTGTGTCCTTTGGAATGCAAAGTGCCAGCCCCTTGGTAAAAATATAGTATAAGAAAATAACTGCAGATGCTGGTACAAATCGATTTATTCACAAAATGCTGGAGTAACTCAGCAGGTCAGGCAGCATCTCAGGAGAGATGCTGCCTGACCTGCTGAGTTACTCCAGCATTTTGTGAATAAATCCTTGGTAAAAATGGTGGCCTGCCTTTCAGCAGCTCGTAAATGACCAGTGGTGTGAATAGAGGTTAATCTGAGCTTCATTGTTAGCTTTTCAACTGAACGTTTTACATTGCTCAGAATCCAGTCGGTTCTTTTGAAATTGCCTCCAGAAATAGTTTCACAACAATACCAACACAGTAAAATATTTTCTTTTAAGTTTTGTTTTGACATGACAAATGGCAAAATCTTTAATTCCATAAGGGTTGTTTACATTTCAGGAATTATATGCAGCGCAGAGGAACATATTCTTTGTTCTTGAACATAATTTTCATAACTTTAAGCACTTGGGTTTTACCATTATCATCTATCTAACAAGATCCTAATAGTCTTTTTGGCAACGGTCCTCCACTGTCTTGTTAAAACTCATTGTGCATACCCTAAAGGCTCCACAATTCATTTCCATAAAGAATCTCATCTCTATTCCAAGCCATAAACATGAACTCTTGACATTCGTGCCAATAGATTCATACTGTTAATTGCAAGATACATATTTTTTTGCTTCGGGGACATTTTTGCAGATGACATCTATTGGGAAAAAGTAGTGACCAATACATTTTTCTCCCTGAGTACTCAGATGCCATTTTCTGCAGTTCAAAAGAATCCATCGAAAGCTCAACAAATCTCCCCGGATTAGAGGGTTAGCATAACCCTGCAGGCAAAGATGGAAATCAGTTGAGGTTGAGTCATACTTTGCAATATCATTTGGCCCAGCCATTGAAAAATAAATTGCAACAGGACTAAGATCAAGGAAAAGTTTTCCGAACAACATGAGTGTCTCACAATGTTTTTCTTCTCCTTCCAAAGCCTTCGACATGCAGTTACTTTGGTTTGTATTACCATTGGTACAGTCGTGCAGGCTACTTTCAGGACTGATACCAGGCTTGTTGTTCAGTTCGTACAAATTCTGATGGCTATAAAGCATAGTAAGTGAGTGAACAAGGAAATTATATTAATTAGATTCACTATTCTCCAAAGGCATTAACATATTGTAAAAAAATCAGACTTTTTCTTCCGATGCACTTGGCCTTTCTGATAAGCAGTCGTCTTTTTTTTTATAATGGTTTATTTTTCAAGGATTCAACATTGACAGGATCACTTTACTTATTTAATCCTTAAGTCATATTGCGATTAATTTAGAAATATCGGAAGTGTTTGGTCTGGGCTATGGGATTTTTTTTCATCTGTTTTGAGTGAAAATGCAGACAGGAAAACACTTTGCCTTGAAGGGATTTACTACGGTGTACACAGAAATAATCACAAGATCCCAGGATTACTCCGAGACCCAGTTGATTGTGTAGACAATGCTGATTAGTTGACAAATAGCCACCACCACTGAGAAAATTCGCCAACATCATTACCAGATCTGTGAAATTCAGAAAGTCCAATGTCCCAATGTTTATGGTGGTAGTATTTACAATTCCATATCTAATCCTCCAGTCACTTTCAGCAAGTCCCCCAAATCCACCCTCTTCAACTCAATGTAACATAATAGTTAGCTGGTGGTGAACAGGACAGACATTGTCAGCAAAGGAGTCCTGTGTGAAATATCTTCAGGTAGAACTGGTTGCATTGCAGAGTTCACCAGATGTTTGAAAAGGCCAACTAGAGACAATTTCATTGAACTGATGAACCTGCTATTTCAAGAAGATAGGCACAAAATGTTGGAGTAATTCAGCGGGTCAGACGGCATCTCTGGAGAAAAGGAATTGATGACTTTTCGTGTCGAGACACTTCTTCGGACCCTATTCCCTTTCTCCAGAGATGCTGTCTGACCCACAGAGTCACTCCAGCTTTTTGTGTCCATCTTCGGTTTACACCAGCATCTGCAGTTCCTTCCTACACTATGTATGTAGGTTAATTGGCTGGGTAAAATGTAAAAATTGTCCCTAGTGGGTGTAGGATAGTGTTAATGTACAGGGATCACTGGGCGGCACGGACTTGGAGGGCCGAAAAGGCCTGTTTCCGGCTGTATATATATGATATATATACACTGCTATTTCAAGAGATCGCTTAGGATTTCCAAAACAATGTGACTTGCCTGAAGATGCAGAAGAACCTCACTAGTATTTTACACATTTCCATGTGACTGACTGATAGCCATTTGCTGATTATTTTGTCCTGTGGTCTTCCCACTTCATCTTCACATGATGTGGGTGTATAGGTCCAATTTTCTGAACCTCCTAAGTCAGTTAGCAAGGTATAAAAGGTAAGAAGGTCTCAGCGGTAATACCCCTATAAGCTGGTGGGTGAACCAGAGCACCATGAAAACACAACTTGTTGCAGTTGTTCATGACCATTGATTCTTGCTTTCAAAACATGCATGAGACTTGGTCACTTCAATAATCTTTTGTAAATCATGTATTGAATTATAGGTTTTGTGTCCAGTATTCTTAAGAGTTACAAAGGACTAATTTTTTTTTCTCCCAAGTCTTGACATTGCATTATTGTTTACTTTAATGGACTAAAGCCTCAGGCCCTTAGAAGTATTTAGATGTTTCTGACTAATGAATTAATATTTTGTTGTGGAAGTAGCTAGCACTGGTGTTACTTGTGATAATAATTCACCATGTAATATTATTGAGGTTTCACCTTTTAAATGCAAGCATAGCACAACTCAAGAGGAACAAGGGCTGCACGGTGGCGCAGCGGTAGAGTTGATGCCTTACAGCGAATGCAGCGCCGGAGACTCAGGTTCGATCCTGACTATGGGCGCCGTCTGTACGGAGTTTGTACGTTCTCTCTGTGACCTGCGTGGGTTTTCTCCGAGATCTTCGGTTTCCTCCCACACTCCAAAGACGTACAGTAGGTTAATTGACTGGGTAAATGTTAAAAAAAAATTGTCCCTAGCGTGTGTAGGATAGTGTTAATGTGTGGGGATCGCTGGGCGGCGCGGACTCGGTGGGCCGAAGGGCCTGTTTCTGCGCTGTATCTCTAAATAAATAAAAATAAATTAATAAACCTACTGCAGTTGTGCAGACATTGTGAAAAGCTACTTAGGAAAATAGCATTCCAGCGAATATCATTACTTACCAAATAACAAAATAATACATTACAAACAAATGTATTCCAGAATAAGAAGTGATGAACCTTTAGAGGTACAGAGATACAGTGTGGAAATAGGCCCTTCGGCCCACCAAGTCCATACCAACCAGCGATCGCCGCACATTAACACAATCCACACACACTGAGGACAATTTGCACATATACCAAGCCAATTAACCTACAAACCTGTACGTCTTTGAATACAGATACAGAATACAGAGCTTTATTTGTCATTCGGTACCAAGGTACCGAACGAAATTACATAGCAGTCACACAAAAAAAAAGAACACAAGACACATGACCCCAACACAAACATCCATCACAGTGACTCCAAACACCCCTTCACTGTGATGGAGGCAACAAAACTTCCACTCTCTTCCCCACGCCCACGGACAGACAGCTCGTCCCCGACCGACCCGCACAGTCCCCGCAAGGGGATGGGAGTCCCCGCGGCCGAGGCGCACCGGGCGCTGAAACGTCCCGCGGCCGAGCCGGGCAATTGAAGGCCCCGCGGCCGAGCCGCACCGGGTGCTGAAACGTCCCGTGGCCGAGCCGGGCGATGGAAGGCCCCGCGGCCGTACCGTGCGCTGCTAAGTCCCGCGGCCAAGCCCCGCCGGGCGATGTTAGGTCCCGCGGCCGAGCCGCACCAGCGATGTAAAGTCCCGCGGCCGAGCCGCGCCGGGTGATGGAAGGCCCCGCGGCCGAGCCGCACCGGGCACTGTTAAGTCCAGCGGCCGAGCCGCACCAGGCGATGGAAGGCCCCGCGGGCGATGGAAGGCCCCGCGGCCGAGCCGCACCCTGCGCCGTGAGGAAGAGACCTAAAAAAGAAAGGTTTCCCCCACCCCACCCCACCCCACCACCCCCCACCACCCCCCACCCCACCCCATCCCCCCCCCACAACCCCCACACATACACAGCCAAAAAAACAAAAACAAAAACCATCCCAACACCGACACACAACAAAAAAAAAAGGAAAAAAGACGAACAGACTGCCAGCGAGCCGCAGCCGTTAGGCGCCGCCACACGTGACCCGCTTCCGGGCCTACGTCCGTGCGCGCGTGGGGTGTGGGAGGGAACCAAAGATCTCGGAAAAACCCCACGCGGTCACAGGGGGAGTGTAGAAACTCCGAACAGACAACACCCGTAATCGGGATTGAACCCTGGTCTCTGGCGCTGCAATCGCTGTAAGGCAGTAACTCTACCGCTGCGCACCACCTTCTAAGTAGAGAAATTACAAAATGTGTCACATTTCAGATCATGAAGTGCTGGAGAAATTGAGCAGGTCAGGCAGCATCTGGGGAGGGAGTGGACAGCTGACATATCGGATTGGGACCCTTCTTCAGACTGACACGTAACCAGAAGTGGAACCGGGTTTCACCGAGAGAGAGAAAGTGAGAAAAAACATTGGACAAGACAGGAGGATTACTTCTTTAAAATTATTTCATCATTCGTAATATGATATCATTTTATTTTCAGATTATTTATCTGAAACATGATGAGTTTAAAATCACTAGAATAACATAACTTCGTCATAGTGTGAAATTTAAACCACTGTCATATTTCTGTACTTTGAAGATGAAAAATAGTTTCTCTCCCTCCCTCTCTCTCTCCCTCTCTCTCCCTTTTTTTTTTCCTTTTCAGACTTTATTCAGCACAAACACATGATACATCACATCAAACACATTCAGAGGTTACAAAACATCAAGTAATCATTATAATACAATGTTGCCTTCATTATTTACAATGCTCTCAACCCCCCGCGGTAACCAGCGCCCACGGAAGGCCTCCAGAGTCCCCATGGACACCGCGTGTTCCCTCTCTAGGGACACGCACGCACGGACGTAGGCCCGGAAGAGGGGAAGGCAGCCGACTCTGGCAAGACCATCGACCGCCCGCTGCCTGGACCCGCGAATGGCCATCTTGGCCAGGCCCAAGAGCAAACCGACAGGGAGGTCCCACCCCCCCCAGAACGACCCCACTCCCTGCCTTGTGTCCAAACACTAGAATCGCAGGACTAAAGTGTAACCAAAACTTGAGGAACAACCCCTTCAGATATTGCTACAGGGGCAGTAACCTCTCACACTCCATATACACTTGGAACACGGTCTCTTCCTCGCCGCAGAAAATACAGGCGGCCGACGAGCCCGTGAACCGACTCAAAAGTTTATTACACGCCACCGCTCTGTGCAACACTCTCCACCCCAGGTCCACGGTGTAAAGGGGAACGACTCCCTTGTAGAGAGACCCCCACTGAGGTCCGCCCCCGCCTTCAGGTGGTAATACAGACCGCCAAAATGTGTCAGGACGGTAGACGAAGACAAGGAGGTGCAGAATGTGCAGGAGCATTCTGTACAGTGTGCGTCTCTTCGCATCACGAAACGGCACGCTGGGCACCTCCCTCTCCCCCTCTCCCCCTTTCCCCCTCTCCCCCTCTCCCCCTCTCTCCCTCTCTCCCTCTCTCCCTCTCTCCCTCTCTCCCTCTCTCCCTCTCTCCCTCTCTCCCTCTCTCCCTCTCTCCCTCTCTCCCTCTTTCCCTCTCTCCCTCTCTCCCTCTCTCTCTCTCTCTCTCTCTCTCTCTCTCTCTCTCTCTCTCTCTCTCTCCATTTACTGTGTTAATTAAAAAGGAATGAAAAAATGTAATGCAAATATTCATGTTGCATTCCTATACAAAGAACTGTAGTCAGCAAAGTATTCTTGGGATAAAGTTTCATTGGGAGACTGAGGCAGTCTTTAATAAGGATGGACTCACTAGTGCCAAACATTTGGTACCCTCAAGTGTTCAAGTTGCCAAATTATGGTACTACAGTGAAATGCTTAGGATTCATATCTGGTGAAATATTCAACCACATTGGTCCAAATCGCAATCGGTGCTGTTCACCGACAGAAAAAAAAGTTTAGTTTAGTTTGTTTAGTTAAGTTTAGAGATAGAGCATAGAAATATGCTCTTCAGCTCAATGAATCCATCGATCACCCATTCTCACTAGTCTCGTGTTATCCCAGTTTCACATCCACTCCTTATTTAACAGAGGCCAATTAACCTACAAACCCACATGGCTTTTGGATGTGGGAGGATACCAGAGCACCTGGAGAAATCCCACGACAGTGTCGAATGACCGGTAAAAGTATGTGGCAAATCTCTGGCGAGGCAGCTGGTAAGCATTCTGAGGCAAAGTTTCAGAGAGAAAAAGATTGATTCTGAGTTCCACTGAGACTTGAATTTGTTTCCGATTAGAGTATTAGGCTAGAGTCGTAGAATCATTCAACGCAGAAACAGGCTCTTTGGCCAAGGCTGACCAAGATGCCCCATCTGCACTCGTCCCACCTGCCTGTATTTGGTCCATGTCATTCTCAACCTTTCCTATCCATTTTACTTCTCTAGTTCAGAAATATATTTTGCAAAGAATCTGAGAAAGGAATAAAGTTCTATTGTTGCACAGACGTAAGTTCAGAAGCTTTTACCAATGTGTGAATGATGCAGTTATAGTCGTAGAGTCATACAGCATAGAAACAGGCCCTTTGGCCCAACTTGCCCATGCCACCCAAAATACCCCATCTACACGAGTCCCACCTGCCTGTGTTTAGCCCATATCTCTCTAAACCTACCCTATCCATGTACCTTTCTAAATGGTTCTTAAACATTGCAATAGCAACTGCCTCAACTACATCCTCCGGCAGTTTGTTCCAGATGTCTACTGCCCTTTGTGTAAATAAGGTAACCTTCAGCCTTCTATTAAATCTTTCCCCCCTCACCTTAAAGCTATGTTCCGTGGTTCTTGATTCCCCAACTCTGGGCAAATAACCCAATCTATTCCCCTCATGATTTTGTACACCTCTATACGTTCACCCCCTCATCCTCCTGCACTCCAAGGAATATAGTCCTAGCCTGCTCAACCACTCCCTATAGCTCAGGCCCTCGAGTCCTGGCAACATCCTCATAAATCTTCTCTGCATCCTTTCCAGCTTGACAAAACCATTCGTATAACCTGGTGCCCAAAACTGCACACAATATTCTAAATGCAGCTTCACCAAGTCTTATACAACTGGCACAAATCCAGCGTGCACTTGCTAATCGTCATCTCACAGGCTTGAGTTGGGCGGCACGGTAGCGCAGCGGTAGAGTTGCTGTTTTACAGCGAATGCAGCGCCGGAGACTCAGGTTCGATCCTGACTACGGGTGCTGCACTGTAAGGAGTTTGTACGTTCTCCCCGTGACCTGCGTGGGTTTACTCCGAGATCTTCGGTTTCCTCCCACACTCCAAAGACGTACAGGTATGTAGGTTAATTGGCTGGGTAAATGTAAAAATTGTCCCTAGTGGGTGTAGGATAGTGTTAATGTACGGGGATCACTGGGCGGCACGGACTTGGAGGGCCGAAAAAAGGCCTGTTTCCGGCTGTATGTATATGATATGATATGATATGATACTGGCCTGGTGTGATCCAGTTTTTAGGTCATAGCATTTATGTCTGAAAATGTGTAAAGCTATTTAGAGGATTCAACAGTTGCTGAACGGTAGAAGTTAAGAAAACAAACTCTAGTAGTAACTAGCGTTGGAAATTATCTGCAGATCTAAAGGCATCTGAGATGAGAAAAAGGACTTGACTGCTATAAATTAAAAGAGATCCCCGAGGGTAAAGGAATGAATAAAGAAACTTTACATCATACATTGATGTGTTCAATGTTTGGCTGACATTGTGCTTTTTATTGAAGCCCGAGACATACGATAGAGGTACATTAGAGGCTTGGTTTGAAGAATTGGCAAGATTTTGAATTAAGGTAGGCTTTCGACAAAGTCCTCTTGTGTAACCACAAAGATTAATTGTCCTCTGGAATGGGATATGAAATAAAATAAAAGTCTAGATAAGGCCAAAGGGATACGTTTGAACAAATCTGCTAGTCTTATATATTTATTCAATTAGCATTTAGCAGATAAATTTATATTGCATACTTGAGTTGCTCAATTCCTCAAATATCTAAATCATAATTAAATCATAGTCAAAATTAAGGAAAGGATCAAATTTATGACTTATCAGCAAATACTTCAATTATTTTCTATAAAATGAAAATTCCACAAGGTGCCTTAAGGCTGCCCTGTGGAAATAGCCCGATCACCTGGAGCTGAAATGATTGGTGACAATTTATTGAGAAATCATTTCTGCTTTAAATATGTTGGGAATTTTTCTGTACTTGGCTGAGCACTGTGTTGGAATGGGGAGAAAGCATTGCAGCACTAACATGAGAGTTGAATACTGTAGATTTTCATTGACAGAAGACCATATTTGAAGGAGGGAGCACTAAACAGTGTTCATGGAAATCTACCTATTCTGATCCAGCTTTGTTTGCAAGAAAACCATTTCACTTTGTCAACGTTTCTTTTTTTCCCTGCTTTTCTCTTTGAAGGACATGATTACAGTATGTTCATTCCCATCAATCACAGGGTTCAGTAACCTACTATTTTGTCTGATTCACTGACGCTGCAAGGAATTCAAGTCCATTGTTCCATCTTTATTTTTGTTATGTCTCTATATGATACATGATTGTTAGTGCATTGTGCAAACTCAAGCATTAAGCTTCTCCCATGCCTGGCTCTGCTGTATGTAAGTCAATTAAATCCAAAATTGGTGTTCTCCATCTAAACTCCGTGCTCTGCTGTTTGGTAACCTCACAAAACTCACATTTTTAAATCCAGGGCCCTTTTTAATCTGAAGCTTTTCACTAAAGATGAAAGCCCTAATAAGCCTAGGATGTCACAGTGGCTCAGTGGTAGAGTTAATAGACAATAGACAATAGACAATAGACAATAAGTGCAGGAGTAGGCCATTCAGCCCTTCGAGCCAGCACCGCCATTCAATGCGATCATGGCTGATCACTCTCAATCAGTACCCCGTTCCTGCCTTCTCCCCATACCCCCTCACTCCACTATCCTTCAGAGCTCTATCCAGCTCTCTCTTGAAAGCATCCAACGAACTGGCCTCCACTGCCTTCTGAGGCAGAGAATTCCACACCTTCACCACTCTCTGACTGAAAAAGTTCTTCCTCATCTCCGTTCTAAATGGCCTACCCCTTATTCTTAAACTGTGGCCCCTTGTTCTGGACTCCCCCAACATTGGCAACATGTTTCCTGCCTCTAATGTGTCCAATCCCCTAATTATCTTATATGTTTCAATAAGATCCCCCCTCATCCTTCTAAATTCCAGTGTATACAAGCCTAATTGCTCCAGCCTTTCAACATACGACAGTCCCGCCATTCCGGGAATTAACCTAGTGAACCTACGCTGCACGCCCTCAATAGCAAGAATATCCTTCCTCAAATTTGGAGACCAAAACTGCACACCAGTACTCCAGGTGCGGTCTCACCAGGGCCCGGTACAACTGTAGAAGGACCTCTTTGCTCCTATACTCAACTCCTCTTGTTATGAAGGCCAACATTCCATTGGCTTTCTTCACTGCCTCACTATTATCTAGGACACCCAGATCTCGTTGAACATCCCTTCTTCCTAACTTGACACCATTCAGATAATAATCTGCCTTTCTATTCTTACTTCCAAAGTGAATAACCTCACAATTATCTACATTAAACTGCATCTGCCATGTATCCGCCCACTCACACAACCTGTCCAAGTCACCCTGCAGCCTTATTGCATCTTCCTCACAATTCACACTACCCCCCAGCTTAGTATCATCTGCAAATTTGCTAATGGTACTTTTAATTCCTTCATCTAAGTCATTAATGTATATCGTAAATAGCTGGGGTCCCAGCACCGAACCTTGCGGTACCCCACTGGTCACTGCCTGCCATTCCGAAAGGGACCCATTTATCCCCACTCTTTGCTTTCTGTCTGTCAACCAATTTTCTATCCATGTCAGTACCATACCGCCAATACCATGTGCTCTAATTTTGCCCACTAATCTCCTTACAGCGGTTGCAGCGCCGGAGACCCAGGTTCGATCCTGACAATGGGTGCTGTCTGTACGGAGTTTGTACGTTCTCCCTGTGACCACGTGGGTTTTCTCTGAGATCTTTGATTTCCTCCCACACTCCAAAGATGTAGATTGGCTTGGGATTAGTGTAAATTGGCTTGGGATTAGTGTAAATTGTCTCTCGTGTGTGTTAGGATAATGTTAATGTGTGGGGGGTCGCTGGTCAGTGCGGACTCGATGGGCCAAAGGGCCTGTTTCCGCGCTGTATTTCTAAACTGAATTAAATATGAATGAAGTGCACAAAGGTGTTTCCATGAAATGTCAGTAACTAAAGGCCACGGATTTGTTCTCCCGAAAAAATGTTGAGATATTTTTGTTTAATGTTGAGAGTTATTATTATCTCAGAGACAGGAGTGTCTCGATATCTACAGCAAGTGCACATAAGATCCCATTGCGAAATATTTTATTGGAGTAAGTCACAAAGCTTGGAGTGACTACAGCAAAAAGTAAAATCCATACAGTATTATTGTATTATTCTAGCTCTCCAACAATGTCAGTGCATTTGACTTTCATCCGAAAATAGTCCCAAAAAGCTGGAGTAACTCAACGGATCAGACAGCATCTCTGGAGGAAAGGGATAGGTAACATTTCAGGTCAAGACTCTTCTTCAGACCGCCTTTCTTTAGTTTAAGCCAGGTTCCTTCTGACACTATGAATTTCTTTCCAAGGGGCATCAGAGGCAGACTCGCTGGTGTGAAAAAGCACACTCAGCAATAACGTTGGGAAAATAGTTTCTGGGAAAATAACTATGAAATGAATCCCCAGTATCCAACATAGATTGCAGAGGATTATGTTGATTCTTTTAATACAATATACAACATGGATAGCAGAATTTTCGGTAAGTCGGATGTTAAAGAATGCGCTTTAGAAACCAAAGAGGAAGGATTTAGAAACATCAGTTCTGGAGGTGGAAAATAATTATATTAGGATGTGGGCTGAGAAGGATAGAGACAATTAGGTTTATGATTATCACATGTACAATGTAAAGTTTTGTTTTGCATGGTATACAATCAAATCAGATAGCATGATACATAAATAAAATTGAGCTACATTTATGTACAACAGGTAGAGTGAAGGGAATACAGAATGCAGAATATAGATATCAGAGATATAGACCTATTTGACTGAAAATGAAATATAAAAAGGCACATGGATATGATATCCACTTTTGAGCCTTTTTCCAGTAGAATCGAGCAGAAACGTAAGGAAAATGCGATCAGTTCTGTTTTCAATGAATGAAATGGTATGAACTACATTTAAAAATGGGAAAGGAGAACTGCCGAAACATACATTAGATCTGAGGATTCAAGCACTCGTATTTAAATATATATTGGCCTATTTTACAACGACGGGCTACACAGTAACAGCTACATTTCTGACAACATTGCTGACATGCAGGCGAGTGGAGGCACCATTTTTAAGAAGCTTGTTCCTCTTTTAACAATGAGGAAGAACTGTGTCTGGAGGCAACGGAGGACATCAAACCCTTGAAGTGAAGGCTAAAGACAAAAAGCCAGCAATAGCTTGTGGGGCTTCAATGGATGATAGATACTCTGATCACTAGGATACACTGTATTCGGAATGCAAAACTGCTTAAAATAGGAACAAATAACTGGCTAAAAGGTTTGAGAACATGTGCTTTCAGTAAGGAAGGTAGTTGTGCCGAGTCCATTTGGTAAATTTCAGAGAATTGGTGATGTTATGTTTAATCATTCAGCATTTAATCTAATCCAAGATTCTGTTTGATTCCCCCGCTTTTCTGAAAGATGCATTTTTAAGCCTAATAAGATACAGCAGTTCAACTGTAATCCAGGGTTTATGTTTAGAGCCACATCTAACAATTTCGGATGGGATGCAGCTTTTCATTACAAACATGAAATAGACTGGAAAGTGACTCCGGGCAATGCTAACGGAAACAGACACTCAGGTGATGGGGGCATTACGATTTCAGAAGTCTCATCCTGTTGAGTTTCATATATTTACAAATGAATATTGAAAAGGAGAAAGTAGAAAAGAAAAATGAGAAACTAATCGAATTTCAGGATTGGAGGGGGAAAAACCCCCCAATAAAGTACGAAAGTTGCAAAAATCATCGAATAATGTTTTCGAACTTTATCACAGAAACAGATTTATTTGCAATCAAAGACAGAGTAAATGAGTTTATTATCTGATGGAGATCATCAGCATAAAGGCCAGAGGCCAACAGATTGATGTTAAAATCCCCGATTAACATGATGGCTCCAATTTCCTTCATATAGAATCCCTCCTTTTGTTCAAACACAGGGAACCAAGTATCAGGGTTTTAAGCAAGGAGCAAGCTGGTAAAAATCAAAGATGGCATTCGCTTCTTGCTGCCTCTCGCACCCTTTACGTCTTCCTCTCATCATATTTCCATGCTCAGACAATGCAGAGAGTTCTATCGTTACAACCTGTCCAATGTGACAGGGAGGGCCTTCTGGGACACAATTTGGCAAACTCCTATTCTGAGGAGGATCAGGAAATGCAATGCAGTTTCTCTTGAAGAATAACGTTTCAGGTAGAAGGATTGACCGTTGACTGGAGTTAATGGCATTTGGGCAATTCCAAACCCTGCATCTCTCACCATCCAAGCCAATGATATCTGAATTTGGTCTCCAAATTTGAGGAAAGATATTCTTGCTATTGAGGGCATGCAGCGTAGGTTTACTGGGTTAATTCCCGGAATGGCGGGACTGTCATATGTTGAAAGACTGGAGCGACTAGGCTTGTATACACTAGAATTTAGAAGGATGAGAGGGGATCTTATCGAAACGTATAAGATTATTAAGGGGTTGGACATGTTAGAGGCAGGAAACATGTTCCCAATGTTGGGGGAGTCCAGAACTAGGGGCCACAGTTTAAGAATAAGGGGTAGGCCATTTAGAACAGAGATGAGGAAAAACTTTTTTAGTCAGAGAGTTGTGAATCTGTGAAATTCTCTGCCTCAGAGGGCAGTGGAGGCCAATTCTCTGAATACATTCAAGAGAGAGCTAGATAGAGCTCTTAAGGATAGCAGAGTCAGGGGGTATGGGGAGAAAGCAGGAACGGGATGCTGATTGAGAATGATCAGCCATGATCACATTGAATGGCGGTGCTGTCTCGAAGGGCCGAATGGCCTTCTCCTGCACCTATTGTCTATTGTCTATTGTCTATTGAAATGTGAAGAAGGATCCCGTCCCGAAATGTCATTCGTCCATTTCCCTCCACACATGCTGACTAATCCGCTGAGTTCCTCCAGCACTTTGTTTTTTTATCAGCTCAAGGTGCCGGTGTCTGCATTTCCTTGTGTCACGTCTATTTCCACAATGCTCGAAATGAAAACAAAAAGTGCTGGAAATACTCAGCAGACCAAACAGCATCTGTGGAAAGAAAGAAGGAGTCTCCGGTCAGCGACCCCCTGCTGGGCCTGGCCGGTAAGTCTCTGCTTTAAATTCTCTGCAGTATTTCTTCTTAAATATGTTACGTAAAATTTCCTAAAACAGCCCTGCTGGTAAAATTAATAATGTCTTGTAATGGAGTGATACAGCATGGAAACAGGCCCTTCGGCCCAACTTGCCTATTCCAACCAAGATGCCCCCATCTACACAAGTGTCACCTGGCTGCTTTTGGCCCTAATCCCACTCAACCTTTCCTATCCATGTACCTTGTCCATATGTATTTTAAAGCTTGTTATAATATCTGCCTTAACTACCTCCTCAGGCAGCTCTTTCCATATACCCAACCCCCTCTGAGTGAAAAAAGTGTCCCTCAGGTTTCTATTAAATATTTCCCCTCTTCCCTTAAACCTATGTACTCTGGTTTTTGATTCCCCTACACCGGATAAAATACTCTGTGCATTTACTCCACCTATTCCACTCATGATAATATACGCCTCTAAGATTGGGTGATATTGCCTGTGAAAATCACAATGCTCTTGGTCCAAGAGCAATCCAATCACCTTTCCATCATTCATTCTTAAAACAGTTCAACAAATACACCACTTTGTTCTCTGATTTGATTAATGCTAATAGGACAAATGGCATACAATCCACATGCCAAAATTCAGACCTGTGCTTCATTAACACTCAGCAATTAGGCCCACCAGCATGGCCCTTCAGTGGTCTGTGGTTCACTGCATTACTTGGTGTTGCCAACTTTGCTTTCAAATCTGCTCTGAGAGTCGAGTAAGTGTAACACCCACGATACTGGTTCGGCCACACATTAAATAACTTGCACCAGTCCTTGTTTTTAATTGAAATGAATCAAGGATGATTCGCATCCCCTCTCACTCCCTCTTCTCCCCTCTCCCATCGGGCAAGAGGTATAAAAGTGTGAAAATGCACACCTCCAGATTCAGGGACCGTTTTTTCCCAGCTGTTATCAGGCAGCTGAAGCATCCATTAATGCAGTCCTGAACTACTATCTACCTCATTGGAGACCCTCGGACTATCTTAGATCAGATTTTACCAGCTTTATCTTGCACTAAATATTATTCACAATATTCCCTTCATCATGTATCTGTACACTGTGGATTGCTCGATTGTAATCATATATTGTCTTTCCGCTGACTGGTTAGCGTGCAACAATTTTTTTTTACTGTACCTCGGTACACGTGACAATAAACTAATGACTGACCAAATTAGATGCTTATGGTAATGATGGAGAGTGTAGTTTCTACGTTCATCCAATTGTCAAAATGACCTGGTCTCTTGGTAAATCTCAGTAATCCCAATGGTTTGAAGAAGAGTTCTGACCTGAAACGTCATCTATCCATTCCCTCCACAGATGCTGCCTGACCCACTGCGTTCCTCCAGCACTTTGTGTTTTGCTTAACATTCCAGCATCTGCAGTTCCTCCTAACTCCGCTCAACAGAAGTAATATGCAAGAGTACTTAGTGACAAAGCAGTCTGCTTGATTGACCAACCATCTATTTCCCCAAACATGCCCTCCATTATCGATACATACATTCTCACAGACTGCATTACACTTACTTATGTGTGGGAAGGAACTGCGGATGCTGGTTTACACCGAAGATAGACACAAAATGCTGGAGTAACTCAGCGGGACAGGCAGCATCTCTGGAGAGAAGGAATGGGTGATGTTTTGGTTCGAAACAATTCTTTAGACCACTTACTTATGTGGGCTCCTCTGGCCACAACTTCCAAATATGTAATCATCATCATCCTTTCCAAGCCAAGGTGCATGGGAACACCATCCATTGCAGTTTCTCTTTTAACTCACGCACTGTCCAGATTGTAAATTTATTCAGGCCCTGTCCCAGTTAGGCGTTTTTTAAGGCGACTGCTGGCGACTGTCACAGTCGTAGCAGGTCGCTGAACAACGGTGACTGGACCCCCCCTACGACAATGTCTACGACAAGCTGCAACAACCTACCACCTAGTCGATGTCAAGTTACGGCAAGCTATCGAAAACCAGTAACCCAATCGTCACAAGTAGAACGTCCACCTACGACCGCACCTACGCCAACCTCGCACCACACAGGCGACAACCTACGACAACCGAAGTCAATCTACGTCCACCCGCGACAAGGTACGACAAGCTATGATCCTGAAGACTAAAGACAACTGAAGACAATTCACGTTTCACCCAGTTTCCCTATAAAAGGGGGTGTACTGTAGTGTTTCCAATCATTCTGCATCATGACTGTTTGAAAGTGATGCCATGAGAAACTACTCTGAAATACAACAACTTCATACATCAATTTTCCGTCAAAATGTCAAGAATTTCCTTTATTGATATACAAACTAATTTTTTTTAAAGGCTGATAGGAACATACAACAGTGCATACAAAAATATTGTAATAAACTTCAATAAATTTCAATAAACTTCAAACTTAAAAATTCAAACTTTAAACAGAATGCAAGTGCAAAAACATACAAAACCTAACATCATTTATGGACACATTACACTGATGGATGATCAGGTCAAGTTCACACTTGGAATTCGCTGAAGTCAGCACCGGCGACAACCTTAATCACCAGGCGACAACCTGGCGACAACCTGGCGACGACCTACGACAGCGTCCACGTCAGGAGACGTCAAGCTACGCCCATTGGCGTCAAACCAACAGTCGGCGAAAAATTTCAAGCCTTCACAAAATCCAGCGACGACCAGAAAAACGCTACGACTCTTTGGAGACTTCTCACGACCGTGCCCGCGACACCCCAGCGATGACAGCCTAGTCGCCTGTAGCCCCAAAAAATTGCCGAACTGGGACAGGGCCTTTACTCTTCATTCATTGTTATCAGTCTTAAATCCTGGAGGTCTCTCTAACAGCATTATGGGAATACTTTCATCAGAAGGATTGCAACAGTTCAAGAAGATAGCTTATTACCCCCTTCTCAAAGGTAATTAGGATTGAGTAACGAGAAGGGTCTCGATCCGAAACGTAATCCATTCCTTCTATCCAGAGATGCTGCCTGAGTTACTCCAGCATTTTGTGTCTATCTGCAGTTTGAACCAGCATCTGCAGTTCCTTCCTGGAACATTGAGTAACGAATGCTGGCTTAGCCATATCCAAAAAATGAATAACAAGAAAAATTAGCCGTTGGCAGTATCCTTGAACTAGCATCACCATCACCACATGTGCCACTCAATCTCTCCTGGTCTCCATCTTGGATCTTAACTTTTGATTAGTACAGGTGTCAGGAGGTATGGGGAGAAGGCAGGACAATGGGGTTGAGAGGGAAAGATAGATAAGCCATGTTTGAATGACGGAGTAGACTTGATGGGCCGAATGGCCTAATTCTGCTCCTATCTCTTATGAACATGAACTTTTTTTATCTCCGCCTGGTTTTTCCAATATTTCATCATTAAATCTGAATCAAACCCAGTTTGTGTCATTAAATTCTTTCGTCCATTGCCACTGATTTTAATTACTTAGAAAATGCTTCTTGAATCATATCTGATTTATTCACATGATACAGTGCTACGATCGAGACTCAACAGGCTGGGATCCCACTACAAATACGAATTTATACAAAACCATCTTGGTCAAATGTTAACATCGGGAAGTTTGATTAATGATAATCATTAAATTAATTTGGGGCCATTTAATAAATTGTCAGCTAAGTTTGCAATATTTCTAAACATTTTAAGTTTTAACAGTATCTATATTCTGTCACAAAAGCACCCTTTACTTTAATCCTTGGTACATTATTTAACCCCAGTATCCCTTTGATGGTGATTCATTTCTAGGGGAAGATTTTTACAATGGAACGTGCAATAATTAATTTTTCATCTCAATATTACATCAAATACATTGACATTGCAATCCTCATTTACACATGCCAGTAACCAGTGCTTTATTTGTGTATGTGCTGGTGCCTCTAAGATATTTTAAAAAATAACTATAGAATTTTAATTTGATTTTATACTTTTTAGTTATTCATTTATTATATGAGAAGTTGATTGGTCACAAAATCAAAACAGAAGAGAGGGTTATAGCTGTAATATAAGTGCTGATAAATGTAGCTTGATTTTTAATTGATATTGGTATCTTTTTGTCCACCAGCGATACACTGCCAATAACAATGTCATTTTAAAGCCGCCATTTCCAGTGCATCTCCAAAGATCTCTCTATCTTTTCAGTGTTTGGCAGCCATACAGTTGAAATGGCTGGGTTAACAATTTGAAATAAGAAGTGAACATGCTGGAAATACTCAATGGTTCAGGCACCAGATGGTTGTGCCAAAGGCTAATGAATAACAAAAGGTATGCTTGGAGGAGCTATCTCCACCCAACCATAAACCTTCTCTTTTTGTCTTCTCTGTCCCGTCCCCATTTCTCTGCAACTTCAAACTTGCTTCAGTTCAAAATGCTCACAGGCCTGATGAAAGATCAACTACATGAAAAGTCAAAAGTATCACAAAATGTTGGAGTAACCCAGCGGGTCGGGCAGAATCGCAGGAGAGAAGGAACGGGTGACGTTTCGGGTGGAGACCCTTCTTCAGACTCTCTCGACCCGAAACGTCACCCGTTCCTTCTCTCCTGGGATGCTGCCTGACCTGCTGAGTTACTCCAGCATTTTGTGAATAAATACCTTCGATTTGTACCAGCATCTGCAGTTATTTTCTTACACTTACTATACTTCTTCAGACTGATGTCAGGGGAGGGGGGCGGGACAAAGATACTCCTGTAGTGGGAGACAGGAATACAGTGGGAGAACTGGGAAGGGGGAAGGGAAACGGGGGGGGGGGAACAGAGGAACTATCTGAAGTTAGAGAAATCAATGTTTATACCGCTGGGGTGTAAGCTGCCCACTGAGTTACCCCAGCATTTTGTGATACATTCGATTTGAACCAGCATCTGCAGGTATTTTCCTACACATGAAAAATCAAGGTTTTTTTTTTGTTCACTCCATAGTTGCTGAATGAACTTAGGTTAGCTTAGTTTAGTTTAGAGATACAGCATAGAAATGGACCCTTCGGCCGATCGACACCACCATCAATCAGCTGGTCACACTAGCCTGAAGTATCATACTTTTGCATCCAATCCCTACACACTGCAGACATTTTTTTTACTGAGGCAAATTAAGTTACAAACCCGCACGTCTTTGGGATGTGGGAGGAAACCAGAGCATTCGGAGGAAACCCACATGGTCACAGGAAGAACGTGCAAACTCCATACAGGCAGCACCCAAGATCACGATCGATCCTGGGTTTCTGGCGCAGTGAGGTAGCAGCTCGACCCCGCTGGGTATTTTCTTTTCCTTCTTTCATATTTGTAGCAGGTAGAGCATTCTCCTTTGCGATGGCCAGAAACATCTTTGTAGCTGTCTGGATTGGGAGCAATGCTGCATAAATTTGCATGTCTTCTGATAAAATATAGAGAACCCGACACTGTTTTGGAACCCATTGCTGCAGTCTCTTCAGTAATGACACTGGTGAGTTAAATGAGGAACATTAGGTGGATCCTCTGTCGACCACCGTGTCACCTGACCACCAAGTCACCTGACCGCCGTGTCACCTGACCAACAAGTCACCTGACCAACAAGTCTCCTGATCTATAGACAATAGACAATAGGTGCGGGAGGAGGCCATTCGGCCCTTCGAGTCAGCACCGCCATTCAATGTGATCATGGCAGATCATTCTCAATCAGTACTCCATTCCTGCCTTCTCCCCATACCCCCTGACTCCGCTATCCTTAAGAGCTCTATCTAGCTCTCTCTTGAATGCATTCAGAGAATTGGCCTCTACTGCCTTTTGAGGCAGAGAATTCCACAGATTCACAACTCTCTGACTGAAAAAGTTTTTCCTCAAGTGACTTGAATCTGCAAGTCACTTGACCAGCAAGTCACCTGACCAGCGACTCGCCTGAGTTCACTAATTTCCTGCCCTTGGGTCATGCTGTTTCTTCCACCATGCTGTTCCTTTCATCTTCAGTCTTCCAAGCTAGTCAGAGTGATGGTGAGATGCAGCAAAGCACGAGGTTACTCTGAGCATCATCAACAAGCTCCTGAGTCTGAAGAAGGGTCCCAACCCGAAACATCACCTGTGCATGTTCTCCAGGGATGCTGCCTGACTCGCTGAGTTGCTCGAGCAGTTTGTGTCTTTCCTCCGACAAGCTCCTCTTCTTGAAAAGCTCAGGATTGAAGATCCATCTCCATCTCACTGACAGGTTCGATGGTTCAATGGTATTTTATTATCACGTGTACCTAGATATGGTGAAATTCTTTGTTTTGTATATACTTCGGTAAAGTCTTCCTGTACATAAGCACAATCATACAGTACAAATCCATGATTGTGTAGGAATATTAGATTACACTGAGGCAGTACAGAAAGAGTTGCTACGTTTCCATGGCCTGTGTGTATTTGAGATGGGGTGGTTGTGAACATCTCTGATCATCAAGAAACACTAAAACACGATAATTTTAATATTTACATTATTTAAGATTTTAAGAATGAAATAACTTGCTGATACTGAAACTCAATTGTTTAAGTTATCTCGGTTAAGTTGAATAAAGATATCTTGTTTTATCTTAGAATGTAGATACATTAACAAGGAACCGTAGATGCCAGTCGGCCCATCAAGTCTATTCCGCCATTCAATCATGGCTGATCTATCTCTCCCTCTCAGCCCCATTCCCCTGCCTTCTCCCCATAACCTTTGACACCGTTACCAATCAAGTATCTGTCAGTCTCCACCTTAAAAATAACCCATTGACTTGGTCTCCAGTGGCAATGGATTCCAAAGATGCACCACCCTCTGACTCTAAAGAAATTCGTCCTCTTCTCCTTTATAAAGGTACATCCTTTTTACTCTGAGGCTATAGCCTTTGGCCCTAGACTCTCCCACTAGTGGAAATCTCTTCTCCACGTCCACTCTATCCGGGCCTTTCACTCAGCATAGCATAGCATAGCATTCCATAGCATGAGATGAATCATCTCAGGGCAAGACAATGCACCATCTGAGCTCCTGGAGATCATGAGGCCACACCTTCAGCAACCGGACATACTCAGCCACTCCACCCCGCCCACCCTACCAGCGGTAAAGGGATCAGCAACTATTTGCGAAATAGTTGCGGCTCATTTCTTCTCCTGGTTATTCGTTGTTTAAAAGTGACTGCTATTTTCCACTGTGGTTTCCAAGTTGCAAAATTCTTTCAGGAAATGTGCAACAAACGACTTCTCCACAAACCGGTTGCCACCAGAAATGAATGCATTAATAGGCATTTGCATTGAGTAAGGGAGAGGATGCAGAAAAAAAAAGAATGTTGATCAACATTGGTGAGGCTGCACTTAGAGTATTGTGTTCAGTTCTGGGCGCCATGTTATAGGAAAGATGGTGCCAAGCTGGAAAGGGTGCAGACAAGATTTACGAGGATGTTGCCAGGACTCGAGGGCCTGTAAGATTTGAGAAGTTTTCCCTCATTCTGAAAGCAACACCAAACCAAAGAGCTGCAGTTTGGACATTTTAAACGGGAGACTGGGGCTGATAGCGGAGAAAGGCTGCGGTCAGTTTACCAAGGGATGTCACAATCTGTGGGTCCTAAAATGGCCACAGGACCTCGTGACCAGCCACAAGAGCAAAAACCTTACAGCCCAGTCTCTAGGTTTCTGCAAAGCCACGGCCAGAACAATGGATGGATATTGGCCATGCAGAAACCTGCGAAACCAGGTCGAAGTCCAGACACTGGGGCGCTGACATCAGCATACTCACAATGCCCCAAGCCGACCTACACAGTTAATCTCGTTAAGGGGGTACAATAGCCCATAGAAAACTACCTGGTAGGTGATGGGAAACCAGTTAAACCCATCACCTCGCAACGAAATACCAATTAACACCGTCTGGCCATCCCCGGTACCCCCGGACATAAGCGCAGATCAGAGAGAAAACTCATACATATCTTTTAAACAAAGAGATCCCAAGATCTGGCGGGAGATAGGACGGGTCAGAATAGTATAACTGGCCACGACTTTTGGGTTTTAAACTCAAGTCAAACGGATGCAGGAGGAAGAAAAGACAGGCAAGAAGAAGCGAAGTGCAAGAGAGAGGAACCGGCACGCAACTCGAGAAGAAATACTGCAAGAAAACCTGCAAGGAACGCAAGAAACGGAAGGAAGAAACTCAGGGGACAAGCACGACCCTCACGGAAAGCAGCGGAGAAGCAGCACGAACAGCCAGTAACCCCAGTAATAGCCCCATGGTGAGCATGTACCCCGATCCTGCATATCCTGGGCATAGTTTAGTGTAGAGGGGAGGGTGGTTTGAATAAACGTGGGTGTGTAAAGGAATATGTGTTGGTCAATTTTGCGATGTGTCGTACGTTCCCCATCTTACAGTCGTGTATATGTCTTGTAGAACTGTGCGTTTTATGATTCATAGTCAAAAGTATTCATGTAATTCGGTATGTGTCTTATAGATATGTCTTATAGAACTGTATAAGCATTCATGGACAATAGTCCCAAGCGCTCAATAAAAGCCTTTTCCATTTAAACGCTGGTCTTCAAATCTGGTCTGGTTGAATTTTTCTGCACTATAAACGCTCCTGCATCTAAGTCCAGTGTCTAGAACCGTAAGGGGTGAGTGGGTCGAACCACTCACGGGGAACCAGTGTGCGCGGCCTGGTCAAGGGATCAGAGCAAGGCACGGGGACCTTAGGTCGGGCGAAAGCTCGGCGCACGGGCGAAAGCTCGGCGCAGAAACCCCTTACAGGCCTGAGCTATAGGGAGAGGCTGGGACTCTATTCCTTGGAGTGCAAGAGGATGAGGGGTGATGTTATAGAAGTGTACAAAATCATGAGAGGAATAGATCTTGCCCAGAGTAGGGGAATCGAGGACCATAGGACACAGGTTTAAGGTGAAGGGGAAAAGATTTAATAGGAATCTAAGGGGTAACTTTTTCACACAAAGGTTGGTGGGTGTATGGAACAAGGAAGTAGTTGAGGCAGGGACAATCAGGACATTTAAGAAACAATTATACAGGTACATGGATGGGAAAGATTTAGTGGGATTTGGGCCAAACGCAGGTAGGTGGAACTAGTGTAGCTGGGAAATTGGTGGCAAGTTGGGCTGAAGAGCCTGTTTCCATACTGTGTCACTCTGTTACTCTATTGATGATATGACTCCCAGTGGATCCCAGAATTCCTCCTGGAAGGAATGTTCCAATTCATGACCAAGGTCAATGGCAACTTAATCAAATGCTCCCTGCTGCTGACCACAACACCTTGCCCACTGCGATTGTTATTTGATTGTCGCGTTTGATTTTCCCTGCAGTTTTCCATCTTAAAGGCCAGCAACATCAGGTGATCCCTGGATACTGCAGTCATTCTGCATGCATGCACAGCCTGGCTGAAATGGTGGCTGAGACATTGAACGTTATTTCTTGCTGCTTCAAAAGGGTACTGTTCACTCAACGCCCAAATAGAGAACATCTGCATCCAACTGTGCTAAGCTTGCAGCTTCCGACTGCTTCTGCAGTCAGCGCTCCAATGCTGCCTGTGTCCACACTGACTGCTCTACTTCACTTGTGCTGTGTGTTTAATCTAACAAACAGTGAGGACTTGAACTGGTGTATAGTCTGTCTGTAACAGCTTGTCGTACCAAATGGAAAGGCCACGCGGAGTTGGTGTTCGAAGTAACGGGTGATTTATTAATAAATGGTGAGCACCAGGAGACCAGTCCAACCTGATCTCCTGAGCATGACTTTGGTGCAGCTTTTACGTTCGCAGCTGACAAGATTACATAAAACCTTGATTAACAGTAAAACCAGGTCTTTATTACAGAATGGAGATTACAGAAAGACTTATTTAGGTAACAAACTAGGTTTTGATCACAGAATATAATGTTTACAAGTGTAAGTTGGCAGTAGATCCAATTTTCTGTTACAACCATGTACTATAACATAACATAATCAATGATTATGTTATAGCACTATAACATAATCAATGAAGTTCCTGAAACTTGGGTGTCATCACTGCTGAATCCCATGTGTCTACTTTCAGGCTTTTTTTTCTATGGTTCCCTATTAGCACAAACCCCATCTCTATTTACGTTATTAACCCTCCCAATTCTTTCCCCCTACAACAGAGCGAGTAATCTTGTTATCATCATCTTCCTACACCACCACTGCAAAGCTGTTGAAGATAGAAACCTAGATCGCAATGTTTACCATGACCCTATTTCACTCCCTGCTCTCATAGCATCTACATAAGTAAACCTCTACGCAGTGGGCTTGATATTTAATCCGAACTCCAAAAAGACGAGGCACCGTCTCCACATCCCCCTCGGACGTACACTATGAAACTCCAGGGTTTCCGAGACCACGCCGACCAGCGATCACCACATACACTAACTCTCTCCTATAAACTAGAAACAACTTACAATTTTATTGCAGCCAATTAACCTAAAAACCTGTACGTGTTTCAAATGTGGGAAGAAAACGGAGCACCCGGATAAAACCCGCGCGATCACAGGGAGAACGTAAAAACTCCATACAGACAGCACCCGTAGTCAGGATCAAACCTGGGTCTCTGCAGTAAGGCAGCAACTCTACTGCTGCGCCACCGTGCCACACCTGAAGTATTTCAGAGTTCTGGGAGTGTTGTAGAGCAGAGGGATCGAGGAATGCAGATACAATGTTCCAAGAAAGTCACGTCACTAGGGTGGTCAGGAAAGCTTTGGTAAATTGGCCTTCTTCAGTCAGGGTATTGAGTGCACACGCTGGTATGTTATGTTATAATTATACAAGACATTGGTGAGGCCATGTTTGGAGTATTGTGCTCACGTTTGGTGGTCACACTGCTACAGGAAGGATGTTGTTAATCTGCAAAGAGTGCAGAGACGTTTTATGAAGATGTTATAGACAATAGACAATAGGTGCAGGAGGAGGCCATTCGGCCCTTCGAGCCAGCGCCACCATTCAATGTGATCATGGCTGGTCATTCTCAATCAGTACCCCGTTCCTGCCTTCTCCCCATACCCCCTGACTCCGCTATCCTTAAGAGCTCTATCTAGCTCTCTCTTGAATGCATTCAGAGAATTGGCCTCCACTGCCTTTTGAGGTAGAGAATTCCACAGATTCACAACTCTCTGAAAAAGTTTTTCCTCATCTCAGTTCTAAATGGCCTACCCCTTATTCTTAAACTGTGGCCCCTTGTTCTGGACTCCCCCAACATTGGGAACATGTTTCCTGCCTCTAACGTGTCCCTTAATAATCTTATATGTTTCGATAAGATCTCCTCTCATCCTTCTAAATTCCAGTGTATACAAGCCTAGTCGCTCCAGTCTTTCAACATATGACAGTCCCGCCATTCCGGGAATTAACCTAGTAAACCTACACTGCATGCCCTCAATAGCAAGAATATCCTTCCTCAAATTTGGAGACCAAAACTGCACACAGTACTCCAGGTGCGGTCTCACTAGGGCCCTGTACAACTGCAGAAGGACCTCTTTACTCCTATACTCAAGTCCTCTTCTTATGAAGGCCAACATTCCATTGGCTTTCTTCACTGCCTGCTGTACCTGCATGCTTCTGTTGCCAGGACCTAAGGGGCTGAACTATAGGCAGAGGTTGGGCAGGCTAGGACTTCATTCCTTGGACTGTGAGTAACCTTACAGAGGTGTATTGGATCATGGGGGGAATAGGAAGGGTAGATGCACAGAATCTTTTACCATGACTAGGGGAATCAATAATCAGAGGACATCGGTTTAAGTTCAGAGGGGTAAGATGTAATTGGAAAGTGAGGGGGAACTTTTACACACAGAGGGTGGTGGGAATATGGAATGAGCCACCAGAGGAGGTGGTTGAGCCAGGTACTATATCAACACTTAAAATACATTTTGACAGATACATGGATAAGAAATGTGTAGAGGGATATAGGCCAAACGCAGGTAAGTGGGACTAGTGCGTGTTGGTCGGCATGGGAAGATGGGCCGATGGGCCTGTTTCCATGCTCTATGACTATAATTCAAGCGATTTTAGAGATGCAGCATGGAAACATGCCCTTCGGCCCACCGAGTCCATGCCAACCATTGATCACCTGTTCTATGTCATCCCACTTTCTCATCAGAGGCCAATTAAACTACAAAACCTGCAAATCTTTGGGATGTGGGAACAAACGAGCACCCAGAGTAAACCCATGGCATGCTGTCACGTGGAGAATGTACAAACTCTACACAGACAGTGCCCGAGTTCAGGATCGAACCCGGGTCTCTGGCTCTCTGAGACAGCAGCTCTACCAATGGCGCCACTGTGCCATCCAACAGTGCTTCCTGCTCCAAAGATGGTTGAAGGGTGCTTCTGATTCACTGCCTTGTCCCAATGTTACAGATGTCCTTGTGCCTGGACATCTGAATCACAGCTGCTGAAGAGTCAATGACAGGAGAGAGATAATCACCTGGATGAGTGGTGCATCAACCAACAAACCTCTATCACTCCATGACTAACCTCTCGCTCAAAGTCAACAAAACTGAGGTGTTTATCGTTGGCATCGAAAAAGGAAAGTCGGGTGACCACTTGCCACTTTTTAATGGTAGAACAGCAATGGAACAAGTTAGCAGTTTCAAATTCCTGGGTGTTCACATTTTGGTTGTCCTGTCCTGCACCCAGCACAGAGCACAAAGTACAAAGAAGGTTTGGCAGCACCTCTACGCCCTTTGAAGTTTGAAGTTGATTTTGCATGTCACTGAATACTCGAACAAACATCTACATATGCACTGTAGAAGGTATCCTAACAGTAATAGGGCATCATGGCCTGATACTGCAATTCCAATGCATAGGAACCTGAGAGGCTACGGTTCGTGGTGGACTCAGCCCAGTCCATTACAGGCACGGCTGCCCTCCACACTACCAAAAGCATCTAGGAGGTGGCACTTATCATCAAGGATCCCCACCATCCAGGCCTCTTCTCAGTGTGACCATCGGGCAGGAAGTACAAAGCTTTATACGTCCCACACCACCAGGTTCAGGGACAATTACTTTACTACAACATCAGCTTCTTGAACTAACCTGCACAAGCCTAATCCTACCTCAACATGGAATACTTCCGACCACTTCTTGCACTGCTCTGGACTTGTTTTCTAATTGTGTTTTTGTATTAATGATGTATTCAAGAGAGAGTTATATATAGCTCTCAGGGCTAACGGAATCAAGGGATGTGGGGAGAGAGCAGGGACGGGGTACTGATTCTGGAGAATGGCCTTCTCCTGCACCTGTTTTATATGTTTCTAATGTCTTGTTATATTGCGCACCTTTTTTCCTTTCACTGTCTTGGATAATTTATTTGTAATTTATGTACAATTTATGCTTTGTTTAAGCAAAATTTTATTGTCATTGTAACCTCACCGTTCTTGTGCATATGACAATACATGTTTCCTTCTTTCCCTTCTTTGTTCCAAATACATTGGGAAATTAAAATCCAGCCCCTCATTTCAATTCTCCGATGCTTCATTTGAAATACTTTTTGTTAAAGCTGTGTTGGGAATGTCCATTAGCTCCATTCTGAAATCATTTATTGTTCTCAGTCTGGAGTAACCACACAACATTTACTGCAAATGGGAGTCTTGGGAACATTTGGTTCTTTTAAATTTAACAAATCACAAAGCTGTCTTTGATTAAGGAAGGCATTGCAGAGTTTAATGTTACTCAGGAATAACAAATATGTTTTGTTTGTTTAAATAAACACTTTTCAGAGCCGTGCAGAGCAAACAATGTCCATTCGCTTTGATGCATTGGGTTGATTGTTAAACAACTGTGCAAAATTCCTCAGGATCTATTGGGAATTAATGATGATTTTTCTCCACATCTCTGCTCAAGGCACGGCATGCCTGGAGTAACTTTAAGCAGTCTTTGGTACCTTGAACGTAGTGCGTGTCAACAGGCTTTTTGTTTGTAGGGCCCAAGCCAAATCCCATCTTTTAACCCACAGCTGCACTTAGCTTCTTCCAACAATATGTCCTGACTTTTTCTCGATCATCGCCAGTGCTGGATTACAGTGCTCAGCCAAATGACCTCAGTACAGAACATAGCAATAGTTACGGGCTGAACGACTAAGTCCCAACTACAACTTTATCAACTGTGCCATCAAGAATCCTTTCAATGTAATGCCCTGCTTATGTTGTAGGTAGAGCCATGAATCTGCAATTATCACACAAGCTGATGTATGAAATTGCAAGGGTGGCTAAAGAATGCACATGGGTGCAACAATTAGTTGGGGCAGCAGTAGTCTTCCTGGAGACTGCGTTAAATTTACTTCCTACATAATTTTAACGATAAAAAATAGCATTTTCCCAAGAATTTGCTTTTGGTATGCCATCAATCATGATGTAATTAGTCCTGAAGAGAAAGTGCTTTGAAGAATTGGCAGTGATTTTAGAAGCAAATCTTTGTGGTGATTCCATCAGCAAATCCCGATGACATCGGTCGATAAGGTTGGAGGGGTTATTGTGGCTGATTCTACAGGGAGTTGAGCAAATAGTTCTAGCTGAAACTGTGACAGATCCATGTGAATCATGTTTTCCATTTACTCGTTCCAATTTCTTTTTTTACCAAATCTTACTCGATAGTAAAAATGCTTTGGTAAAAAAATGCCTACCTCAGTCATATTAATTAGCTGTCATCGAAGCTACCGCAGGCCGGTGCCGAGCAGCTTGAGCCATTTAATGGAAAAGCAAAACACGATAGAGGCAGGAAATTCAAAATAAAAACAGTGTTTGTTGGGGATACTCAGTAGGTCAGGCAGGCACCTGTAGTGAGAGAAACAGTTAATGATTTAGGTCAACAACTATTCTTCAGAGTTTAGAGGTTAGGGATACAGCAAGGAAATAGGCCCACTGAGTCTACCCTGACCATTGATCACCAATTTACACTAGTTCTATGTTATCCCACTTTCTCATCCACTCTCTTCACAGAGGGCAATTTACTGAAGTAGCGGGTAAGAAATTAATTGTCCTGTTCAACAGTTCAACAGAGCTTTATTTGTCATTCGGTACCAAGGTACCGAACGAAACTACATAGCAGTCACACACAAAAAAGAACACAAGACACATGACCCCAACACAAACGTCCATCACAGTGACTCCAAACACCCCCTCACTGTGATGGAGGCAACAAAACTTCCACTCTCTTCCCCACGCCCACGGACAGACAGCTCGTCCCCGACCGACCCGCACAGTCCCCGCAAGGGGATGGAAATCCCCGCGGCCGAGTCGCACCGGGCGCTGAGACGTCTCGCGGCCGAACCGGGCGGTGGAAGGCCCCGCGGCCGAGCAGTGCGCAGCTAAGTCCCGCGGCCGAGCCGCGCCGGGCGATGTTAGGCCCCACGGCCGAGCCGCACCGGGCGATGGAAGGCCCCGCGGCCAAGCCGCACCGGGCGATGTTAAGTCCAGCGGCCGAGCCGCACCAGCGCAGCTAAGTCCCGCGGCCGAGCCGCGCCGGGCGATGTTAGGCCCCACGGCCGAGCCGCACCGGGCGATGGAAGGCCCCGCGGCCAAGCCGCACCGGGCGATGTTAAGTCCAGCGGCCGAGCCGCACCAGCGATGAAAAGTCCCGTGGCCGAGCCGCGCCGGGCGATGTTAGGCCCCGCGGCCCGGGCATTGTTAAGTCCAGCGGCCGAGCCGCACCAGCGATGTTATGCCCCGCGGCCGAGCCGCACCGGGCGATGGAAGGCCCCACGGCCAAGCCGCACCGGGCACGGTTAAGTCCAGCGGCCGAGCCGCACCAGCGATGTTATGCCCCGCGGCCGAGCCGCACCGGGCGATGGAAGGCCCCGCGGCCAAGCCGCACCGGGCACTGTTAAGTCCAGTGGCCGAGCCGCACCATCGATGTTATGCCCCGCGGCCGAGCCGCACCGGGCGATGGAAGGCCCCGCGGCCGAGCCGTACCAGCGATGTTATGCCCCACGGCCGAGCCGCACCGGGCGATGGAAGGCCCCGCGGCCAAGCCGCACCGGGCACTGTTAAGTCCAGCGGCCGAGCCGCACCAGCGATGTTATGCCCCGCGGCCGAGCCGCACCGGGCGATGGAAGGCCCCGCGGCCGAGCCGCACCGGGCACTGTTAAGTCCAGTGGCCGAGCCGCGCCGGGCAATGTTAGGCCCCGCGGCCGAGCCGCACGCCGCGCCGTGAGGAAGAGACCTAAAAGAGAAAGGTTTCCCCCACCCCCCCACCCCCCCACCCCCCCCCACCCCCCCCACCCACACCACCACCACCCACACCACCACCCCCCACACATACACAACCAAAAAAAAAAAAAACATCCCAACACCGACACACAACAAAAAAAAAAGGAAAAAAGACGAACAGACTGTTAGCGAGCCGCAGCCGTTAGGCGCCGCCACTTCCGGTACATATGACAATTGAATACTCTTGATTTAAATGTCACCTCTCTTCATTCTAAACTCTTGTTTTCAAATCCTCTAGCAATAATCATTTAAGGCCCTCTCCCAGTTCGGCGATTCTTTAGCCGACTACAGGCGACGAGGCTGTCGCCACACGGTCATAGAAACATAGAAACATAGACAATAGGTGAAGGAGTAGGCCATTCGGCCCTTCGAGCCTGCACCGCCATTCAATATGATCATGGCTGATCATCCAACTCAGTATCCTGTACCTGCCTTCTCTCCATACCCCCTGATCCCTTTAGCCACAAGGGCCACATCTAACTCCCTCTTAAATATAGCCAATGAACTGGCCTCAACCCTGGCCTGAACTGGTCGCCGGGGTGTCGCGGGCACGGGCGTTTTTCTGGTCGTCGCTGGATTTTGTGAAGGCATGAAATTTTTCGCCAACAGTTGGTTTGACGCCAATGGGCGTAGCTTGACGTCTCCTGACGTGGGCGCTGTCGTAGGTCGTCGCCAGGTTGTCGCCAGGTTGTCGCCTGGTGATTAAGGTTGTCGCCGGTGCTGACTTCGGCGAATTCCAAGTGTGGACTTAATCTGATCATCCATCAGTGTAATGTGTCCATAAATGATGTTAGGTTTTGTATGTTTTTGCAATTGCATTCTGTTTAAAGTTTGAATTTTAAAGTTTGAAGTTTATTGAAATTTATTGTTGTTTATTACAATATTGTATGCACTGTTGTATGTTCTCATCAACCTTTTTTTTTAAATCGTTTGTATATCAATAAAGGAAATTCTTGACATTTTGACGGAAAATTGATGTTATGAAGTTATTGTATTTCCGAGTAGTTTCGCATGGCATCACTTTCAAACAGTCATGATGCAGAATGATTGGAAACCCTACAGTACACCCCCTTTTATAGGGAAAGTGGGTGAAACGTGAATTGTCTTCAGTTGTCTTCAGTCTTCAGGGTCATTGCTTGTCGTAGCTTGTCGCGGGTGGACGTAGGTTGACTTCGGTTGTCGTAGGTTGCCGCCTCTGTGGTGGGAGGTTGTCGTAGGTGCGGTCGTAGGTGGACGTTATACTTGCGATGATTGGGTCGCCGGTTGTCGGTAGCTTACCATAGCTTGACGTCGACTAGGTGGTAGGTTGTTGGAGCTTGTCGTAGACATTGTCGTAGGGGGGGTCCAGTCACCGTTGTTCAGCGACCTGTTACGACTGTGACAGTCGCCGGCGGTCGCCTTAAAAAACGCCTAACTGGGACAGGGCCTTTACATTCCTTAAATGCTTGCTGCAGCTATAGTGTTAACGTTCAATGATTTATGCAGAAGGAATCAGGTCCCTCTACACACCTGACTTGCTACCATTTATAAAGTACAGCACCTCTCTTTTTTAATTCCATCGTTGAATGACGGGGTGGACTTGATGGGCTGAATGGCCTAATTCTGCTCCCAATACTTATGAGCATATGAGCTCCTTGCACTTGGGCAGTAGTTTAGTTTAGAGATACAGCTAGGAAACAGGCAGTTCAGCCCACCGAGTCCACGCTGACCATCGATCACCCATTCACACAATAGTTCTATGTCCTACATATTAGGGACAATTTACAGAAGCCAAGGACTGCATGTCCTTGCAATGTGGCATGAAAACGGAGTGCCCAGGTAACACCCATTTGGTCACAGGAGAACGTGCAAACTCCGCACAGACAGCACCCGAGGTCAGGATCGAACCTGCTGCCTCCAGAGCTCTGAGGCAGCAGCTCCACCACCAAATCACTGTGCCGCTAGGACTCTCAATAGACTGGGATGCTTTCCATAGCTTTGATGGTCAAATAAAGTATAAAGATTTGTTTGGAGAACAACTTTAAATAACACTTACCCATTGATCCATTAGCATTTCCCGCTCAATTATGGTTTCTTCCTCTGGTAGTTTTGGGTTTGTCTTTTGGCTTTATTTATTGTCATGTACACAGAGACACAGTGAACTGTTTGCCCTGCAGGCTATCCAGTCACTACACATGAGTACAACAGATCCTCTTCTGGAACAGCATTCTGGCAACATCTTGTAACTTCCAAGTTTCTTGGAAGTCTGTTCTTGAGCCAAGGAGATATTCAATTTCTAAAGTTCTCATTTTAAGGCTCAGTGTCCTTCCACTGAAGAACATATATTTCCTTGATAGAGGTACACTAGATTTGATGTAGGGAGCCATATCTGGATCCAACCTGGTGATCATCAGCTCCACAGAGTGTTTTAGTTTATCCAAAACTGATTTCACAATGGAGTTTCCTGCCGCTTCTGTAAAGGAGCCGCACAGCACTACTTTGGACATGGCGTGCGGACAACCTGGGGACCTCAGTTTGCTCTGGGAAATAAATGGAAGAGCCACTTCACGCAGGAGCAGGGGGTCGAGTCATGTTACTTGGAACAACTTCTGTGGAGACTGGGATGTTGCTGGGAGTCAATGGCAGTGTTTAGTAATGGGGTACTGAGAGGAAACTGATTTGTCTAATCCCACATTCCTCCTTCATCACTTTTTCCTGCTGACCTTCGCTGGCCATTGGCCTCCAGACACATAATGGTTCAATGGTACTGTAATGTCACAAGTACTGAGGTAAGATTTTTATTTTAGATCAGTAGAGGTATCACTGTACATATCTGTCTGTACATCAGTCTGAAGGAGGGTCTCGACCCGAAACGTCACCCATTCCTTCTCTCCTGAGATGCTGCCTGACCCGCTGAGTTACTCCAGCATTTTGTGATACCTTTGATTTGTACCAGCATCTGCAGTTATTTTTCTATATATCACTATACATAAGCACTTAGATGCATCAGAGATAAGCATCTCAAATATAGTACAATGTATAACAGTTGTGCACTGAGACCGTATACAGAGTCAATAGACAATAGACAATAGATGATAGGTGCAGGAGGAGGTCATTCGGCCCTTCGAGCCAGCACCGCCATTCAATGTGATCATGGCTGATCATTCTCAATCAGTACCCCGTTCCTGCCTTCTACCCATACCCCCTGACTCCGCTATCCTTAAGAGCTCTATCTAGCTCTCTCTTGAATGCATTCAGAGAATTGGCCTCCACTGCCTTCTGAGGCAGAGAATTCCACAGATTCACAACTCTCTGACTGAAAAAGTTCTTCCTCATCTCAGGTCTAAATGGCCTACCCCTTATTCTTAAACTGTGGCCCCTTGTTCTGGACTCCCCCAACATCGGGAACATGTTTCCTGCCTCTAACGTGTCCAACCCCTTAATAATCTTATACGTTTCGATAAGATCTCCTCACATCCTTCTAAATTCCAGTGTATACAAGTCGCCAGATTTAGTGCCATTTTCAAGTCCCAGTTGTTGTAAGTGCAGGGTTCTTGACCTGACTATGAAGGCCCGTTGTCCTGGTGGCGTTGCGGGGTCATCCTGGTAAAGAGTAGCCATTGCTCCACTGCTGTAGGCTGTGTCCGGTCCATGTGCCCGGCCTCTTGGAGCGGTGCCCGGTCCAGCCGGGCCCGGGCTATTGCGCCGCCTCCGGTGGCACACTGACAAGATGGCCACGTCAGGGAGGGAGGGTTCCACGATGGCCCTAGTTCCATTTTGATTCCATCATACATGCCCCTGATGTGGCCTGCATCCGCTGATATCTTGATAACTTTACACAGCTGTGGCCAATAAATGTAGGCATGGTATCTTGCTGTCAGCCGCAATGTGTCTCTGGCTGCTCTCGTTGCTTGCTCAGTGCTAGCAAAGTCATGCATTCCATCAATGACTGGCACCGTGTCACTGAAATGAGCCTCAAACCACCATTCATCTTGCTTATTGACAGGATTGCTGTCAGGCTGCCATCCTTGAGCATCCAGTTTTGCTGAACATTCAAGAAATTTGCCCGATAGAACAGGACTACGTCTGACGTGTGGCATCTCGTTCTACTTTCTCTGGACCCAGTGTGTTGCTATTATTGATAAGCTGCTGGATATTGTCAATAGATCTCAGAAAGGGTTTCTAACGTTTACAGAAAGGGCTTGTTCAAATGACAGGAATAGTCTCCAAGATTCTTCAATGTGCTCGACCTTCCAAGTGATATGAAAGGTTCTGTTCTACATGATGTCTCAACCTCCAAGCAGCAGGGTCATGAAACTGTACTCTCACTCCAATCCAATTTGGAAACTTATTTAATTTTTCTGCTCAATCATGCTGTTGGCCCATCTACCAAAGGAATGTATCTTTGCATTAGGGCGTGATGGAAAACTCTTCCCAGCCTTGCAAGCTCGGGGGAGAAGACAAAAGTGTGTACAGACCTCTTTCTGTGCAGGTGACGTGACAACAATAAGAATCTGAGAAACACCTCCAACAACTCATGGACAAATGGCCAAGAGAGTCAAATTTGGTTTATTGTCGTATGTACCGAAACGGAACAATGAATTTCTTACTTGCAGCAGCACAACAGGTTTGTGAACACAGTACTCGATTCAATCAATATTAAAAAGTTCAACAAGTTAAAAAAAACGAACAGTGTAAAAAGAAAGCAATGCCAGAAGTCCCGAGCGCAAACAAGGCAGTTCACAATTTTAGTTGAAGTTCGTCGTGGACAATAGGCTGATGGTGGTTGGGAAGAAACTGCTCCTAAACCTGGACATTACAGTTTTCAGAATCCTATACCTTCCGCCCGATGGAAGGAGTAAAATGAGATCATAGCCGAGGTGGTGTGGGTCCTAGATGATGCTGGCTCCTTTTATGAGACAGGGCCTCTTATAGACCCCTTCGATGGCGGGGAGGTCACCACTTTTTGTAATCGCCGACATTCCTGGGTATCCGAGTTGCCAAAGCCAACATAGGAGCAATGTTGACCCCATCTCCATCATGTACCAGAGCTGAGGTAGACACAAAATGCTGGAGTAACTCAGCGGGACAGGCAGCATTTCTGGACATCTCTCCAGAGATGCAGCTGGTCCCGCTGAGTTACTCCAGCATTTTGTGTGGGGAAATAACTGCAGATGTTGGTATCACAATCGAAGGTATCACAAAATGCTGGACTAACTCAGCGGGTCAGAAGGAATGGGTGACGTTTCGGGCCGAGACCCTTCTTCAGTCTGAAGAAGGATCTCAACCCGAAACGCCACCCATTCCTTTGCTCCTGAGATGCTGCCTGACCCGCTGAGTTACTCCAGCATTTTGTGATACCAGCATTTTGTGTCTACCTTTGATTTAAACCAGCATCTGCAGTTATTTCCTAACAGGGCTCATTACCACCTATAAATGACCAACATGATAAGACAGAGCAATGTTGACCCCCATCTCCATCAACATCGACAACTATGCTTTCGAGATTGTCACCAAATGTATGCACATGAGATCCACCATCATGAACAACCTCGGTTGATTTAGATCTCAATTTGTGGATTTGGAAAGCTGGCAAAAAAATCGTTCCTGGTTCACAAAAATATTGTTGTTGAATGGAAAAAAAACAAATGAGTACACAACAAAAAGAGCAGAGAAAGCCTTTGATATCAGCATTCTTCATCAGCACAGGGTTGTGACACCATGACTCTGCATTCCAGTTAGAAGAATATATCAGGTAATCTGATGTACTGATGGTTCAGTTTGTGGAGTGAGATGTAACTGAGGTTTTATCTATATACACGATCATAATTATTGTTGAAAGATCTCTATGATTCTGCAAAACCTAGTTTTAACGTGAATAATCCAAGCCCCTCCAAATAATTGCAGTTCAAAATTCAGTTGGTTTTAAAAATAAAATAATAATTTGTTCTTCATCTTGTTCATTTTTCAATTCAGCCTACCTACATATTCCTAGAACTTTTGATCCTGTTATAAATTTACTTCTGCAGCTAGATGCTGTGAGGCCGCTTACAAACTGGAGGAACAGCACCTATTCCATTTGTGTAGCTTACAACTGAATGGTGTGAACATTGATTTCTACAATTTCAGATAATCTCTAACAACCTCCACTCCCCCCACCTCCCCCCACCTCCCCCCACTCCCTCCACCTCCCCCCACCTCCCCCCCTCCCTTGTGGCCCACCTGGACTCGTATCTCTGTCACCCCACCCCCCATATTCCTTTCTCTGCCTTCACAATTTGCAACACTTCAATCCTTCTGTCTCACAACTTCTGTTTTTTTCTTCTCTGACCCAAAACATCACCTATCCATGTTCTCCAGAGATGCTGCCTGGCCTGCTGAGTTACTCCAGCGCTTTGTGCCCTCTTTTGTAAACCGGCATCTGCAGTTCCTTGTTTCTACATTTTGACTTCTCCAACAACCACATTTGGAAAGAATTAATTGTCATACCTTTGTGTGGGGAGAGAAAACCCAAGCTTACTCAAGGCTCACCAATTCATTTCTCATATTTCCTATTTCTGTGATCACCTTTTAAAAGAAATGGTCTGCTCATATCTGAAATATCTATGCCTTTCAACATTTTAAAGATCTTTCAATCTTTCTCCTAATTAAACAACAACCGTTGCATTAAGGACTATGGGTTTTATTTTTGCATAAGTATTGTGGTTATTAATTTATTGATGGTTTTTGTTTATTATATATTATTTGTGTGTATTGCGCTGACAGGCCTGTTTTGCTGTTGCAAGTTCTTCCATTATCATTGTTCCATTATGGGTACATAAGATAATGAAACACTCTTGACTCTTGAAAGCCTCCATTGCAATGGGCACTGACCTATTGTAAGAACATTGTAAGAACTTTACTCACACACAGCCCAATGTACAAAACTAAACAAATACGTAGATGGGTGAAGCTCTAGTTTCATCTTCACACCCAGTCATACACAAAGTTTCAGTCCAGGGAATAGATTACTAACCTCTGGGGGAAAAAAATATATCTATTGCAAAATCCAATCTATTTTTGTGATTTGGGCTTCAGTTTTCATTTTTTTAAAGTATTTCTGGATTTAATGTTTGTGGTGTTTAACATCCTTGTTGCTCCAAGTTTGTCCAGACTACGGAGAACTGTTTCCCTGGCAGGTCAGATGGTGCTGTGTGAATGGGGCCTCATCTCTGGGCCAGGACACCAGTAATGTGTGAGGAATTGGTCTCAATTGGCTTATCCTCACTTACATCCTCACATTAACCGGAAAGTTTTTTTGTGATGCTAGAGGTTGTCCAAAATTGGAGACTTCAATCTTCATTCCGTTGTGTGTAAACTACCCAAGCGGGATATGAGGTGCTGTTAATCTAATAGATGTAACACTGCAAATAATGTTGGGATGAAAGGCCAGTATTTACTCTCACCATAGAACCCTCTTAATGGTAACTTTTGACATCTATTTTTTGGAAAAATATAAATAATTCTGAGCATCCGCTGTGAATACAATTTGGCAGATCTTTCACTATAAGGAAACAAAACAGAATGCTGGAAGAACTCATCAGGTCTAGCAGCATATTCTGTTGTGCTGCTGCAAGTCAGAATTTCATTGTTCTATCTGGGACATATGACAATAAATCACTCTTGACTTGTCTCACCTGTCGATGCAAGAGATGTAAATGGACATTTCAGATCGAGAACCAGCAATGAAGAAGTGGAAAGATTGCCGGGAGGTAGCAATACATAGGGAGGGTGGGTGGGTTTGATGCTTGGAAGTTGGATGAATGCAGGTGAGTCTTAAATCATGTGGAGGGAATGGTGATTAGATGGAACTGATGGTGGAGGGGATGGGAAGCGAATGAAGAGAGACAAAAACTAGGAAGACAGGCCAGTGTGTGTGTGGAAGGAGAGTCCAGGGGGTGTGGGTTACATAAAACTGGGAAATTCAACGTTCATACTATGAAGTTGTTTGCAGAATAGTGTAGTTTACAAATACAGCGTGGAAACAGGCCCTTCGGTCCACCGAGTCCGTGCCGACCTGTGATCACCCATACACTAGTTCTATCCTATTTACAGAAACCAAGTAACCTACAAACCCACACATCTTTGGAATGTGGGAGGAAACCGGAGCACCCCGAGAAATCCCACCCAGTGACAGGGAGGATGTACAAACTCTGTACAGACAGCACCCATAGTCAGGATCAAACCTGGGTCTCTGGCACTGTGAGGCAGCAACTCTACTGCTACGTCATTGTGCCGCCCTACATTATGACATGTTTTTCAATTTTGAATTTACTGTAGCTTCTTCAAAGCAATGGACAAGGCAGAGGCCACGAGAGGTCGGTTTGGGAGTGGGAAGAAAAGTTAAAATGACACGCTACTGAAATGTCCAGTTGATCATCGCATACAGAGAGCTGATGCTCTGCAAAATGGCTGCCTCGTCTATACATGGTTTTACCCATGTCTTTCTCAATATTCATTACTGTATACCATCAACTCAAAAAATGATCCTACAATCCTACAAGAGGGGCGGCACGGTGGCAGAGCGGTGGAGTTAGTGCCTTTCAGCGCCAGAGACCTGGGTTCGATCCTGACCACCGGTGCTGTCTGTTCGGTGTTTGTACATTCTCCCTGTGACCGCGTGGGTTTTCTCCAGGTGCTCCAGTTCCCTCACACAATCCAAAGACGTACAGGTTAGTAGGTTAATTGGTTTTAATACAAATTGTCCCCTGTGTGTAAGATAATGTTAGTGTACGGGGTGATCGCTGGTTGGCACAGACTCGGTGGGCCGAAGGGCCTGTTTCCGTGTTGTATCTCTAAACAAACCTAAACTAAATCCATCATCTGCACTGCTATTTCCTTCTTAAGCAAGGCACATATAATTACTTGAGTGACTGTTACACAGTCCATCAGTGTCTAGCAGTGGCAGGACCCTCTCTCATTATAATGTCTGCACTGTTCATCAGTGTGTCCTTCACTATATTCTCCTATGCCTTGGAATGTGCCAGTGATACCGTTTTCTAAAAGTAAACACAAAGTACTAGAGTAACTCAGTGGGTGAGGCAGCATCTCGCCACAGATAGACACAAATGCTGGAGTAACTCAGCGGGTAAGTCAGCATTTCTGGGGATAATGGTTAGGTGCCGTTTCGGGCCGAGACCCCTCTTCTGATTGTAGGAGAGTGGAACTGGAAGCAAGAAAAGACTTGTTTGGATAAATTTATCCTCAGGACAAATCAGGGCTGGCAACAGATGACATCAGGCAGGGTGGTTCTGACAGTCTGTCTGTGGGTTAGGGAAGGTGTGATCCCAAGAGGGACACATCATTGCCAACTGTGGAACTGGTTAATCTACTTTTAATGGAGGAAGGGAGGAGGGGGAGGGGAGTGTTCTCTAAGTCACCTAAAATTAAATAATTCAACATTCCCCGGATCTCTCCACAGATGCTGGCTGACCCATTCAGTTACTCAAGCACTTTGAGTTTTACTGAAGATTCCAGCATCTGCAGTTCCTTGTGTCTTCCTTCTCTCATAGGCTTCTCCGTACTCAGGAAGAACTAACAAGTTGTGGGCAGACCAAAGTTCATCTTTCACCAAGCTGATGATCTTTTTGCAAGTACATGCACTGGGTGAAGAGCCATCGAGAGATCGGAGTGATAATTCAATGAGCCTTTGTTCTATCTCGGTATAAACGTAAATGCAAGGCAGGACAGGTGGGAGGATTTCCACAAGAATCAAAATTTGTTGTAGACCATGTGGGTATAATAATAAGCTGAGACAGATGATCAATATTTGGTGAGGGTAGTGGTTACCTTCAATGATCCCATAGGAAAGATTGAGAATGAGGCCCTGTCTTGATATAATGGTGCCAGGTATCTTAGTTCTCAAATGCATTGCGTCCCCCATGCCTGGTCCATTTATACATGGTCTGCTTGCTATTGATAGCAGTTCTCGACACCTATGCACAGTGCATTGATCAATTGTTTCCTTTATGCTTAACTTGTTAGTGGTTCCTGGTACAGTTACATTGAGCAAAGCACAAAGTGCTGGAGGAACTCAGCAGGTCAGACATCATCTGTGGAGGGAATAGACCGATGACATTTTGGGCTTGATAAATTATCCGTACCTAAACCATTGTTTGACCATTCCCTCCACAGATGCTGCCTGATCTACGATCAATATGTTATGTTCCTTGTAAACAGGCCAAGTAGCTCAGAATACCTCACCGTTGTTTCCTGTCTGTCCCATTGCTGAACAAACACATATCTATGTACCTCCTACTACTTCACTATAGCCAATCGAAGTCTCTATTGCCAATCAGAGTATCTATAGTTGGTCGGAGTTTGTACACATGTCGTGGTAGGTTTTCAGAACCCATTATGTCAAATACCTGCAGTTTGTGCAAACATCATCCAGCTGTCATTCTAATTGAGAGCAATCTTTGTTGACCCAGGTGTGTCCTGGTGAATTAAATTGCTGATTATTGCTCCTGTTAGCAATAGAAGACCGGGGCATCCATAGGAAATTGCAGACACTGGAATTTTGAGCAAAAGGAACAGTGCTGGAGAAGCTCACTGGGTCAGGCAGCATCCGAGGAGGAAAAGAACGGACAAAGTTTTGGGCCGTGACTCTTCTTCAGACTGATGAAGTGGTGGGGCAATGCCTGGCAAGAGTTAGATGGAAGATAGACACAAAAACCTGAAGTAACTCAGCAGGACAGGCAGCATCTCTGGAACGAAGGAATTCTGAAGAAGGGTTTTGACCCAAAACATCACCCATTCCTTCTCTTCAGAGATGCTGCCTGCCCTGCTGAGTTACTACAGCTTTTTGTGTCTATCTTGGATTTAAACCAGCATCTGCAGTTCCTTCCTACACAAGAGGTAAATGCTGCTTCAGCCCTTTATGGCTTCACAATCCTCCTCACAATCTCCCTGCGTTTGAAGTGAGAACTGATTTAAAAACAGCAGTCAAAACCAGCATTTGTCCAGCAATCAAAAACAAGTGAAAGATATTTGGAAGATTCACAATTAGCGGCTGTCCTATAAATACCTTGAAGAAAATTCTCAAAAGGGAATTTTAGCTTAAAATGCACACACAAAATGGAATTAGTAATTAAACTGAATCCTGGGAGTTGGCTGGTAATTAAAACCTAGCTAAACTAAAGATGGCTTATTTAGATAGAACTTCCATTACGAGCGATAAAGATATTCAAATTTAGTATTACTCTGCTCAGGAAATGCTTATTAGCTGGAAATAAATAGTGCACAAGGACCATCATAAAAGACTGAGGATTTGAGAAGATGTTGTCTGAATCCGGCACCTTTCTTGGTCACTTGTAGTAATTGTTTCCAGAAGATGTCCACCCTACTACTACCCACATGTGACAACTGAAGGAGTTAGGACTTTCATTAAATTTAAAGATTTTTTGAACATCTCACAGCAAATTCTTACAGGTGCTTTCATTCTCTTACATTCACCGAATTTAGATGGAACACGACCTCTTTGTGTAAAAGGACAGCTTTGCAGGGGCAGAGGGTACTCAAGACAGGGAAAAATAGGTTACTTCATACGTAACTATGCAGAGAAATGTTTGCCATTTAAATGCACCTGCTTCCTGATACCGGGGGAAATCAGGTTTAAGACGGTTAGCAGCAAGAAGGTTGAAGCAGATGTTCAAACGCTGCCTGACCAAATTAAGTTTCCAACCGTGAGAGCCTCCATCCTGGCTAAGTGAGAAGATTGACTTGATGTACGCCTCAAATACTGTGCCACAAGGATATTCTCCCACCATCGTCCCAGGGGCAATTTTGAATTGGAATCAAATATGGCCTTACCACATTCCAAGAATAAAATTATATATTAGAGTTTAATTAATACATTAAAGACTAATTTAAATCATTCTGGAAAATTAATCTCAATTATAATTTGTTGATTGCCAATCCAGTTAATGCAGAACTATGGTAAAGGTGAATTGTTTTTGCACCCTCAGTGATTCTTTTTATTACATAATGATGTCCATTAAAATGTTGGTGTTCAACTTGCTGGGTGACTGTCTAAGGTTATTTACCTCGGGTAATTTTGAATGCCCAATGGTTGAATAATCAACAACTATATTTGATGAGATGTTGTCTGAATTTGTTTGTGGTAATTTGGTCAAGAATGAACTAATTAACTTTATTGACCTCATGTAAAGTATGCGGGTAGCCACGCGCGCACGGCGGGATTGTCCCGGGGAGTTGTGCGCGTGGCGGGTGTGTCCCGGGGAGCCACGTGTGCGTGGTGGGAGTGTCCCGGGGAGCCGTGTGCGTGGCGGGAGTGTCCCGGGGAGTCGTGCGCATGGCGGGAGTGTCCTGGGGAGTTGTGCGCGTGGCGGGAGTGTCCAGTGGAGCCATGTGCGTGGCAGGGAGTGTCCCGGGGAGCGTGGTGGGAGTGTCCCAGGGAGCCACCGAACAACCACGCCACCATTGACCAGAACGCGCCCTACTTGCCCCACAGGTCTCCCAGGGGACTGCGATGGAGCCGGGTGGCGAGGCCTGTCTGGGTCAAAGGAGCCTCAGAGGTGGCGGCAACAGGAGCCTCGGTGGCGGTGGGGCCTCGCAGTCTATGAGCGTGAGGGGGGAGGGGAAGACAATGGGGATCTGGCGTGGGGGGGCCGCCGTGAAGAACAACGATGACCCGGCCTGGGGGGACCACAGTGAAGGACGGTGGGAGAACAAATGGGGACCCTGTGTGGGGGGGGGGGGGGGGGGCACTCTATTTTAACATCGTCTGCCCAGGGGATTAGTCTGTGTGTGTTTGTTTGTTTGTTTGTTTGTTCGTTTGTTCCAGTGAAGGCGCTGTGCACACGGCAGCTTGTCTTTTTCTTTTTGTTTTCACTGTTAATTTCAAGTTTTTGTGTACTTTTGTGTTGCGACTGTCGGCAGACCAATTTCCCTCCGGGGATGAATAAAGTTTTATCGCAGTGTATCATATCGTAACTATCCCAATTAATAGTTGATAAAATACCCCAAACTTTAGCATTGCTCTTTTAAGATGGGCAGTAAATTCTGAAAGATTTCTAAATGAGGAGCTGAGGTGAGGGAAGCCTGGGTTGGTTTGAACTCTTGGTATAGTCATGCCCAATATATAAGACAAACTGGAAGGGAAAGAGGAAGAAAATTGGCCCACCTGTGTGAGTAGGTTTGTAACTCAATTCAGAGTGTAAACACAATGTAAAAATGTAACCACGTAATCAGGTGCAGGTATCTATTTACTGGAGTTTATTAATACGCTGTGTAGAACTCCACCTCTAATAATTGTTGCTTTTCCAACCCTGTCATTAACCTTTCCCAATGCCGTGCTTCACTTTAACCCTACATTCCAGAGCACACCTTTCTCTGCACCCCCACCCAACGCTCAATTCATTCGACCATTGATGTCAGTGCTTTCTGACATCAAACGCCCCGGATCCATCATTCCCTTCCTAAACCTTCAACTTACTTTTAAAAGCCTTCTCGCAACTCTGCCCTCTCAACCACTCCCTCAGTTAACTCCCTGAACACTCCTTCCAAAGTCCCATGTGTGACATTGTTCACGGTTATTGCTCTTGTTGGAAAAAAGGCACGCAACTTACATGTCATTCGTTCCTTTAGATGATTTCTGTGGCTATTTTGGCATAATTTTCTTCGATAACTCTCTTGTAGTTTTGTTGTGGGTTTTCAGGTTGCTTTGATCCTGGGCTATCAATTCGAATGTCTGTAATTTTGCACAACTTTTGGGAAATAAACAGTAAAGAAGGAAATATAAAAAGTAGGTCAGGTTGCATCAGGTGAAGGTTCACTCCACCCACGTAATCCTGATTCACAGCTAAGGTCTCACCTACAGCATAAAGTTAATGAACAAACTACATTTCAACTCCTTTCCCTCAGGAGGCAGGGTCAGATTCAGGCTATTTCCTTGCATCTGATTTTCAATCAATCTGAACACGCAGAGTATTTTCCCCAGCATCGCGGAATTAAGAACAAGAGAGCACAGGTTTAAGGTGAGAGGGAAAAGATTTATTGGGAATCTGAGAGGCACATTTTTCACACAGAGGGTGGTGAGTAGATGGAACAACCTTCCAGGGAAAGTGGTTGAGGCAGGTATAATAACAACAGCCATGTGGACAGATTGGGGTGCGTGGTATGGCAGGGGATGTCCCAGCAGCCCAACAGCAGTGCTGCTGCCTTACAGTGCCAAAGACCCAGGATCGATCCTGAGTACCGGTGCTGTCTGATTTAGATTTTTTACATTTAGATTTAGAGATACAGCGCGGAAACAGGCCCTTCGGCCCACCGAGTCCGCGCCGCCCAGCGATCCCCGCACATTAACACTATCCTATACACACTAGGGACAATTTTTACATTTGCCCAGTCAATTAACCTACAAACCTGCACGTCTTTGGAGAGTGGGAGGAAACCGAAGATCTCGGCGAAAACCCACGCAGGTCACGGGGAGAACGTACAAACTCCGTACAGACGGCGCCCGTAGTCGGGATCGAACCTGAGTCTCCGACACTGCATTCGCTGTAAGGCAGCAACTCTACCGCTGCGCCACCGTGCCGCCCCCTTGCCACCGTGCCGAGAGTTTGTACATTCTCCCGGTGACCGCTTGGGTTTTCTCCGATGCTCCGATTTCTTCCCACACTTCAAAGATATACAGGATTGTAGGTTAATTGGCTTCAGTAAGTTGTAAAAAAAGTTGTCCCTAGTGTGCAGGATAGTGTTCGTGTACGGGGTAATCGCTGGTCAGTAGGCCGAAGGACCATGTTTCTGCACTGTAACTCTAAAGTCTCAAGATACATGGATAAGAAAGGATTGGAGAGATATGGGCCAAATGCAGGCAATGGGACTAGCTTAAATGAACCATCTTGGTTAGCATGGATGACTTGGGCTGAAGGGCCTGTTTCCGTGTATATCACTCTGACAAATTAAACCTTTAAGGAATAGGTTCATCCAAAATTTCTTACAAAGTTAATCAATTTGGAACCCACACATATTGCATATCAAACCGGTCACTAATGTACTGATGACAGCGAGTAATTTAACAAATCATAGCAATGTTTTAAATTAATCCATAGTTTATTTAGTTTTTGTATGGACAACAGACACCAGAGTGAGGAAGCACACGTTTGTTTTAGTTAACCATGTCTAAGATTTAATTGATGGCACCCATGGTATCCCAGTTTTCAAAACATTTCCTTCTTCAATTACAATTCAAAATGCCAATACGTGAGGTTGAAAGGAGAAAAAAGATCAGTTATTCCTTGCAAAGCAAGAATGTAACTGGGATCAAGAGGATAAGAGATCCAGAAACCAATCAATCAAACGGCAACATGTTATTCTCTCCATAAAGAGGGAGACGAAGAATCTGAGGACCATATTTATTCACAAAATGCTGGAGTAACTCAGCAGACTTGCAACTCTGCAAGTATTTGATTTTTATATCCTGGAAAAAAGGATTCTGACTGTCTACCCTGTCTATGCTTCTCAGAATTTCATATACTTTAAGTTTAATTTAGTTCAGAAATACAGCGTGGAAACAGGCCCTTCAGCCCACCGAGTCCACACCAACCAGCAATCTCCGTACATTAACATTATCCTACCCACACTAGGGACAATTTGCACTTATACCAAGCCACGTAAACGACTAACCTGTACGTCTTTGGAGTGTGAGGAAACCGAAGATCTCGGAGAAAACCCACACGGTCACCGGGAGAACGTACAAACTCCGTACAGGCAGAACCGTATTCGGGATCGAACCCAGGTCTCTGGCGCTGTAAGCGCTGCAAGGCAGCCACTCTACCGCTGCACCACCTTGCCACCCATCTTCTATCATGTCTCCCGGCAACCTTCGGCAATCCGGAGAAAACAATCCAAGATCTAAGCAAAACAAGAGGCTTCCCAATTACTGCACTTGGAAATTCAAATAAACCATGGCAGAGGATGGTGCAATAGTAAACTTACCCTAAATGACAACTGTTAATGCTGCAGCATCATTATTAACATGACCTTTTCTAAATATCAAAAATCGCAACGCTGTGCATGCCTTGTCAGCCATTTTCTATTATGAACTACTCAGTTGTAACTTATCCTGTTGCAGCTACGTTTTGCTGCCTGCAACATGACCTGCACTCCAAGGCATGAGGGGATAATTGCAGCATGACACCATTTATTCCCACTTTCCATTACAAGTAAAAACATGGAATTTATAGTGGAAATATAGTAAAGCTAGAATGGATCACGTTAAAATGGGGACTCAAGATCAGATAATCTCTGTAATCTAACCTTTCTTAGCCTAAAGGCTACAGTAGGTCTTGGCTCTCTGTACGCAATGTCAGAAGATTCTTGAAAAATAAGCTATTTCGTGTTCTGCTTTTAAAAACTGCCCAAGTGGACACATTGGCATTAACTGATGCTGCCAAGTGCATCAATTTTTATTCCATTCACTCAGAAAGGCAGGTTCGCATGTTGTTCTGTTTTGATGATGGGAAGAAACACCTTTCCTGAATGACAAGTATTTCCAGCAAATGTGGCACTTTTTTGGGATGGAAAATTCTCTTTTCCCAAAACGGAATTCTGACATTTGGCATACTCTGAACTGTAAATGATCCCAAATGCAATCTTAAGTGTCCGATGGTGGGTGGGAGGTGGTAGTACTTGATCTATTCAGATTACATCTGTTTGAAACTGGTCTGCGTTACATCCTGTTCAACTTTCTAAAATATTCTACCGCCCACTATATCCGGCACAGCCTCTTGAACTATCTAAAATGTTGCCTCAAAACGCTGTTTCCAAAATTTAGTTGAAAGGTAACTTATTTCTCCAGTTGTAAAGAAAAACTGTAAAGAACTTGTAAAGCCATCAAGCTCGAACTTGCAAAAATAACATATTGGTACAAAGCCAAGAAAAGAGTGCAGAAAGGTCTTGGTTCATGACAGAAAGAGGATTTCTTAGATAGTGGTACCAAGGTTTTCCTTCCAGATTAATTATCATTCTCTTTGTTTGAGAAAAGTTCATTTGCAAGTCGAATCGGTAGTCAGGAAGGCAAATTCAATGCAAGCATTTATATCAAGAGGACTGGAATACAAAAACAGGGAATGTAATGTTGAGGCTCTATCAGGTGCTGGCCAGGCAGTATTTGGAGTACTGTGAGTAAATGTGGGCCCCATTTCTGAGGAAGGATGCCCTGGCTCTGGAGAGGGTCCAGAGGAGGTTTCCAAGAATAATTCCAGGAATGAGTGGGCTGGCATATGATGAGCGTTTGACAGCACGGGGCCTGCACTCGCTGGAGTTTAGAAGGTTGAGGGGGGACCTCATTGAAACTTACAGAATAATGAAAGGCAAAGATAGAGTGGATGTGGAAAGGATGTTTCCACTTATGGGAGAATCTCGGTCTGAAGGTCATGGCTTCAGAATTAAAGGGAGCTCTTTTAGAAAGGAGGTGAGCAGGAACTTCTTTTGTCAGAGGGTAATTAATCTGTGGAACATTGCCACAGGGGGCTGTGGAGGCCAAGTCAGTGGATATTTTTACGGCAAAGATAGACAAATTCTTGATTAGAACGGGTGTCAAGGGTTATGGGGAGAAGGCAGGAAAATGGGATTAGGAGGCAGAGATCAGCCATGATCGAATGGCGGAGTAGACTCGATGGGCCGAATGTCCTAATGCTACTCCTATAACTTGTGAACTTGTGAGATCAGTTGACTCATCTGCAAATTGACCTAAGCTCCATGCCCGGGCATCTTCTGCCAGCTGGCAATGCCCAGAATGTTAGATCCTGGGAGACAAGGGTTTCTCTCCATTTGTTCAAATCAGTTTGCACACCTACCACAGTGGCAGAGCAGTGTGCCATTAACAATCATTCAAGCACCCCAATCATTGTGGAAAATGCCATCAGTCTCTGATGAAGGAGATTCTGGTGCTTGCCTCAGCCCAGGGATGACCTGCAGTAGACACCAACAAAGTCTTCCACATTGAATGTTGTGTGGTGCCGAATTAATTCAACATTGGGTTCTGATTGAAAACTATCCCTGAAGCCCAATGTGCTGCAGGAACTGGGAGCGAAAAGTACATAGGTTTTATAAGTCATAGGAGCAGAATTCCACCATTTGGCCCATCGAGTCTACTACACCATTCAATCATGGCTGATCTATCTGCCCCTTTCAATCCCATTCTCCTGCCTTCTCCCCATAACCTTTGACACCCGTACAAATCAAGAATCTGTCAATCTCCGCCTTAAGAAGTACCCAGTTAGGGATGCCTACCTCAAGCTCCTCCCTCAACAGAGCAGAGACAGGAGGCTATAAATGTGAGGGAAATGCGAGGCACCATCATAGAGAAGCTTCTTGCTTCAGGCATGCGTGGTCAAACGTCCAGACATTGTGATCCTCCGCACAGTCGGATCCAACACACGACAACATGAAATCCCGAAACAACTGAGAGCCCACGGCTTTTACCCTAGATAGGTCAGTCTCACACTTCTGCCTATTGTTAAATGATAGGGTCAATCCTTGGTGCCCGTTGTGCAGCATGGGTGAGTTGGAAAGACCATGGAAAGAGGTGCACTTTTGAGGGCAGCATCGATGCACTGAATCTGCACAAAACACTGGAGTAACTCAACGGGTCAGGCAGCATCACTGGAGAAAATGGATAGGTGGCATTTCGGGTCGGGGTCCTTCTCCAGACTGATCGCAGTGGGCAAGGATATTGGTTCAGAGTCAGGTGAATCAGCTGAGCTGAGCTGGCTGATTGATCCTGAATCAATGACACCTGGTCTCTTCCATCTCCCACCTTCTCCTCAGGGACAGCTCTCTGCTCAATTAGTATTGGCTTTGGTTTATTATTTTTGCATGTACCAAGGGACAGTGAAAAGCATTTGTTTGCATGCTATCCTGGTCATACTAAAGATGAGTACAATCAAGCCAAATACACAACAAGTATCACAAAGAGAAACCAGTATGCAGAACATTGAATATTGCCACTATAACTAGAAATCCTGAGTTGGAATAGGGATTTCAACCGGGCGGCACGGTAGCGCAGCGGTAGAGTTGCTGCTTTACAGCGAATGCAGCGCCGGAGACTCAGGTTCGATCCTGACTACGGGTGCTGCACTGTAAGGAGTTTGTACGTTCTCCCCGTGACCTGCGTGGGTTTTCTCCGAGATCTTCGGTTTCCTCCCACACTCCAAAGACGTACAGGTATGTAGGTTAATTGGCTGGGTAAATGTAAAAATTGTCCCTAGTGGGTGTAGGATAGTGTTAATGTGTGGGGATCGCTGGGCGGCACGGACTTGGTGGGCCGAAAAGGCCTGTTTCTGGCTGTATATATATGATATGATGATATGATTTAAAAGAGTGGAATGATTGTGTACGATGATGGTAGATCCTCTTCTGCGGCCAGCACACAAAGCATCACCACACTCCGGTGTCATCTTGATCAGGCCAGCGCTCTGCACATGATGAAGATTAGGCCTGGTGGGGATTGAGCATGTCTCCTCAATAATTCCCACCATCTTCAATGCTATGCCATTACCTGACACGTTTAACCCTTCGTGCCCTTCACGCTCACTGAAGGAACCCTTTCTCTCCACAGATCCCCAGTACATTCTTCCACCAAAACCCAAAGATAGACACAAATTGTATACAAAACAAAGAATTTCACTGTGTCTAGGGTACATGTGACAATAAAATACCATTCAACCATCAAACCAGTAACTGTCTTGACAATCGATGAGATGGAGATGGGGCTTCAGTGACTGTCCTGAGCTGTTCAAGAGGAGGAGTTAGTTGATGGAAAGACACAAAAAGCTATAGTAACTCAGCGGGTCAGGCAGCATCTCTGGAGAAAAGGAATATGTGACGTTTCGGGTCAGGACCCTTCTTCAGACCCATCTAAAGAAGGGTCTTGACCCGAAATGTCACCTATTCCTTTTCTCCAGAGATGCTGCCTGTCCCGCTGAGTTACTCCAGCATTTTGTGTCTATCTTCAGTGTAAATCAGCATCTTCCGTTCCTTCCTACACCAAAATCCAACTTCCCTTTTCACAAGGTGATCTCATAGGTGACCACATGAGATGCACCATCTCTTTTACCCCTTCCAACCATCCAGGGACCCAAATATTCCTTTCATGTAAAGCAATGATTCACTGCTATTTTAGAGCATCGCATACAGTGGTTGCCCCTGTATCGGAGAAGCAAAATGACAATTGGATGATCATTTTGCACAACACTAGGGCAATCTTGAATTTCCATGTGATTGTCATTTTAATCTCCTATCTCACCTACAATCTGATCTAACAGTCGCTGGCTGCTCATGCTGTTCCACCTAACCACAAGGAAGAGCTTCTCACCTTGCCAGTTCTGGTGAAAAGTTATCAATCTATATTAGTAACTTTTGTAACAGTGTCCTTCTCTTCCCAGATGCTGCTTGACCTGCTGAGTCTTTCCACTTTCTCCGTATTTCAGATTTCCAGCATCCAGCATGTCTAGTGGATCATTACTTTTTATGCCTCGCTCCACCGTTCTCAATCACCTCCTTCTTTATACACCTTTTTCCAGATCGCCTGTAGTTAACAAGTCTTCAGTCTCGTGCACCATTGTGTCATTCACTCTCTCTTGGTCTTTGCCTTCCCACTGTTTGACCCAGCTCTCTCACTTCTCTGCAACTCAACATTGAGTTTCTAACTCATGCCATTATGTTGCAACAACATTGACCTGAATTGTTAACCCTGTTTCTCCCTCCACAGAGGCTGCCCGCCCGACAACATTGACCTGAAGTATTAACCGTGTTTCTCCCTCCACAGAGTCTGCCCGCCCGACTTAGAACATAGAAAAAAAACGCACCTCAACAGGCACCTCAGCCCACAATGTCTGTGCCGAATGTGACTTTAAGCTAAACTGATCTCATCTGCCTGCACGTGATCCATGTCCCTCCATTTCCTGCATGTCCAGGCACCTGTCTTAAAGCCCCTGGAAATGCTACTATTGTATCTGCCTCCTCCATCCCCCCCTGACAGCGTATTCCAGGCAGCCACCAACCTCTGCTCTCTGGTTCTTTGACATTTCCAAAAAGGTTCTGTGTATCCAATGTATGCCTCTGATTATTTTATATACTCATATCAAGTCTTCCCTCAACCTCTGATGTCCCAAAGAAAACAATGCCCGCCTGTCCAACCTCTCCTTATGGCTAATACCCTGCAATCCAGACAGCATTCTGGTAAACCTCTGCACCCTCTCCAAAGTCTCCACATCCTTCCTGTAATGTGGTGACCCGAACTGCACGCAATACTCCAAATACAGCCGAACCAACGTCCTATAAAATTGCATCATGACTTCCTGATTCTTACACTCAATTCCCTGCTGAATCTTTCCAGATTCTTCTGTTTTAATTTGCTGGTACTTCTTCGGACTGAATTGTATTTGTTATTTTATTGCTCACCAAACCAGATATATGAGCTGAACATACACCATGTGATATTAATGGCCCTGTTAACAATGTGCCCACAAAACATTCACCAGTGTTGTAGCATAACAAGATCGGAAAGCTTTGAAAAATAATCAGATGCGAACAAGCAGGGATAAGAAACCTCAGAGATTTTTCTGTTACTAATATTGCACAGTGAGATTTCAACTCAATGATTTGTTCATTGCAAACATATCCCATTAATCAAGGGACTTGGGCTCCCATGAATGCTGGAATAGAATGCTAGAGTTTTGTTACTTATTCGTTGAAAACTCGGCACAATGTTTAAAAAAAACGCATGAATAATAAACTGAACCCTTGATCCACCAGATAACATGGGTTATATAGCGTTATATAGCGTTATATAGAGATAAATTAACAGTTATAGACACTGAGCTACTGGTGACTCACATCATGTACTATTACGGCAGTTAAAAAACATTTGGACAGGTACATGGATAGGAAAGGCTGAGAGGGATAGATGCAAAGTGCTGGAGTAACTCAGCGGGTCAGGCAGCATCTCTGGAGAACATGGATAGGTGACCTTTCGGGTCCTCAAGGTTTAGAGAGATATGGGCTAAATGCGGGCAGGTGGGACGAGGGTAGATGGGGCATCTTGATCGGCATGGGCAAGTTGAGCCGAAGGATTTGGTTCAATGCTTAAGATAATCAAAATGCTGGAGTACTCAACACGTCAGGCAGCATCTCTGGAGAAAAAGAATAAGTTATGTTTCAGATCGAGACCCTTCGTCATTTTTCAACTGATTTTTAAGCTGTATGACTCTATCATCTCCGTCTTCAATGTGGCGTTGAAAAGCGGAGATAGAGAAACACTCATCAGGACCAGTATTACACTCAGCAGCTATGCTATAACGTTGAAGATACATATAAACATAGAAAATAGGTGCAGGAGTAGGGCATTTGGCCCTTCGAGCCAGCACCACCATTCAATATGATCATGGCTGATCATCAGTACCCCGTTCCTGCTTTCTCCCCATATCCTTTGACTCCGTTAGTCCTAAGACCTAAATCTAACTCTCTCTTGAAAACATCCAGTGAATTGGCCTCCACTGCCTTCTGTGGCAGAGAATTCCACAGATTCACAACTCTCTGGGTGAAAAGGTTTTTCCTCATCTCAGTCCTAAATGGCCTACCCCTTATTGTTAAAGATTAATTATCAAGGACTTCCTTTTGCTTTAAATTCTGCACATGATACATCAGTCTGAAGAAGGGTCTCGACCCGAAACGTCGCCCATTCCTTCTCTCCTGAGATGCTGCCTGACCTGTTGAGTTACTCCAGCATTTTGTGAATAAATACCTTCGATTTGTACCAGCATCTGCAGTTATTTTCTTATATATATATATATATATATGTGTGTGTGTGTGTGTGTGTGTGTATGGTGTGTGCATGTGTGTGTGTGTGTGTGTGTGTGTATATGTTAACGCGGCCTTTCCACCACCTTATCTATATAATATATTTTTACATTGTTATATAAATAATATTATATATAATATTAATATAAGGTGGTGGAATGGCCGGTTGTTTCCTTTCAGCAGCTCCTGTGTTGTGTTGTAATGTGACCACGGAGCAATAGCACCTCCACTGGCAGCTTCAGTTGCTGCAACCTTTGGCATTGGATCTGGCAAGAGTGCACACTCCACGGGCACAGCAATTTTTCCTCTCTATTTTCTGGTGGTCTATCTTTAATTGCATTTTTAGGAAGCGAATTTTCCAGACCTCCTGCCTTTTGCGGGCACAGTTACCTGAGATAAAGCCACGGCTGAAACTAGCCTCCTATTATATATAACAGGCTGCGGACTAAAAAAAAAACTTTATTAAAGGGAAAATACTGAATTTGAAAGATTTTTGCTGGTGTGACATTTGAGTCCTTTACTGTAGGTTAACTTAACCCAAGGACCTTTTTTTCAAGTAAAATCCCTCAGGGAAAAGACAGGTAGGTGCCATTTCTTTGCGAGCAATGTTTATACTACACTGCTTTTAACTTAACAACATGCAGCTCATTAGAAATAAGCTGAAGTACCCCCCTTTAAATGTAGAGTAGGAATGAAAACCAGGTTACCAAGCATCCTCGCACATCACAGCAAATTCATTGAAAGTCATAATCTATAAAAGTTGTTTTTTTTCTTCAAATAAAAATATTTCCCATTTTTTTTAATTTCTGTTTCTGGGGAAGTTTCCCCCAAGTAAAAACAAAACCTAACAATGGTTAAAAAGAAAGCAACGTTTCTTGTGAACAACATTTTTTTTTTTGTCATAACCCGAGGCACCTTTTTTTAAACCAATTGCGTCGTATCAATTTCAAGATAGATGTCCGAGGCACATTATTAAGTACAGTACACAGTTGACAAAATGCAGAATGAGTGGTCCTTAATAAATGCAAAATACCACACTCAATCCCGTCTGAAACTAATGGTGAAGCAACGTTACCCACAGTGGCCGCTTGCATCTTATCAATGACTTATTATCAATGACTTAACGCCACGCTAAAATTATTTTTAATTCATATGGCAGCCACCCAATTTATCTGTTGCTCTTCAGGTGAAACCTTACATTGTTACAGGAGAGACTCGGCGAGGAGTGGATTCTTCTGCGTATGCAAACAACAGTCTTTTTTTTAAAACAGAATTCTGTTGCAATATGGAAAAAAAATATCCTTGCATTTTAATATCTGCAAACTTGGCGAACTCTCAAATGACAGAGGCAAATGACCTAGAGTGACACCAAGATCTTCAAATGTTATTTGTTTTTTTTTGTTGTAAACTGCAGCGTGCGATTTGATGTTTCCACCAGTGCAATCAATTTGGAAACTGATACCAGGAAATTAAACGCTAGGCATTTTTATTTTGTATAACCATTTCATACCTGGATACGATTCTGGTCACAGAAAGATGTACGATTTTGCAATTTACAGTAGTGCCTCTTTATGCAGTGCCTCAGTATAATCTACTGTTCTTACACTCTTGTAGTGAAGTATGATTGTGCCCATGTCCAGTAAGACTTTTACTGAACTGCATGCAAAAACATAGTTTATGTTTAACAAATGTTAGGTACATCTGACAATAGAGTGCCATTATTTGTACATTTGTACATTGTTACACTATTTCTGTCAAAACGTGTTGGAAGGAACTGCAGATGCTGGTTTACTGCGAAGATAAGACACAAAATGCTGGAGTAATTGCAAAATGCAGCCTGTCCCGCTGAGTTGCTCCAGCATTTTGTGATTATTTCTGTCAAATACAAATTGGTTGAGCAGTCTGCCTTATCTTTCAATTGATTTTTTTTAAAAAATGGGTTCAAATTATAGAATTTTCGGAGTTATTATAAAGCTGATTTAAGTTTCATGGCAGCGACTGCATGATTTTTTTCTTTCCTCTTTCAGGTTCAACAGGAACAGCGCCATCACAAACAGTTATCGCATCCCAGTGAAGGGAGGCTGTCAGTAACCGGGCACTCAGGTGCGTGGACTGGCGACTGACGTGCCAGGAATTGTCAGCTGTGCAGCGTTACAGTCTGCTTGTTTACCTGCCCGATTCACGCAGATATTCCTTCTCCAGATCTCAGGGCGTTGCACCCTTTAACCGCTGAGATATGCACGAAATTGAAATGACTACCACATGGTAATGAACCATCCACACAGTGAGAAGACATTTCAAAAGAATAATGCATGCAAAAGTTGCAGTGGTTAACACCAGATTTGTAGACAGCTTCGGATTCTCGTTTTTTTTTAATAGTGCAAACAATGTTTTTGTGATTTCAAAAGGTTAATGACCGGAATCTTTCAGTCTGGCGTTGTTCTTGGGCAGAAATAAACTCTCTAATGGATTATGGCCATTAGTTTGACCCCCGACTGTACTTAAAGACTTTGTACACGCAGCCTTTTGTGCTTATTCCACATAAAGAGGTTTTGTTGTTAAAAAAAACATTTTCTTAACTCTTTTCTGCACAAAATGGTTCAGTGAGAAGGATCAACACAACAGCAGTCCAGACTCCTGAGAATAATTTACATCATCGTCTTAAAATGTATTGTGTATGTCCAAATACAGCTTGAATTTACAGAGTGCAGTGCAAGCAAAATCAAATTGGCTCTATTTTAACATTTACAAGTTTTAACAAACTGAAAAAACCCAAAGCACCACCTCAACTATTAAACAGAAAAATAGCAAAACGACTTGAAAGTTGATGATTTTAGAATCGATTATTTTAAGATGGCTTCAGTTTATTTACAGTGGGTTTTATACAGTATTAGGAAAGTATTAGGTAATACTTTTCATTTGTACACTCTTTAAAGAGAGCATGGACAATGTCACAAAGATGATGGTTTTTTTACAGCTTTTCCATTGGTATGGAAATTATGGAAATATGGAATTATGGAAATATTTTGGAAGCATTATGGAAATATTTCTTAAAATGCTTCTACATATTGTATTGAATGTGCTGTAAATGTTCTCAACATATTATCTAATTTGCACATTTGGCTACTACTATATGTCATACATTTTGTTCAAAATACGGTTCATGATATATTTTCGGAAGTGAACCAAATGACAAAATAATTTTCTTATTTTTATTTGGTCTTTTTTATATAAACAAAGGTTAGAAACCAACATGCTTTAATGGATTCAGTTTCGGGAAATTATTGTATTTCCATTGGAAAATGTTTAAGTTATATCACAGTTTTACTCCACACCACGCACAGAAAAGCTAAACCCAATAAGAGACATTATTAAATTTTAGAAATCACCATCACAATTAGAGATTCCATTTTCTCATTAAAAAGAGATACTCTGATGAACTAAGCAAACAAGGCATGCTTTCCTTATTGCTTGTTATGCTTAACAGTCTGCTGAAGTTTGATATTGAGAGGAATATGTGTTGGCAAAATTATCAAGTAGAAAAAAAAAATCATCAGATAGGATTTGTATGAGGTTTCTGATGCATTCCAAGGGACTGTCCTTATACTGCAAACTGTGATGCAGTATTAGGTATACATGCCTGTCAGCCATCTTGCATGTAGCAAAGACTATAACAGCTACGTCTTTCGATGTGTTTGAGGTGATAACTCTCTTGCCACTAAATCTGAAGGTTGACGGTTCAAGTCTCACTCCAAGAATGAGCACTAAACTCTAAGCTGACCATGTAAAATGGGGGATAGACACCAAAAGCTGGAGTAACTCAGCGGGTCAGACAGCATCTCTGGAGGAAAGGAATAGATGACGTTTCGGGTTGAGACCCTTCTTCAGAATGGGGGAATGCTCAATGATCAGAGGAATTGTCTTTTGGATGAGGTTAAAATATGGCCGACCTGTACCTTCAAACCAACTAAAAGATGCCATGACATTATTTCAAAATGGAAGAAATTAGCTGCTTTCCTGGCCAATATTTCTCACTGAGCCAATATTACTAAAATAAGATTTTGTTTATTGAATCGTGCCGTCTGCAAATTAACTGCTGCATTTCCTTCATTACATTGATGTCCATGTTGCAAAAAATTCTGATTGTTAAAATGCCCGGGGTACTCAGAAAGAGATATAGAATCATAAAATCATGCAGCTCAGAAATAGGCCCTTCAGCCCATCATGAGCATGCCAAACATTTTGACCACTTACTTTACCCATTATATAAATGCATGTGTCTCTGTTGTAGTGCTTGTTCCATGCTGGTCTGCATGACATTTAAGAGGCTTTTGAATTTGAACATGCACATGCTGGGAATGGAGGGATATGGAGCATGTATGAGCAGAGATTAGTTTAACTTGGCATTATATTCGAAGTAGCCATTGTGGTCCAAAGGGCCTGTTCCTGGGCTGTACTTTTCTATTAAATATTTCTCACCTTTTAATTCCATGAATTACACATATTGCAAATTGTACCAACAACTGATAAATAGGCAATAGACAATAGTTGCAGGAGGAGGCCATTCAGCCCTTCGAGCCAGCACCGCCATTCAATGTGATCATGGCTGATCATTCTCAATCAGTACCCCGTTCCTGCCTTCTCCCCATACCCCCTGACTCCGCTATCCTTAAGAGCTCTATCTAGCTCTCTCTTGAATGCATTCAGAGAATTGGCCTCCACTGCCTTCTGAGGCAGAGAATTCCACAGATTCACAACTCTCTGACTGAAAAAGTTCTTCCTCATCTCAGGTCTAAATGGCCTACCCCTTATTCTTAAACTGTGGCCCCTTGTTCTGGACTCCCCCAACATTGGGAACATGTTTCCTGCCTCTAACGTGTCCAACCCCTTAATAATCTTATACGTTTCGATAAGATCTTCTCTCATTCTTTGACACAATCACAAATGTGACAAAGAAGGGGAGCTTTTGGATTGATGAGAATTAATATTTGCAAACTGGTCAAGTCTCCACATTCACTCCTCCACCCATGCTCACTTTAAAACAACCCCAGTCCTGTGTTCTCCATAAAATATTCCCATGGTCAAACTTGAGGTAAATTGTAAATCGCAGTTAAGCTTATTCTTTTACAGATGAAGAAAGAATGTGTCTGCTTGTCCAAATTAAATTCTAAAAACATGCAGTGCCTTAAACCAGACATTATGGCAAAAAAAAATTACAAATATCTGGCTTAGGGAGATTTAGGTTGTTTATTTCTTCACGTTAAAAACTTTATATATTTTTGTTGGACCTAAATTATAACTTAGAGTGCAACATAGCTCTTGGGACAAGACATCAAGTTTACACAAACACAAAACCAGGCCGACCGTAGTGGAACAACAGTTTTGTTCCAAAAGTAAAACACAGCAGATGCTGGGAATGTGAAATAAAACCCAAAATCCCAGAAATATTCATCAGGACAAACAGTATCTATGAAAAGACTAACAGAATCATTTTCCGATTGATGATATTTTTTCATGCAGGTTATTAACTTTAAATGTTATCTCTACTTTGCTCTTGACAGCTGTTGCCTGAACTGTTGAGTGTTAACAGCTTAAAAAAAAATTAGATAGCCACAAAATGCTGGAGTAACCCAGCGGGACAGGCAGCATCTCTGGATACAAGGAATGGGTGACGTTTCGGGTCGAGACCCTTCTTCAGACAATAATAAGTAGCAATTAATCAATTTATTAACAGATTTATTAAAATTGCACTTAATATTTGAAAATAAATGAAAAATTTAGAGTAATGTTGTCAATGCATTGATAGAGTTTATAAACATAACATGACACGGAAACACAGTGTGAAGTTAATGTTCTCAGGTTAAAACGTTAGCACATCTCTGTGAAAGATTTGACCTGGGGATATTGCAAGCAGAACACAGGATTAGGAGGGAGTTGTTATGAAGCAGTAGCAGATTTGAAGATTAAAGTGAAGATACAGATTGTGAGAACAGAAGAGGCAATTTAAGCATGTTAATTTTCACACTTAAACCTTTTAAAATGACTCACATGCACAGATTTGCAACAGTTTAACCAAGTTAACATTTTTCACAGAGCGGAAAGGAAATGCTCATGGCAATGGAAAATTTGATTTTTTAGTTCAGAGTTGCAGCGTGGAAACAGGCCCTTCGGTCCATTGAAGGGTTCATGCTGTCCATCAATCACTCATCCTTAACACACAAGGGGCTATTTACAGAGGGCAATCAGCCTACAAACCCGCACGTTTTGGGGATGTGGGAGGAAACTGGAGCACACAAGAGAAACCAACGTGGGCACAGGGAGAACGTGCAAGCTCCACACAGGCAGCGCCTGAGGTTGGGATCGATCCTGGGTCTCTGGCACTGTGAGTCAGCACCTCTACCAGCTGCACCTCCGTGCCACCCTAAGCTGCCATTTCGTTCAGTACTTTCACAGGAGAAACGCTACCAATTTGAATTGGTAATTAGTAAACCCAAAATGTCAGTGTTTCTCATAGGGTCTGGCACTGTGGACTATGTAGCAAAGGAGATTATGCCATAATTCCACATGCAATGCTGAACTGATATAAGACTTGCCAAACTGAGTTGTGTGATTCACCGAGCATCTGAAACCTCAGGTAGAAGGACCCTATCCATGCTGTTTAAAGGTTTCATCATTTCCTAGCTGGCATTGAGTTGGAATTAAGTCGGCCATGTGGAGATTTAACTGTTTGCTTCTGTCAAGTACAAATTTATTTTTTGCATATCAAGGAAGAGTTGATGGTTGTGCCACTTGAAATCATTTGTGACAAGGAGAATGAGCTGAGGCTCTGCCTGAGGCAGATCTGGATAAAGCCTCAAATCCAGACCATTAGAGAGCCCCAGAACTGGAGCCTTGTGTCATCTCAGATAACCCAGAAATGGTGTGACCTTGGGTATAGCGACAATAAGAGGAAGTATAGGAGAAATAAAAGGAGCAGGATGGAAGATCATCTGATTGTTCATTTCTCACTTTGCGGAGGTATTGGTTAATTGGTTCAACTAAGGATTCTCTGTAAGACCATCAAGTCCATCATTATGATCTATTACTAATGACCCGACACTTGAATCATATTGTGGCATTCGGGGTTTACAACTTATTTAGTCTTCGATCCATTTACTAAAACAAATGCCAACAATTAGTGGATGCATCAATGATTCACCCTTGCACATCTAATTAGTGACACAAAGTGCTGGAGTAACTCATTGAGTCAGGCAGCGTCTCTGGAGAACATAAATAAACGTTTTGGATTGGGACCCTTCTTCAGACTTCTTTAGACTCACCATTGAGTCATACCTTACACAAAAGATCAGTCTGAAGAAGAGGCCTGGCCCCAAATGTTACCGATCCATGTTCTCCAGAGCAACTGTGCATGCCTTTGGAGATAAACGTGATTAAAGTGAGGCATAAAAAATGGGTTTTATCTTTGCTCTGAGATAGACACAGAGTGCTGGACTAACTCAGCAGCTCAGGGAGCATCTCTGGGGAAAAAGGATGGGTGACATTTCGGGTCGGGACCTTTCCTCAGGCTTTGTAGGAAAATAACTGCAGATGCTGGTTCAAATTGAAGGTAGACACAAAATGCTGGAGTAACTCAGCGGGTCAGGCAGCATCTCAGGAGAGAAGGAATGGGTGACGTTTCGGGTCGAGACCCTTCTTCAGTCTGATTTCTGCTCTGATCTTTGCTCTGCTGCATATCCCAAACAATCTGATTCTGTCATACATTATGCCAGCATTCTCACATAGCTCTCATCATTCTAAGCAATCTCTTATGCAAAATTCCAAGGACCCCCCCCCCCCCCCCCCCCCCCCCCCCCCCCCCCGGTTGATGCAAAGTTTGAGCATACTCTAGTGGGTGTCAGATGAACTCATTTCCAACCCACCGAGACTCTGACAAATTCCAAACCCACTTTATAAAACAGATAGAAGAACTAGCTTTGTGCACAAATGTATATATGAATTCATAGTGTGATGAACACATTTAAAGCAAAAGATCAAGATGATCATTGGCTCCAGTGTGTCTGCCCTCCAGAAGATGGCTTTTATCTTTAACTTCTATGCTGTAATAATGTGTTAATTAAGCCAGGAAGACATTATTTGGAAGTGTGAACAACTCCCTCCTGTGGATCATTTAAACTGGAAAAGACCATAACTATTTTCTTCTCTCTCATTTTCTGTCTGCCTGGAATTCAGCGTGGCGTCTATGAATTTCTATGCCAAGTGGTACAGTTGAGTTTATAGCCTGCGAGGAAAATACTAATCCATGAAACTGTAGGAGCCATGGTTGTCATTTGTTAAACGGAACCAAGACTGAGTGCAGAAGGGCATAATAGACTGTTGCCTTAGAAACCGATGTAGTGCTGGTAAGGACAACGTGTAGCTTTAAGATTCATACTTTTACTGACTGCACTGTACGCAATCTTGCTTTTCTGCTTATGATTGAATTTCTTGAACCAAATTTGGTTAGTTCATTCTAAATCTCTCCCTTAATCGAGTGTAGTGTGTTGGCAGTGCCAGCTTTGAAAGAAAATATTGCAGTGGGCGCAATTGATCCAAGGACTGGATTGGTTGCATCACTTGGCATCTGGCAACTTGAACGCTCAAGAGCAAAGGAGATTATAGAGAGTGGTAGGCACTGCCCAGTCTATCTCGGGTTCTGATTTCCCCCAACATCAGAGAGTTCTATAGGAGGTACTGCCTCAAAAAGGCAGCCAATATCAAAGACCCACACCACCCTGGGCATGCTAGCATTCCATTCCTCCAATTAGGAGGAAAATACAGGAGTTTCAAAACTGTGACCATTAGGGTCAAGAATAGTTTCTTCCCAACAACTTTAGGCTCTTGGAGGTTACACAACACGAACCATACCTATCAATCCCTACAGACTGTCTTGGGTTGCACTGAGGACTTTGTTTTTTTTTGTGCTGATATTATGGTTATTAATTTATTGAATTTACAGACCTATAATGTGCTGCGACAAGAATTCCACTATTCTGTTATCGGTATATATTAGACAGTTAAACATGCTTGACATTTGACTCCTGAAGAATTTTAGGTGAAGTGAATGGGCAGTAGCATCTGGAGAGGTTTGAAGGTTAGGATTTCCTCTTCCTTTTCACAGAACACCATGTGAAATGCAACAAGATTACTTGTAAACGAGTAACAATATGCTGTAACTTTCTAAAGTTCGACTACTCACACTTGTAGATTCCTTTTGCACTTACCACCGATGGGCCTTTTGCTCTGAAGTGCCCACTTCATTTGGCCCCGGTGGTTGAGACATGGCTGGGAAAGGCTTCTGACTTTGGAGGAGACTGTAGCTGGACTCCATAGAGTGTGGAAACAGACCCTTCGGCCCAACCTGCCCACACCAGCCAACATATCCACCCAGCTGCACGAGTCCCACCTGCCTGCACTTGGTCCATATCCCTCCAAACGTGTCCTATCCATGAACCTGCCTAATTGTTTCTTAAACATTGGGATAATCCCAGCTTTAACTACCTCATCTGGCAGCTTGCTCCATACACCCACCACCCTTTGTGTGAAAAAGTTACCCCTCAGATTCCTATTAAATCTTTTCCACTTCACCTTGAACCTATGTCCTCTGGTCCTCGATTCCCCTATTCTGGGCAAGAGATACTGTGCATCTACCCGATCTATTCCTCTCACTATTTTGTACACCTCTATAAGATCACCCCTCATCCTCCTGTGCTCCAAGGAATAGAGACCCAGCCTACTCAACCTCTCCCTATAGCTCACACCTTCTAGTCCTGGCAACATCCTCGTCAATCTTTTCTGAACCCTTTCAAGCTTGACAATATCTTTCCTATAACATGGTGCCCAAAATCGAACACCATATTCTAAATGCGGTCTCACCAACATCTTGTACAACTGCAACATGACCTCCCAACTTCTATACTCGATACTCTGACTGATGAAGGCCAAAGTGCCAAAAGCCTTTTTGATCACCTTGTCTACCTGTGACTCGACCTTCAAGGAACCATGCACCTGTACTCCTAGATCCCTCTGCTCTACAACACTCCCGGAGGCCTACCATTTACTGTGGAGGTCCTGCCCTTGTTAGACGTCCCAAAATTCAACACTCACACTTCTCTGTATTAAATTCCATCAACCATTCCTCAGCCCACCTGGCCAATCAATCCAAATCCTGCTGCAATCTTGAACAGGGGCTGGTACAGTGGCATAGCGGTAGAGCAGCTGCCTTACAGTGCTTACATCGCCAGATACCCGGGTTCAAACCTGGCAATGGCTGCTTGTCTGTATGGGTTTTCTCCGTGACCATGTGGGTTTTCTCCGAGAACATCGGTTTCCTCCCACACTCCAAAGATGTACAGGTTTGTAGGTTAATTGGTTTGGTACATATGTGAAAAATGTCCCTAGTGTAGGATAGTGGTAATGTGCGGTGATTGTTGGTTTGTACGGACTCGGTGGGAGGAAGGGCCTGTCTCCGCGATGTATCTCTAAACTAAAGGAATTAAGCAGGACATCTTGAACAGTTCTAGGACCGGAAAGCTTGTTTTCAGACTCCATCGTCTTTGCATTGGCAGCCACAACTTGGGCAACCTGGCAATCAAACAGCAAAGATTGGCTCATCCTGACCTTGGTTTCCAAAGCTTGCTTGGTACTTGAAATTCCAAAATTGTTTTAGGTTTATTATTGTCACAGATGTACATATTAAATTCCATCAACCATTCCTCAGCACACCTGGCCAATCGAAAGCTGGCCAGTGAAAACCTTTTATTTGCATGCAATCCAATCAAATCAGATAACACTATACATAAATCCAATCAAGTCAAACACAAGTACAATAGGAAGAGCAAAGAGGAAGATACAGAGAGCAGAATGTCGTTCTCAGCATTGTAGCACAACAGTTCCATAGACAAAGTCCAATGTTCACAATGAGGTAGAGGTGAATCGGACAGTACCCTGGCTTATGGAAGGACCATTCGGAAACCTTTTCCCGTAACCCCTGACTCCCGTACTAATCAAGAATCTATCAATCTCCACCTTAAAAATATCCATTGACCTGGCAATGAATTCCAGATTCACCAACCCACTGACTAAAGAAATTCCTACTCATCTCAAGGAGAAGTGTTGCTATTACGCTGCAGTCCTTTCAGTATGAATTCATAGCAGTTAACAGGTTTCCTCTACCTCAAAGTACACCACCCATTGTGGCTGGTATAATATATCGTGCTAAATGTTAAGTGATTTTTTTTTTTTTAAAGGCTAGCCTTCTCTTTGGCTTATTTGGGCTTTCACCCTCAGGGTTAGGAATATTTGATTAGATTCAGATTGAGACATTAGCCTCAAAATGAATCAGAACATGTACGATGGGATATTCCTCACTTTGAGCTAGAGCAAAAAATGGCATCTCCAAGAAAAATATGATATAAACCATTATAACGTTTACAAGATAAGTGAGCCCTTACTTAGATGGAGGGTGGGAATTTTGGAAACCCGCTCAGTCATATTTTTCATCGCTGGAGACAGGCTGACTTCTCAACCACTCAAGCGCAAAGATATCCGCCAACTTTCAAATTCAAGTCCTGGGGATGTAATGGTCTGCGAACAGATTTCATCAGGGATAAGCTAACTGACTTCTGATGAATGCAGTGCAAACAACAGAATGCCTCAGTCCTTAACATCTTCCATACAGCATTTAAGATCGCACAACGATCTCAGAGTCTGCTTAACTTTACAACCAGTGTAAATTTTATCAGTAAACACCCTGGTTGCAATATCACTTATTTTCCATTTTTTTCTGCATGATCGGAGTTAGCAGCAGTTCATTTAAAATCATGTCGTGATAAATCCATGAAGAACTTCAGAAGGTACCCAGTTCTGTGGAAATGCACGCCAGATTTTGGGTGGCCTGTTTGCTGGTGAACGACTGGTGCCATCCTGATGCCGATGGAGTGTCGGTATCATTTTTATTTACTCGCCAATACACTGGTCCACAGAATAAAGTAAATCGGCATCATTTGCCGTCGGAAATTATGCAGTTCCTTTGCAGTGACATGAAAGGGAAAGAAATGGTGAACCAGGATTACATTATAATCCATTACATCAACTGGGTGGCTTTTTAGCAGCGCAAGATAATGGGGTCAAACTGTTGTAATGTACTCTGAGCTGACACTCACAGAAGCACCAGTGTGAAGCCTTTTGTTAGGGCAGCTGTGCACTTCGTTACCAGGCAACCGCTGCCAGCAAGGGAGTCAAACCTCTCTCGATATTTACCGCAACGTCCAGAATTGGCAACAAAAAAAAGGTGGATGCGAAGACGTGACATTTTATTGAATATATTGTTCAAATTCAAATTAGTCACCCGGTGCTACCTATCTAAAATTAAAATCTGATATTTTCCTGGGATTTATTTAATTGGCTTTCTTTCCCTTTGATCTCCCACCTCGTGCAGGCAGCATCACTTCAGTGTGGTTCATCCAGCTGGTTTGCTGTTTGGCTCACCCTCCCTCCCTCCCTTCCTCTGCAAAGTCAGTGGCCTCAGTTTGTCATCGTCCACTTTCAAAGCAAGAGTAACAGCTCTTCCTCAGCTTTTGCAACAATTTTGTTTTAGTTTTGGAGATGCAGCGTGGAAACAGGCCTTTTGGCCCACCGGATCCGCGCCGCCCAGCGATCCCCACTTATTAACACTATCCTACGCACACGAGGGGCAATCTTTACATTTACCAAGCCAATTTAGCTGCATACCTGTATGGCTTTGGAGCATCTGTATCTTCCATTTGTGTAAGAAGGAACTGCAGATGCTTGTTTACACCGATGATAGACACAAAGTGCTGGAGGAACTGAGAGGGTCAGACAACATCCCTGGAGAAAAGGAATAGGAGACGTTTTGGGTCGAGACCCTTCATCAGACCTATTCCGCTTCCAGAGATGCAGCCTGATCCATTGTGTGTCTTCCATTTTATGTAATGAAGACTTTTCTGTTCTGAGAAGATTTGGGCTGTGTTAATCACCAATAAAATCACGGTACCCAAGTTAAAATTATTATGGTGTCGTAAGACCTCAACAATGATGATGTTCCTTTCTCTTCATTTCTATATGAATGGGGAAATTAATTGCGACTTCATCTTGAGCAAAACGCAGAGTGCTGGACAAACTCAGCTGGTCAGCCAGCATCTGTGAAGGGAAGACAATGTTTCGAGTCAGGACCTTTCATAACGCAGGGTGGCACAGTGGTAAAGTTGCTGCTCTGCAGCGCCAGAGACCCGGATTCGATCCTGACTATGGATGCTGTCTGTACTTAGTTTGTACGTTCTCCCTGCGACCGCCGGGTTTTCTCCGGGTGCTCCGGTTTCCTCCCACACTCCAAAGACGTCCAGGTTCGTAGGTTAATTGGCTTTGGTAAAATTTGTAAATTGTCCCTTGTGTGTATTGGCGCGGACTCGGTGTGCCGAAGGGCCTGTTTCTGTATTGTACTTCTAAAGTCTAAAATCACATTCTTAATTGCAAAACTATCTGAAGAAGGGTCCCAATGCACATCGTTTGTCCATTCACTCCACAGATGCTGACTGACTGACTGTCTGCGTTCCTCCAGCACTTTGTGTTTTGATCCAGATTCCAGTATCTGCAGTTTCTTGTATCTCTGTGACTTCATCTCTGTGGTTTGGTGAAAACGTATTGATTATAAATATTTAACAATATTATAAACAGAACCCATTTTATCAAATGGTTTCAACTGTTCAAAGCAGACTTCAGATTTTAATCGTAAAAAAAGTGTATCGCTGGATTGATGTCAAACATAAAAGTCTCTTTAGCCCAGTTTCATCTTAGTTTATCCCAACCCCCTATATATGGATGTTGAGAATTAACATGTTGTGATCAATGAACAAATCTTAGATGCCACATTTTGCACTAAAACAATTTCAGCATCTTTCAACTGACCATTTTTGATCAGTTGTTTAATTTTACTTGAGCTATATTACATCCTACCATGAGTTTTCCTGCAAGCTTGTTAAAAAGGAACAAAAATTATTGTCTGATCATTTCTAATTTTGTTCAATATATTAACTATTGAATGAAAGATCTGTAGTAGAAGTCAACAGTACACACATGCTTGCTTTTCAAAAAATAATCTGCACTACTTCATTCCCATACTCCTGATGTAATAGTAAATATTGGCTTTGTGTTTAAAGAAGGGTCTTGACCCTAAAACATCACCAACTACTTTTCTCGAGAGTTGCTGCCTGACCCGCAGAGTTACTCCAGCACTTTGTCTATCATAAGGGAGCTTATGTGGAGGTTGCCATGTTTAATAGCCTGATAGTTGTAGGGAGGAAGCTGCTTCTGAACCTGGATGTTACAGTTTTCAGGCTGTTTAACCTTCTTCCCGATGGCCAGGGATCAAGTACATCCCTGGAGGAGTTTCGGGAACTAAGGAGTAAACTAAAAAAGGAAATCAGAAGGGCAAAAAGGGGCCAGGAGATAGCTCTGGAGGGTAGTATTAAGGACAATCCCAAAAGATTTTATAAATACATAAGGGGGGAAAGGGTTACTAGAGAGAGAGTGGGACCTTTCAGGAATCAAAGCGGTCACCTCTGTGTGGAGCCACAGGGGATGGGCACAGGCCAAAATTAGTATTTCTCCTTTGTATTTACCGAGGAGAAAGACAGTCGGGCGGAGGAAATTGGAGCAGTCACTGGAACTGTCTTGAGAGCAGTCAGGATTACTGTCAAAGAAGTACTGAAGGTACTGTCGTGTTTGAAGGTAGACAAATCTCCAGGACCTGATCATATATATCCGAGGACATTGCGGGAAACTAGAGGGGAAATTGCGGGAGGCCTGGTTGAAATTTACGAGTCGTCCTTAAATACAGGAAAGGTGCCGGAAGACAAATGTTGTGCCTCTTTTCAAGAAGGGCTGCAGGGAAAATGTTGGGAACTGTAGGCCGGTGAGCTTAACATCTATAGTTGGTAAGTTACTGGAGAATATTCTGAGGGATAGGTTATACATGCATTTGGATGGGCAGGGGCTGATTAGGGACAGTCAGCATGGTTTTGTAAGTGGGAAGTCGTGTCTCAGAAATCGGACGGGTTTTTTTGAAGACGTGACCAAAAAGGTTGATGAGGGCAGAGCTGTAGATGTTGTGTACATGGATTTCAGTAAGGCATTCGACAAGGTTCCGCATGGTAGGCTGCTCTGGAAGGTTAGATCGCATGGGATCCAAGGAGAGATAGCTGAATGGACAATAAATTGGCTCCATGGAAGGAAGCAGAGGGTGATGGTGGAAGGTTGCTTCTCAGACTGGAGGACTGTGACTAGTGGTGTGCCTCAGGGTTCGGTGCTGGGCCCGTTACTGATTGTCATCTACATTAATGATTTGAATGAAAACATACAGAGCAAGATTAACAAGTTTGCTGATGATACAAAAGTTCGTGGTTTTGCAGATAGTGAAGATGGTTGTGAAAGATTTGGATCTGGATCGATTGGCCAGTTGGGCGGAGGAATGGTTGATGGAATTTAATACAGAGAAGTGTGAGGTGCATTTTGGGATGTCGAACAAGGGCAGGATTTCCACAGTAAATAGTTGGCCTCTGGGAAGTGTGTAGAGAAGAGGGATCTAGGAGTACAGGTGCATGGTTCCTTGAAGGTCGAGTCGCAGGTGGAAAAGGTGGTCAAAAAGGCTTTTGGCACTTTGGCCTTCATCAGTCAGAGTATTGAGTATAGAAGTTGGGAGGTCATGTTGCAGTTGTATAAGACGTTGGTGAGACCGCATTTAGAATAGTGTGTTCAGTTCTGGGCACCATGTTATAGGAAAGATAGTGTCATGCTTGAAAGGGTTCAGAGAATATTTACAAGGATGTTGCCAGGACTAGAGGGTGTGAGCTATCGGGAGAGGTTGAGTAGGCTGGGTCTCTATTCCATGGAGCGCAGGAGGATGAGGGGAGATCTTGTAGAGGTATACAAAATCATGAGAGGAATAGATCGGGTAGATGCACAGTGTGTTTTGCCCAGAGTAGGGGAATCGAGGACCGGAGGACATAGGTTCAAGGTGAAGGGGAAAAGATTTAATTGGAATCCGAGGGGTAACCTTTTCACACAAAGGGTAGTGGGTGTATGGAACAAGCTGCCAGAGGGGGTAGTTGAGGCTGGGACTATCCCACCTTTTAAGAAACAATTGGACAGATACATGGATAGGACAGGTTTGGAAGGATATGGTCCAAGCGCAAGCAAGTGGGACTAGTGTAGATGGGACATTGTTGGCTGTTGTGGGCGAGTTGGGCCGAAGGGCCTGTTTCCACACTGTATCACTCTATGACTCTATGACAGGAGTGAAATGAGAGCATGGCCAGGAAGATGTTGGTCTCAGGTGAAATTGGCTGCCTTTCGATGGTGGGGTGATTAATACCCATGATTGACTGGGTAGTGTTCACCACTATTGTAATCTTCTTTGTTTCTGGATATTCGAGTTGCTGAACTGGGCCGTGATGCTACTAGTCAAGATGCTCACTACTGTACAGCTGTACAAATTCAAGAGAGTATTCATTGACATACCAAATATCCCCAATCTTTTAAGGAAGTAGAGGCGCTGATGGGGTGTCTTTTTGATTGCATCAGTGTGCAGGGTTCAGGACAGATCTTCAGAGATATGAACACCCAGGAACTTGAAGTTTTTGACTCTCTCCATCACCGTCTCGTCGATGAAGACAACTTTATGGATCCTCAATCTTACAATCAATTCCTTGGTTTTATTGACGTTGAGAGCAAGTTTGTTGTTTTGGCACCTTTTGACGAGTTGATCGATCTCCCTCCTAAAGTCTGACTCATCGTCTTCTGTGATTCGTCCAACAATGCTGGCGTCGTTGGCGAATTTGAAGATGGAGTTGGAACTGTGTCTGGCTATACAGGCGTGAGTGATAGAATGAGTAGAGCAGGGGGCTGAGCACTCAGCCTTGAGGTGCTCCCGTGCTGGTTACCGAGCAGGATGTGTTGCTGCCAATTCGTATATATAGTGGTCTGTTGATGCGGAAGTCGAGGATCCAGTTGCAGAGGAATGCGCAGAGACCATGTTCCATGAGGTTGGTAACCTGTTTGGAGGGGATGATGGGGTTGAATGCTGAACCGTAGCCTTAGAACTGTGGGAGGCACAGTGGCGCAGTGGTAGAGTTGCCGCCTTACAGTGCCAGAGACCCGGGTTCAATCCTGACTACGGATGCTGTCTGTATGAAGTTTGTACGTTCTCCCGTGACCTGGTGGGATTTCTCTGAGATCTTCAATTTCCTCCTACACTCCAAAGACGTATAGTTTTGTAGGTTAATTGGCTTGGTATAAATGTAAATTGTCCCTAGTATGGGAAAGTGTTAATGTGTGGGGATCGCTGGTCGGTGTCGACTCGGTGGGCTGAAGGGCCTGTTTCCTCGTTGTACTGTATCTCTAAACCAAACTAAACTAAACAGGCGGATGAACGTGTTTTTTTATGTCCAACTGGTCCAATGCAGAGTGGAGAGCCAGTGAGATTGTATCCTCCATTGATCTGTTGTGGCAGTAGACACATCGCAGTGGGTCCAGGTTCTTGTTGATTCTTTTTGACCTTTGTTGATCCAGCACTTTGATTCTTTTTCCTGTAGATCAGCATCTGCCATTCCTTGCTTCGACACTGACAATTCTATCATTGTTAACCTAGAAAGAAAAAACACAATTTGCCCATCTACTTTAAAAAATCGACTCCTTCAATTTTACTCCCACTCTTTAGAGTTCACCAACTTCAGTAACCAACATCATGTGTGAATCCAGATAGTGTATGTCGACAGCATATTCAATAATATGAGTAGACAATAGACAATAGACAATAGACAATAGGTGCAGGAGTAGGCCATTCGGCCCTTCGAGCCAGCACCACCATTCAATGTGATCATGGCTGATTACTCTCAATCAGTACCCCGTTCCTGCCTTCTCCTCATCCCCCCTGACTCCTCTATCCCTAAGAGCTCTATCTAACTCTCTCTTGAATGCATTCAGAGACTTGGCCTCCACTCCCTTCTGAGGCAGTAAATTCCACAGATTTACTGACTGAAAAAGTTTTTCCTCATCTCCGTTCTAAATGGCCTACCCCTTATTCTTAAACTGTGGCCCCTGGTTCTGGACCCCCCCCCCCCCCCCCCCCCCCAACAGTCAGAGAGTAGTCACAATATTGCTCCTTTCATATTCTCAGCCATGAAACCTCCATGTTCAATTCTCTTCTCTAATCCAAGTAATCGGAGACCAATTATGCCATTTTTCTGCAACTACTTTGGGTAATATTAAATAACAGTCCACACCAGGGCTCTTTCAGATGTTATGCAATTGCAGAAAAAGAAATTAGGATGGTTTAATCAAAGTTCTGAGTTTGTTTATTTTCCAGTTGCCACCACGTACTATTTTTCATGATAGCTCCTTGCCCTGAAATCAGATTCCGCGGAAAAAAATTGCTCATGATTGCTATTACCGCTGAAGCACCACGGGGGAATTAGATAGGCTGGCAATTAATGGAGCAGTACAAGGGGTTTCCAGGGACTTCAGCAATTAAAATTCTGCAGACGAATGCATCACATACCAAGAATGTGCTTACACCAGATAGTGAGATTGCACATAGGCTGCATACTAAGATCAGCCACCCTGATATCACAGAACTTGGTCTGGGGTCACAGAACATTAAAGGAGACTTCTCTTAGAAAGCAAAGAAATGAAAACCTCCTCGACATCCCTTGCATGCATGATGTTAATTTGATTAGAAAAAAAAAGAAATGGCTGTACAATACTGGGAATTCTACACACGTGAGGGTTAAGAAAAGTTTTCATTTGTTACACCATTCCTGCATTTACAAGTTGGAGATAGACACAAAATGCTGGAGTAACTCAGAGGGACAGGCAGCATCTCTGGAGAGAAGGAATGGGTGACGTTTCGGGTCGAGACCCTTCTTCAGACAAGTTGGAGATTAAACTCTTACTTTTTTTGCCTATAACGATGCAAATTAGTCGTTACCTCAGCTCTTGTTTTAGATCCTGCTATCATTGAATTTTACTCATTGTGTGCCTTGTCTTCACCTTCCCCTCTACTAACAATGATCCACTCTACATTTTCCTTGAGCGTCATCCCCTTTGACCTCTCGTTTTCACACCTTACCCTTCCATGTCTCCCTCTCCCCTGACTCTCAGTCTGAAGAAGGGTCTTGACCCGAAAAGTCACCCATTCCTTCTATCCGGAGATGCTGCCTGTCCTGCTGAGTTACTCCAATATTTTGCGTCCGTCTGCTATCGTTGCAGCTATTCTTCAGCCAATTATATTTATTTTATGCCATAATGAGATGTAGAAGAGAGAAGATAACCAGAAAATGCCCTGATCTTAGGGCTCCAGTCAGCCGTTGCAATACAGCTGCAATTCTAGTTCCTACCCAATAATGTGGAACGTTATCCAGGTATGACCAATCCACCAAAAGTCAGGTAAAGTCCAGTTGGGCTAATTATTGCCCAACCGGTCTACTCTAAATCAGTAGAAATGCAATTGAAGATGTTGTTGACAGTTATATTAAGTAGCATTTACTCATCCATAACAAAGTCACCCATGCTTAATTTGGGTATTATCAGGACAACCTTTCAGTTTAGTTTAGTTTAGATACAGCGCGAAAACTGGCCCATTGGCCCACCGAGTCCCAGACATTAACACTATCTTACACACTCTAGGGACAATTTACACGTGTACCAAGCCAATTAGCCTACAAACCTATACGTCTTTGGAGTGTGAGAGGAAACCGAAGATCTCAGAGAAAACATACAAATGGAGTTGAATGTACAAGCTATGTACAGCACCCATAGTCAGGATAGAACCCAGGTCTCTGGCCCTGCAAGCAATGTAAGGCACCAACTCTATTGCTGTGCCACCGTGCCACCCTTGATACTCATTTTAATTATAGCATGGGTTTAAACTTTGACAAAGGAACTGAATTCTAGAGGTAGGCTTGAACTAACTGCCATTGAAATCAAAACAACATTTGAATGCACAACATCAAGGAGTGGTGGTAGAATTGTTAATGGGAATCATAGGGATGACTCACCATGGTTAAGGTGAGTGATACCATGATCAAAGAATCAGTCTGAAGAAGTCCCGGCCCGAAACATCACCTATCCACGTTCTCCAGAGATACTGCCAGACCCCCTGAGTTACTCCAGCACTTCGTGTCTTTCCAATCAGAAATTAAGATTGCTGAATTAGTAGAAGTCAGTTATTCTAAATCCAGGACATCACCACAGAAGTTCCTCAGCACAGTGCCCATCTTCAGCTAAATCATTAACTGCGTTCTTGTCATGATAAGATCAGAAGTATGTAATGCTTGTTCATCATGGCTCGAAGGGCTGAATGGCCTACTGAAAGGCTGGAGCAATTAGGCTTGTATACACTGGAATTTAGAAGGATGAGGGGGGATCTTATTGAAACGTATAAGATAATTAGGGGATTGGACACATTAGAGGCAGGAAACATGTTCCCAATGTTGGGGGAGTCCAGAACAAGGGGCCACAGTTTAAGAATAAGGGGTAGGCCATTTAGAACGGAGATGAGGAATAACTTTTTCAGTCAGAGAGTGGTGAAGGTGTGGAATTCTCTGCCTCAGAAGGCAGTGGAGGCCAGTTCGTTGGACGCTTTCAAGAGAGAGCTGGATAGAGCTCTTAAGGATAGCGGAGTGAGGGGGTATGGGGAGAAGGCAGGAACGGGGTACTGATTGAGAGTGATCAGCCATGATTGCATTGAATGGCGGTGCTGGCTCGAAAGGCTGAATGGCCTACTCCTGCACCTATTGTCTATTGTCTATTGTCTATCATTCCATAGAGCTTAAATTTAGTTGCAATTCTTCAGGAAATAAAGATTCCCACACCTGATCACATCAACATCTTGACAAGCCCTGTGAAACTGTGGAAAGTAACATTTCCAACAAATGAGAGTCGAACTACTGAGTGTTAACGTCCAAAGGCAATTGTAATGGCAGTTTCTATACCATCTCAAAATCCCACTTCGATAGCCATTACTTCTCGGGGATGAAATGTACTTATAGCTTACACACACGTCGCACCCTGATATGACAAAACGAATCTTCCAAACTTCTTTTCTTCATTAATTGGTTTTATTAAAGCAATTACTAATAGATAACAACGACAGTAATTGAATTAAGCATAATGATTCCTACAGCAATACTGTGGTCAAAGTTTCATAAGGTGGTTAGCCTTGTCCTAAACTTAACTGGAGCAACCATATGCTCATTATTGTTACAATTGCAGGCCAAAACAAGAGTACCATGTGGCTCTCCAATACTTTCCCACCATTTAGAAGGTACGAGCCAAGCATTTGATGGTGTAGTCCCTCCTCATTCCTGGGTGATTATGGCAATACTCAATGAACTCAACACCATCTGGCGATTGGCATCCCATTCACCATCTTAAGCATTTATTGAGCTTGTAACAGACACAGTGAGGTCAATGTGTACCAGCACCAATACGCACTACGGTTACTCATTTGGGTTATTTAAAACCCCAATTTGTCCATCCAGCAGAATTGTACAAGTGTCTTCACCAGAAGTACTCCAAGAAGGGAGAATAAAGATGGGTGTTGAATGTTAGCTTTCGAATATATATTTGTGGGTGGCACAGTGGCACAGTTGTACAGCTGCTGCCTTACAGCACCAGAGACCCGGGTTCGATCCTGGCCCTGGGTACTGTCTATATGGAGTTTGTACATTTTCCCTGTGGCCAGGTGGGTTTTCTCCAGGTGCTCCAGTTTCCTCCCACATTGCAAAAATGTGCAGGTTAATTGGCCTCTGTTAAAAAAAATTGTCCCGAGTGTACAGATGATCAAGATGATCACTGGTTGGCACCGACTCAGTGGGCCGAAGGGCTTTTCTCTATGCTGTATCTCTAAACTAAATTAATATAGAATATAGAATAGTAGATCACAGGTACAGGACCTTCGGCCCACAATATGTTGAACATAATGCCAAAATAAACAAATCACTGCCTGTACATTAAGTTTAGTTTAGTTTAGTTTAGTTTAGTTTAGAGATACAGCACAGAAACTAGCCCTTCGGCCCAATGAGTCCGCACCGACCAGGAATCCTGGCACATTAATACTATCCTACACTGGGGACAATTTGTACATTTATACCAAGCCAACTAACCTACGTCTTTGGAGTGTGGGAAGAAACCAAAGTTCTCGGAGAAATTGCACGGGGAGAACGTACAAACTCCATACAGACAGCACCCATAGCCAGGATCGAACCCAGGACTTTGAGGCTGTAAGCGCTGTAAGGCAGCAACTCTACCGCTGCGCCACCGTGCCGCTTTTCACATGATCCATATCTCTCCATTCCCTGTATATCCATGTGAGTGTCCAAAAGTCTTTTAAACACTGGTATTGTATCCATCATCAGCAATGTTCACATCCTACTGAAGTAAAAGGAACTCCTTGAGTAATAGATGTAATGTCACAAAATATTCCATGAGTTCAGCGTTAATATTCACGTGCTATTTACTCTACCTAACCAGTTCACTTTGAATGTGTGGAGAAGGGTCTTGGAATTTGCTTTAAGTGATCAACATGAGAAAAGTATAACCAACTTTGGGATAAGTGGCTAGATTCTTACATAGACTGTAAAAAAACATTTTTTTCTTAACATTGGAAGAGAAGACATAAAAAATGTTCTATTGATGATGACATACAAAGAACAAAGGTCACAAGATAATTCTGCAGGAAACTTATACTGAACTTTTGTCAGTAATCCAATGCATTAAAATTAATATGCCTTTTCACTCCTTCTTGCTATTTATGATCTTTTTAAACAAAAAATATTTGAAAAACACTGTACATTAATTGACATTCAAACAAATGTAAATGTACTCAAGTTAGCCGAGAGGCTAGTTTTCATCAACAGTCCTTTAGCCTGATGTTGTTAGGCATCCTAGAAAAGAAATACAATATGTACAATAGTTAAAAACATAATACATTACCATACAAAGCAATCTTACACACAATACAAATATATATATTTAAATATGGTACTATCCCCAAAGACAGACTTCAATGTAATATAATTTATAGTTTAGACTCGCAACGTTACCAAAATGCCACACGCCAAAGGTATTATTGCTAACTGCAGAGTTTGTTGTAAGCTGGCCCAATCCCAACCATAGACCACATTGTACTGTAATGCAGTGAATGTTCCCGTTGTCTAAGTTTGCTGTGCTTAAGAAAGCAAGGAAAGTAGTTAAATCATTCAACAAGAATTGGATTACAGTGAAATCAATGCTTTGGTGGACTGTCGATGATATCCTGATATCAAAGAGAAGAATTAACTGTAAAGTTGAAGACTGTTGAGAAACGCTGTGATTTGTGAACAAGGATCTTTTAGTTATATGGAAGGGTCTACCAGGGAAAGGATTTTATAGAATTTTGTGTTCTGAGTCTATGCCATTTGGATCGAGAGAGAGAGAGAGAGAGAGAGAGAGATCCTTCCAAATAACAGCCGGAGGAAACAGACTGGATGTTTGAACTACAGTCCAAGGACCACAGAGAAATGAAGTTACGTGTTCTGCCCAATTCCTTCTAGCTAATAATTTTACAAGAAAATAAAAGATCTGCTTTTGTCTCCAAAATGTCGCCAACCCGACTAAGGAAAAGAAGGCAGCTCTAAAAAGGAATAACATTTTGTTTGAGTAATGGTAAAGTTCATAAATTAGGTTTTGAACTTTTGCCAATAACTTTGCAGAAGTTCAACTCTCCCCTCATGTCACAACCAACCTAAAATCCAGAATCCAATATATTAATTACAAGTTTCTAATACTGTCTGAGATACTTAAAGTGAGGTAATAAAAGTCTGAAAAAAAAATTGTGGCACCAAAAGTGATAGTAACACATTTATAAATGTTTTATAACCAGTTTCTAACAAATTAGTAACATGTGTTGCCAAGCATTAATGAACTGCTTGTAGTGATGTCTGTGTAGTTTTGCTGATGTGTTATCCTGAGAATAGTGAACTAGATTATTAAACTATTAATTATTTTTCATCAATGTTACCGGAGTCCTGTTGGAAGACTGTTAATATAAGTATGTAATACACCTCTGTTTTATTTAGCGATTATGTTTTGTGTGTATTCCAGAGAAATAGACCTGGATTAACAGCTGGATTTTGTACCAGAATGTTTTTGTTACAGTTGGCATTCAGTTGCTTGAATTGAACACATTTCCCTTCTAGGAGAGAGGGAATGGTCCCTCTCCCCCAGATGCTGCCTGACCTGCTGAGTTACTCCAGCATTTTGTGTTACATTTCCCTTCTGGTCTAACCTGGTTCCCCATCTATTTACTCTCCAATTCAGTTCTGTTGTTACATTTCCAAATTAATCACAGAAAAGTAATCCAGGCTTAGTTTAGTTTATAGACAATAGATGCAGGAGGAGGCCATTCGGCCCTTCGAGCCAGCAACGCCATTCAATGTGATCATGGCTGATCATTCTCAATCAGTACCCCGTTCCTGCCTTCTCCCCATACCCACTGACTCCACTATCCTTAAGAGCTCTATCTAGCTCTCTCTTGAATGCATTCAGAGAATTGGCCTCCACTGCCTTCTGAGGCAGGGAATTCCACAGATTCACAACTCTCTGACTGAAAAAGTTTTTCCTCATCTTTAGTTTACAGATACAGCGCGGAAACAGGCCCTTCGGCCCACCATGTCCACACTGACCAGTGATCCGCGTACACTAACCCACTACTACACACTAGGGACAATTTACAATTTACCAATTAACCTATTAACCTGTACGTCTGGAGTGTGGGAGGAAGCTGGAGCACCCGGGGAAAACCCACGAGGTCACGTGAAGAACATACAAACTCCGTACAGATAGCACCCATAGTCAGGATCGAACCCAGGTCTCTGGCGCTGTAAGGCAGCAACTCTACCGCTGCACCACCGTACCGCCCCCTAAGGTGGTCAGCTTTATAATTGAAGTGCAACTTAGACATTTGACATCAATACTATGAGAAAAGGATGCTTGGTTGCCTGTAATTTTAATTACTTGATCTCAAAGATGAGTTGAGGCAAAATGGTGAAATAGCTTCGGAGGCAGCTTTACAAATGAGACAAAGAGGCGAAATCCACCCCCCCCCCCCCTGCTTCCCTTCCACCCCCCTTCCCCCTCCCTCCACCCCCAACCACTGGCCCTTGAAAGTTAGAAGGGGGCGCGGTTGTAAATGCACCGTTTTAATTCATCACTTAAAAATAGAAAGGAGATTGAGGGGGAGGGAAACATATCTCTCTCATGCAGCTAAACAAAGAAAATAGGACATAAGTGATCATGGAAAATGTGTAGTAAAAGAAAGTTATGTGAAATGTCCACTTTGGATGTTCCTCCATTGGCAATCTGGATGCAAATGTTATGTTTTCTTAACAGCATTTGATTCAAATTCCTGTTCAAATTGCTTGTCACAAACCTGTCCATGTTTCAATGCAATTGGGTTGCATTTTTGGATAAGATTTCTTTCTTTTTACTTTAATACCTTTAGGTATCATTAGGGGAAATAATTTTATCAGCATAGCTGGAGTGCTGGAGGAACTCTGCTAGTCAGGCAGCATCTGTGGAGGGAATGAACAGACGACGTTTCAGGTCAGGACCTGTCTTCAGACAGTCAAAAGAAAGGTCCTAATCCAAACGATAAGTAGACATTAGGACCTTTTCCCCAGGGTGGGGGGTCCCCAGCAGTAGAGGGCATGGCTTTAAAGTGAGAGGGAGGTTTAATGGAGATGTGTGGGGCACTTTCTTTAAGGCAGAGAATAGCGGGAGCCGAGGACACATTGCGAGGAGTGGCGTTGGAGGCAGAAACGACAGTGGCATTTAAGAGACTTTTAGATGGGCACATGGAAGCGCAAGGAATAGAGGGATATGGATCATATACATGCAGATGAGATCAGTGTAACATGCATAATGCTTGGTGCAAAGACTGTGGGCCGAATAGCTGTACTGCTCTATGCTCAATGCTCCATGCTCTAGTCTCTATGTTGTATGCTCTAAGCTCTACACTGTGCTCTAAGCTCTACGCTCTACACTCTATGCTCTATGTTCTATGCTCAATGCTCCATGCTCTAGTCTCTATGCTGTATGCTCTAAGCTCTACACTGTGCTCTAAGCTCCACGCTCTACACTCTATGCTCTATGATCTATGCTCTATAGGCTGCACCCATAGTCAGGATTGAACCCGGGTCTATGGTGCTGTGTGGCTCTAGGCTCTACGCCCTATGCTCTATGCTCTCTCTGTGCTCTATGCTCTATGCTCTAAGCTCTATGCTCCATGCTCTAGTCTCTAGTCTCTATACTGTATGCTCTGCACTGTGCTCTAAACTCCACGCTCTACACTCTATGCTCTATGATCTATGCTCCATAGGCTGAACCCATAGTCAGGATTGAACCCGGGTCTCTGGTGCTGTAAGGCCCTACGCTCTATGCCTTACGCTCTATGCGCTATGCTCTATGCTCTAAGCTCTATGCTCTATGCTCCAACAGTGCTTCCAATCCCAAAACACTTTGTGTTGTGATCAACACACTCCAGGATCTCCTGGTCATAGCCTGTAATGATGTTTACCGGTAGAGAAGCCAGTAGAATTTTCACCGGTGCAAATTATGGTGGGCTGCAGGAATTATGCCAAAGTAATGTATTGCAGTCACTAACTGAAAAATAGAGACATCACAGTCTGCAGAAGGGTCTCGTCCCGAAACGTCACCCATTCCTTCTCTCCTGAGATGCTGCCTGACCTGCTGAGTTACTCCAGCATTTTGTGAATAAATATCTTCGATTTGTACCAGCATCTGCAGTTATTTTCTTACACTAACCACCATGAGTAACTATGGGGCAGTTTCCCAGCTGAAACTGTGGTTGATGTGTGAATCAGTTTTCTCACCAAAATCCGTGCCAGCATTTGTGATGTCTCTATTTTTCAGTTAGTGACTGCAATACATTACTTTGGCATAATTCCTGCAGCCCACCATAATTTGCACCGGTGAAAATTCTACTGGCTTCTCTACCGCCCTACGCTCAGACTGAAGAAGGGTCTCGACCCGAAACGTTACCCATTCCTTCTCTCCTGAGATGCTGCCTGACCTGCTGAGTTACTCCAGCATTTCATCATGGTTAGATACTTCCACTGTGCTCTTACCTTCACTGAATCTACACTTGTTTTGCTCACACTTAAGTTTCCCACTGGTCCACTCTCAGGGCAGCATTTGCACATTAATTTTTCATTAAAAGGCACCAACAAAAAGTTAAGTATTGCGCTTAGCAGCATAAGTACATATTTAATACTGATATTTAATACAGGAATCATTACTGATGCCTGTCAACCAAACTCTCTTGCCCAGAAAGTACAAAAGTTACATCTGGAATTTTATTTCTTCAGTCAATTTAAAAAAATATATCCAGGTGTTTCTCTTTAAGATGCTCCTCAAAACCAGAGACTCATGTTCAATCTTAACTACGGGTGTCAACTCTAGATGTTAATTTATTTACATCGGCGAAACCAAACGCAGGCTCGGCGATCGTTTCGCTCAACACCTTCACTCAGTCCGCCTCAACCAACCTGATCTCCCGGTGGTTGAGCACTTCAACTCCCCCTCCCACTCCCAGTCTGACCTTTCTGTCATGGGCCTCCTCCAGTGCCATAGTGAGGCCCACCGGAAATTGGAGGAACAGCACCTCATATTTCGCTTGGGCAGCTTGCAGCCCAGCGGTATGAACATTGAATTCTCCAACTTTAGATAGTTCCTCTGTCCCTCTCTTCCCCTCCCCTTCCCAGTTCTCCCACTATCTTTCTGTCTCCACCTATATCCTTCCTTTGTCCCGCCCACCTGACATCAGTCTGAAGAAGGGTCTCGACCCGAAACGTCACCCATTCCTTCTCTCCTGAGATGCTGCCTGACCTGCTGAGTTACTCCAGCATTTTGTGAAATAAATACCTTCGATTTGTACCAGTATCTGCAGTTATTTTCTTACACTAACTACGGGTGCTGTCTGTATGGAGTTTGCACGTTCTCCATGTGACCACAGGGGTTCTCTCTGGGTGAAATTCCAAAGACGTGCAGGTTTGTAGGTAAATTGGCTTCCGCAAATCATCCCTAGTGCGTAGGATAGAACTAGTGAATGGGTGATCATTGGTCATCGCTGACTCAGTGGGCCGAAGGGCCTGTTTCCTTGCTGTGTCTCTAAAGCTAAAACTAAAACTAAAAACCCATTTCGCTGACACTATATTGATCACCTTGTCTGATAGTCGTGTTTGAAGTTTGCTCAGTAACACTTCTATGAGCAATTGAACTATTTCGCCACGTTTAGCCCATTGCTGGATCTTCCATGACTGTTTTAAAAAAATAATTCAGTGCAGTATACTCTTATCTATCTGACATCTCTGGGGAACGGTGAGGCCATGAATATAGTGTCTGTATCAGAGCTGCCCAGAATAAATAACATTACTGTACATCACACACTCATGTTCCATGCATAAACATTTGTAAAAGTTGCTTTTAAAAAAGACATCATCGTTATACCCTTTTAAATAACTGTAATTCCATACTTTAAGGCTCAACAATACCAATGTATAATACAGCAAGCATAAATCAAATTAATGACTTAACTTACCATCACCAGATCTTCAAAGGATGTTTCTGCTAATCAAAATAACAAATGCACTCATCCTATATATTAACTTACGTAAACCAAAAATGACTCTACTCGCTTATTTTGCATAAGACTTGAAATTAAATTCACTGTTTGAGATTAATTTAATTAAAAAAAACAAATTTCTGCCGTTTGTTTGAGAATTATGAATACGTGAGCCGAGAAAAACAAGCATTGGTAATTTGTCTGGTGGGCTTCCGAATTGAACTCACCTTTTTCTACCTCTTTGCATTTGAATGCAGTAATGCGGTAAATTGAGAGAAAAATGACCCGTTGAGCCATTTAAGTCAGTTTAATGGGCAAGAGAATGACTTCACCTTGCCTTCTTACTCCCCCCCACTAACTATATTGTCTCTTCATTTCCCCCTGAGGTGCTCTAAAGACCAGGGTTACATTAGCATGTGAATGGTTCCAAGTTCATAAGTTATAGGAGCAGAATGAGGCAATTCGGCCAATCAAGTCTACTCCGCCATTCAATCATGGCTGATCTATCTTTCCCTCTCATCCCCATTCTCCTGCCTTCTCCCCATAACCCCTGACACTCGTACTAATGATGAAGTTGGAGTGAAACAGATTATATTTTTTAGTTTAGAGATACAACGTGGAAAGAGGCCCTTCGTCCCACCGAGTCCGCGCCGACCAGTGATCCCCGTACATTAACACTATTCTACACACACTAGGGATAATTTACACATACACCAAGCCGATTAACCTACACACCTGTGCGTCTTTGGTGTGGAATGAAACCAAATATCTTGGAGAAAATGGTCACGGGGTGAGTGTACAAACTCCGTACAGACACCACCCATAGTCAGGGTTGAACCCGGGTCTCCAAAGCTGCAAGCCCTGAAAGGCAGCAACTCTACCGCTGCACAACTATTCTTACTAATTGTTCTGAATCAAGCCAAGAAGACGATGCATTGAACCATGACTGGCAATGAAACGTGCATGCTTTGCATGTGCAAGAGGGAAACTAACCAAAAAATTAATTCCATTGCCATCTAAGTGTTACACTGATATGTGATGGCCGAAGAAGGAAATTCCAAACAGAAAGAAAAGCGATTTTTATTAGCTTGCAAATTAAACTGCAAAATCTGTCTTACGAAAACTCCTCTCCAGTCTTTGGTAGCATTGCATGTATGTAACTAGCTCTATGATCCACATAATGAGTGAAGGGGTAATGGCACAGGAAGTTTGGATGATTTAAATCTTTTGGGGGAACCTCTGCTTCAAAACAATGACAATTACATGTAAGTTTTAAACCAGATGTTACTTTCCAGAGCTGCCATTTGTACAAGAGGTTAAGCTGCTGACCCAGACAAAGTCATTGGCAACGTAGTCAGTAGGAAGTATGAAGCTAGTGTTTGTCCCTTTGGTTTCACTGCTGTTAGAAGTGACTAGACCTATACCCAACCTCACTTCTTATCCAGTAGCACCATTTTGATCAGCAGCCTGCTTTATAAGATAAGAAGGTCATAAGACATTAGGCCATTCGGCCCATTGAGTCTACTCCACCATTTGATCATGGCTGATCTATTTCTCAACCCCATTCTCCTGCCTTCTCCCAGTAATCTTTGATGCCCTTATTAATCAAAAACCTATCATTCTCTGCTTTAAAAATAGCCAATGATGGCCTCCACAGCCATCTGTGGCAATGAATTCCACAGATTCACCACCCTCCGGTTGAAGAAATCCCTCCACTTTGATAGGTATGCAAGGGTCAGAAATGAACATTGTATTTAGTGATGACCTAAGTCAGCCTTCGGCCGCTTGTATTTACAATACCTTTTGTATTTCAACTCTGTGTAATGCACTGACCCGAGCAAGAGCATGTGACTACTGTGGCGCCAAGTTATGCAGGAGTTAAGTTGTGCCCCCAACATAATAGTTGAATGTAAGTGGGATGAACTGTAATTTTGAGGGCAGATTTTTATCTGCATTTTTTTTTCAAGTTGTCTTTTGGTTCCCATTCCAGTAGAAGCTGTGGTTACAAGGACCTCCTCAGACGGAAATAGAGAAATCACCACATCTACTGTATTTAGTCTCTTACTGAGCATTGACCCTGAACTGATTGCAACCGTATGAGGATCAGCAGCAGAGTGAGTCAAAGAGCAATCTCTCTCAAGTGGTACAATCTTTATTTTAACAGTGGAAATTCATTTTTCTTTCTTGTTTATTTTGGACCTACCATTTGTTAACGGTAATAATCACTCCCAGGGAGTTAACCTGTACGGGGATTGTAATTGTTGGATCAAAAAATGCTCTTGCTCAATTTTAAAAAAATCATTATTATGCAGCGTTCATTAAAAAAAAGACTTACCATTTATAAAAAAGCAGAAATAAGGTAGCAGGCTAGTTAGCAGTCTTATACATAGCCACCAAAATGAGGGAAATTCCAGAACATAGTTTTCCATCCATTTACTCTCTCCTGACACATGCAAATGTGGTAATAATGAACATTCCAACATATGTTATACTGGAGAAGGACTTGGGAGTTGATTAAAGTATGAAACACAGCGCTTTCATCTGCCGAAGTCGCTTGTTTCCACTAAAAGGTACTGGAATGTAATTTTCATTAGTAGATGGACGACCTGCAATATAAGTGCAATTCCCTTCTGCTGCTTGTTCTCCACAGCCAGATGCAGGGTTTATGCCAACGTTCTAGTAAAGTTACAGCAGCATAGGAGAAGCGAGTGATGAGAGTGCATTGAGAGAGGAAGCAAGCAGACCCACGAGAGCTACCAAAAGGAATAATCAGTCTGCACGTCATACTGACAGTTTGTCTCTCCGTCTCTCACCCTTCCTTCTCTCCCCTTACCTCTCTCCCCACCCTCTCCCCCACGTGTTCACGGGTAGAATGGGTGCAAACGGCACACAGGCAGCACTTGAGGTCAGGACCAAACTCGGGTCTCTGGCGCTGTGTGGTATACCAGCCAGCGCCATTGCACTACCCCGGATATTGTGGTAGTTGACTATTCAGGGACATGGAATAGGGCTGGAAATACATTCTCCAAGTCTAGTATAAATAATAGAGACCAAAACAAAGTGCTGGAGGATTTCAGCGGGTCAGGCAGCGTCTGTGGAGGGATGTTGATTCTAGTCAGGACCATACTTCTGAATGTCTGAAGGAGGATCCCAACCAAACGATTGCCTGTCCATCCCCACCACAGATGCTGCCTGACCCGTTGAAATCCTCCAGCACTTTGTGTTTTGATTTTAGTACAAATAATAAAGCTTTTAAGGTTACATACTTATATGTAGACAACGGAACCCAATTGCATTTACTGGGCAGAGCATGCAGTCACGTTAACAGCCTTTGACAGGGTGTGAACTTCTAGATAATAACGTGTAATGCAGTGGTAATATTTGTACACTGAATATCCCTAATTGCATCAGTTATAATTAAAAATGACCATTCCTTATTTTCCCAATTTTGAAAACTGAGGTTGTCAACCTTTATCATGCATTATGCATTATCAGACATCATGCATTAAATCAGTAAAGATCACCAATTTATGTGAAATGTCTTTCTGGCTGAACACTAGGAACAATCACAAGTAGCAAAGATGCAGAAACATTTATGAACACAGTCCATTCTGCTCCACACCAGTGCAGAATTTGTATCAAATTAATTATTAGAAGTGAGAGAGCTGAGTGAAGATATATCTCACTATTTGTTAATTATTAATTGTTTGTAATTTTCATTTGAGGTAAAATCTATTTCGCAGTCACCATCTTTAACATGCAATGTAAGAAAATAACTGCAGATGCTGGTACAAATCGAAGGTATTTATTTCAGCGGGTCAGGCAGCATCTCAGGAGAGAAGGAATGGGGGACGTTTCGGGTCGAGACCCTTCTTCAGACTGATGTCAGAGGGGGGCGGGACAAAGGAAGGATATAGGTGGAGACAGGAAGATAGAGGGAGAACCAGATAGACTGTTGGAGCCTGTAGTCCGGGTTGGGTCCGAATTGGGAGGTCTGGAATCGGAGCTGGAAACCCCGAGGTAGATAGACTGTTTGAGCCTGTAGTTGGGTCCGAATCTTTAACATGCAAAGTACACTATGTTGTTCCAGGTTACTGAGGCCAGACTGCTTTCCATTATGCCATCTTTGCTGTCTCCAATCTTACAGTCAAATCCCTCATCATTTCCCTTTTTGGCTCCAGTCAATATTTTTTTGGACTTCCTGAACGAGCCAACATGACGATAAGAACACAAACAAAAAAATCTTTATTACAGATTTAAAAAGTCTGTTTCCTTGTTTGGTTTTGATCCATCTCTGGAGAACATGGATGCAGGCATTGTAAAGGAGTGTGGGGAGGGGGAAGAAAGCCAGGAGGGAGGAGAGGCAGCACAACGCATGGCAGGTAATAGGGGCACGCTGACAAGTGAGGTTTTTGATAGGCAGAAAGTTGGAACAAAGGCCAGAAATTAAAACAGTAGGTGTGAGGCAGACGGAATGAAGAGTTGCGAACTGTGAAGCCAGAGGAGGGAATGTAGGAGGATGGGGAGGGGGGGGGGGATAAGTATGAATCCAGGTGGGGCACAGAGGAGGGGAGGGGAGGGGAAAATGGGGGTTGTGGGAAGCAAGGGGAAGTGGAGGGAGGGGGGAGGGGGAGGGGTTGTTAGAGGTTATCTAAAGCATGCACCACCAGATTCAGGATCAGCATCTTCCCCACTATTATCATATCACTGAATGGTCTTCTTAAAAGATAAGGGTGTAGTCCCTTTGTACTTCCATCTGCACTGTCTCTGTAACTGTAACTCTATAAACCTATATTACTCTCTGCACTCTGGTTTAGTTTAGTTTAGCAATACAGCATGGAAATAGGTCCTTTGGCCCACCAAGTCCACACTGACCATCGATCACTCATCCACACTAGTTCTGGTATCCCACTTTCGCATCCACTCCGTACACACTAGTGGCAAGTTACGGCGGTCAATTAACTCACAAACCTGCACAGGTTTAAGATGTGGAAGAAAAGACTGGAGCGACCGGGCTTGTATTCACTGGAATTTAGAAGGATGAGAGGGGATCTTATTGAAACATATAAGATTATTAAGGGGTTGGACACGTTAGAGGCAGGAAACATGTTCCCAATGTTGGGGGGGGTCCAGAACCAGGGGCCAAAGTTTAAGAATAAAGGGTAAGCCATTTAGAACAGAGATGAGGGAAAAATGTTTCAGTCAGAGAGTTGTGAATCTGTGGAATTCTCTGCCTCAGAAGGCAGTGGAGGCCAATTCTCTGGATGCTTTCAAGAGAGAGCTAGATAGAGCTCTTAAAGATAGCGGAGTCAGGGGAGAAGGCAGGAAAGGCAGAATACTGATTGTGAATGATCAGTCATGATCACATTGAATGGCGGTGCTGGCTCGAAGGGCCGAATGGCCTCCTCCTGCACCTATTATCTATTGTCTATTGTCTAAAACAGAAGGACCTGGAGGAAACCCATGTGGTCACAGGGAGGACGTGCAAACTACACACAGCCTGCACCCAAGATCAGGATCAAACTAGGTCTCTGGTGCTGTGGGGCGGCAGCTCTGCCAGCTGCATCACTGTGCTGCCATCTTCACACTCCCTACTGTACTTGTGTTGGGCTTGATTTTTTTAATTTTTTTAATAAATTTTATTTAAATTTTAACAAAACAAATACATGTATGAACTCATAGTACGCGATGGTACCTACATTATAAATTCGATTATACATTTAAATTCGATTATACCTGTATTGTTCTGTATTATCTCCCCACCCACAACCCCCTTCCCCCCACCCCCCAGTTAGAAAAAGGAGGGAAAAGGAGAAGAAGAAAGATAAAGAAATAAAAAATTTAAAAAAGGAAAGAAAGAAAGAAAGAAAGAAGAAAGAAGGGAACCTGGAGACAAGAAGGAAACACTTCCGGCTAATTTCTTATTAAATTCTTTTTAGGGGTATCAAAACAATCCTGAAATTAAATATTTCCAATTCTTAATCCTAGTTGTACTCATGGATAATATGATTTGACTGATAATATGCAAAGAAATGTTTTCACTGTATCTCATTACTCATGGTGGCACGGTAGCCAATGGTACAGTTGCTGTCTTACAGCACCAGGGGGCTTGGTTCGATCCCGACTATGGTGCTGCCTGCGCGGAGTTTGTACGTTCTCCGCGTGACCTGCGTAGGTTTTCACGGGGTAGCTCCGGTTTCCTCCCCCACTCCAAAGACATACAGGTTTGTAGATTAATTGGCTTGGTATAAATGTAAATTGTCCCTCGTGTGTGTAGGATAGGGTTAGTGTGCGGGGATGTGTGGAATTTTCTGCCACAGAGGGCAGTGGAGGCCAATTCACTGGATGTTTTCAAGAGAGAGTTAGATTTAGCTCTTAGGGGTAAAGGAATCAAGGGATTTATTCACAAAATGCTGGTAACTAAGCAGGTCAGGCAGCATCTCGGGAGAGAAGGAATGGGTGACGTTTCGGGTCGAGACCCTTCTTCAGACTAGGAATCAAGGGATATGGGGGAAAAAAGCAAGGACGGGGTACTGATTTTAGATGATCAGCCATGATCATATTGAATGGCGGTGCTGGCTCAAAGTGCCAAATGGCCTCCTCCTGCACCTATTTCTCTATGTTTTCTATGATCGCTGGTCCACACTAAACTAAACTAAACTAAACTAAAGACATGACAGTAATAAACCAATACACCTTCCCTGGCAAACACCTCCTGGCATACTGACGGCAGAGGGTGTGGATTCCATATTGGCTCCATCCGCCACCTCAAAGCCCACAGTCCGGGAATAGAAGCAAGATGCGGCCCTTAAGGACCGCCTACGAAGAACAAGACTAGCCCACAGACTTGCACTCTGCAATTTGCCATAATTAGAGAGCCGGGACGTCTCGGTGCCCTCTGTGGGAGTGCTGGAGCTCGTACGATCAAGGGAAGCGGCAACAAAATTACAGAACACTCCATGAAGCACGCGGAGCCTAAAATAGGAAATAAGTCAAAATATATTCAATTCAATGTGCAGAACGCAAAATCAAGAGGCGCAAGATAAATAGGTTAAGAACGGGAATTAAAGAACTGAAGTGAAGAGAAAAATTGAAACAAATATTTTTGTTTCCCTTGTAAAAAATCAACACTGTAGTATTGAGGGGGAAGGAACTGCAGATGCTGGTTTAAACGCTGGAGTAACTCAGCAGATCAGACAGCATCTCTGGAGAGAAGGGATGGGTGACGTTACTTGTAAAAAATGTACGTTTTAGAGCCAGGGAGATTGTTTGGTTGCAATTAAGACACGTCAAGCCACTACGAATTTGTGCAGACTCGTGTGAGTGAGCCGTTAACTTTTCCAGCATGCTTGCTGCATGCCCCAACTTCACACTACACGGCACTTACACACGGTGATCGTGAGTCGCCCTGCAGGGAACTGAAGCGGTCAGGCTGGTGCAGTGGTCAGGCTGCGGAGAAACAGGGCAGCCCGTACACTAACGTCTAGAGCTCCACGATCATGATGATCATGATGAGTCACAAGGGCTGGTGGGAGCATAGCCGTAGACTTCCGTTTTTTTCGTTTTGGTTTTAGTTTCAGTGATGCGGCGCGGAAACAGGCCCTTCATCCCGACCAACGGTTGTCTGCGCCGACCAGCGATCCCCTCACACTAACACTATCCAACACCCACCAGGGACAATTTTACACAAATACCAAGCCAATTTACCCACATACCTGTACATCTTTGGAGTGTGGGAGGAAACCGAAGATCTCGGAGAAAACCCACGCAGGTCACGGGGAGAAGGTACAAACTCCGTACAGACAGCGCCCGTAGTCGGGATCGAACCCGGGTTTCCGGTGCTGCACGAACTCTAAGGCAGCAACTCTATCGCTGCATTACTGTGCCGCCTTTTGTCTCTTTGGGCTTCAGCAAAGGGCAGCACTGTGGCACAACTACAGAGCTGCTGCCTCTCAACGTCAGAGATCTGGTTTTGATCCTGACTATGGGTGCTGTCTGTATGGAGTTTGTACATTCTCCCTGTGACCGTGTGGGTTTTCTCCAGGTGCTCCTATTTCCTCCCACACTCCAAAGACATGCAGGTTTGTAGGTTAATTGGCTTCTGTAAATTGTCACTAATCTGCAGGATACAACTAGTGTACAGGGATAGGCACAAAATGCTAGAGTAACTCAGCGGGTCAGGCAGCATCACTGGAGGAAAGGAATTGGCCAGGATTCGGGTCGGAACCCTCCTTCAGAAGGGTTATTCCTTTTCTCCTTGTCTTGTCATGTCTCATTGATACTGCACCAACCGCCACTGTTGGGCTATGAACGTGCAGTACTTCATGCATGCAGAGGCAGATTTAAAATGTAGTGTTTGCAAGCAACAGTTTAAAAGACTTACTATCAGCAGCAGATTTTATATGCGGTGGTAAAGGATTCCAAACAGGGATGGTTCTAGTGTACAGTGAGTAGCGGAAATAGTCTTTGTTGGTCTGGATGGTTTTACAATTTGAGGATTGGTTTTCGTCGAGTTCCTGGTTTGTTGTTCCGATTGTATGAAAGATGGGTAATGTTGGATGGAGCTAATGAGTGGGTTTCTTTGTAGACTGCAGTAAGCCTGGTTATTATATGGTGTGTTTGGAGGGTGTCCCATTTGAGTTCATGAAGCATTTCTGTGACACTACTGGTCCTTCTATAGACACCGCCGGTTACAAAGATCCAGAGATGCATCTAGGGATGCTGCCTGACCCCGTTGAGTTACTCCAACATTTGTTGCCTATCTTCGATATAAACCATCATCCAGAGTTCCTTCCTACACATGGATCGCTGGTCGGCGTGGAATCAGTGGGCCGAAGAGCCTGTTTCAATGCTGTACCTCTAAAGCTAAAACTTTAAAAATCTGGGAATGAGAAGCCACTAGAAATTGTTGCTTGGTTCAGTCCTGACCTTCAGGCAGTACTGAGTTCCTTATCATTATTCTTACCACGAGATGTGGCCCACAAGTTCAGCTTCAAGCTTTTGATGGCTTTTAATGATCAATCACACTTTGTTACGGTTCCCAATGTTACACAGACCCTTCATTCAGTATGGTGTAATTCCCTTACCAATCCATTTGTTTCCACTAAATTATCGCTGTGAATGTTCATCAGGCTTGTCATTAACTGAATCTTTACAGTCATATAATTCACTGAAAGTTCCATTAATCTTTTAAAGTAATTTACGCCACCGAAACGAAGTTTGTGCGTCCATAAAACAAAGTTACACTTTAATGTGAAAGTAGAGTAGACCTTTGAGCGAATATTAAACATGTGAATTTAGTAACAATATAACATCCAAATATTATGCATTTCCATGAGTGTGTAAGATTTCAATAGGGTCAGGAGTCAAGAGTGTGTAATTATCATGTGTACACGCAACAGAACAATTACATCCTTATTTACTGCAGTTTCACAGGCCCATTAACGCAATAGCACACAAATAAATACACAATAATCAGTAATGCAATAAATTAATAAGCAGTAATACCAGCTAGCCAGACATATTAGTGCATAATTAGAGTGCATAATGCAATCAAAACAAAGTCCAGAGAAGACCATTGTGGCTGAGGTGGGTTTGTGGCTAGTCTGGGCAGTTTCAAGAGCCTGATGCTTGCTGAGAAGAAGCTGTTTTGGACCTAAAGGTCACCGTTCTCAGGCTCCTGGACTTTCTTCCTGATAACAATAGTAAGATGCGAGATGGCCAAAGGTCATGGGCCTTTGATGATATTATTTGAAGAGATTAGATTTTGATGAGATCCTTGGTGGCTCAATGTGGGCTATGCCACTGATGGTTGAGGCCAAACATTGCAGATTTAGTGCCTTTTCTCAGCACTTTTCTCAGCCAAGATGCTGGAGAAAGCACACAATTGATCCTCATTCTTTCAAAGCATTATGCGGAAAAATGGTCTGAAGAAGGGTCTCGACCCGAAACGTCACCCATTCCTTCTCTCCAGAGCTGCTGCCTGTCCAGCATTTTGCGTCTATCTTGAGGAAAAAAATGGGTTTTTACTTATTGACTTGATGGAATTATGAGACGGAAAACTGGAAGTTTCATAGTTTAGCACTCAACCACCACTAATGAGACCTCAATGTGATTCCCAGTGAGAAGATAGGGGAAAGAAGAGAGGATGGAGAAAGGGAGAGACGGGGAAATAGGAGAGAAAAAACTTGAGAGACATTTGAGGTTCTGGATTTCCACAGCCAAATCTCACTGCCCTTCCAGCCCTCACCAAAGACCTTCCTTGAATCTAACCCCTCATGTTTTGCTGCCAAATTTTGATTGTTAACCCGATCTTGAAACACCTTGAAAAGTATCGTGTTAAAGGTGCCGTACAATTATAATCTTTGATTTATTGAAAATAATAGGGTGAAGCTAAAGATAAGAGGGGGAAGAGGTGTGTGTCTTTAAAGGGAAGAGGAGAAAAGTGAAAACTAATCACGTGGGACACATTTCCATTTGTTCTTTCCCCCTTTTTGCCCAGGGATAACAATGAATGAGCTGCAAAATTGCAGTGAATGTCTGTAGCCTTCATAATATTCCACGCTAAATGTTACATTGTGTTCACCTCCGGGACTTGGAGGTTAGGGGGAAATTAACCAAGTAATTCCACTAACACAAATAGCATTTTGCAGCCAGGCTGGCCACACGGTATATTTTTAGAGAACGACAACTTCTAATTACTCAGACGTTGAGGTGAAGCTAGACATTAAAGTTAATTTGAGTTCCGTCTTCGCAAGAGTAAGCAGTACAAGACTCCTGTCTAGTTTTTTTTTCCTCTGATATCAACTAACTATCAGGTGAATTAGTTCAATAGCTGATCACAATAAGTCAAACAACTAAACATGAAATGAGGACACAAAATGCTGGAATTAACCCAATGGGTTAGGCAGCAGCTCTCGAGGATATGGGGAGGTGACGTTTCGGTTTGGGTTCTCTCTTCAGACTGAACTTGGATAGGTTCAGGACCACTTCAGTTACTCCAGCACTTTGTGTCTTTTATTTTGTAGAACAATGAGGAGAAGGGGGGGGGGGAACCTCATTGAAATTTACCGAATAGTGAAAGGCCTGGATAGAGTGGATGTGGAAAGGATATTTCCACTGGTGGGAGAGTCTAGGACCAGAGGTCATAGCCTCAGAATTAAAGGACATTCCTTTAGGAAGGAGATGAGGAGGAATTTCTTTGGTCAGAGGGTGGTGAATCTGTGGAATTCATTGCCACAGACGGCTGTGGAGGCCAAGTCAATAGATATTTTGAAGGCAGAGATAGATAGATTCTTGATCAGTACGGGTGAGAGGGGTTATGGGGAGAAGGCAGGAGAATGGGGTTAGGAGAAATAGATCAGCCATGATTGAATGGTGAGTAGACTTGATAGGCTGAATGGCCTAATTCTGCTCCTATCACTTATGAACTTATGAACTTATGAACAGACAATAGACAATAGGTGCAGGAGTAGGCCATTCGGCCCTTCGAGCCAGCACCGCCATTCAATGTGATCATGGCTGATCATTCTCAATCAGTACCCCGTTCCTGCCTTCTCCCCATACCCCCTGACTCCGCTATCCTTAAGAGCTCTATCTAGCTCTCTCTTGAATGCATTCAGAGAATTGGCCTCCACTGCCTTCTGAGGCAGAATTCCACAGATTCACAACTCTCTGACCGAAAAAGTTTTTCCTCATCTCAGTTCTAAATGGCCTACCCCTTATTCTTAAACTGTGGCCCCTTGTTCTGGACTCCCCCAACATTGGGAACATGTTTCCTACCTCTAACGTGTCCAACCCCTTAATAATCTTATACGTTTCGATAAGATCCCCTCTCATCCTTCTAAATTCCAGTGTATACAAGCCTAGTCGCTCCAGTCGTTCCACATACGACAGTCCCGCCATTCCGGGAATTAACCTAGTAAACCTACGCTGCACGCCCTCAATAGCAAGAATATCCTTCCTCAAATTTGGAGACCAAAACTGCACACAGTACTCCAGATGCGGTCTCACTAGGGCCCTGTACAACTGCAGAAGGACCTCTTTGCTCCTATACTCAACTCCTCTTGTTATGAAGGCCAACATTCCATTGGCTTTCTTCACTGCCTGCTGTACCTGCATGCTTCCTTTCAGTGACTGATGCACTAGGACACCCAGATCTCGTTGTACATCCCCTTTTCCTAACTTGCCACCATAATACTCTGCCTTCCTATTCTTACCACCAAAGTGGATAACCTCACACTTATCCACATTAAACTGCATCTGCCATGCATCCGCCCACTCACACAACCTGTCCAAGTCACCCTGCAACCTCATAGCATCTCCCTCACAGTTCACACTGCCACCCAACAGTATCTTCAGTTCCTTGTATCTACACTAAACGTGAAATGGTCACTTCTGAAATTGAACAGTGAGCAGTCTATGTAACGTGCTATAAACTCTGCATTCATGAAAAAATCATGAGTGATCAGCTGTATTCGTTTATTACAAAAGCTTGAAAGCACAAACCATCAGATTCAAGTACAGCTTTTTCTCCACTGCTATCTGACTCTTTAAAGAACCTCTCATATGTTAAGGATGAATTCCCAATCTTCCAATCCACCTTGTTTTTATTATGCACTTTCCCTGCAGCTGGATCATTTAGGAGCACGCTGTTTATTTCCACTGTGTTGGACTACCTGATGTACTCATGTATGATTTGATTCGCCTGGATAGCACATAAAACAAAATTATTCACTGTACCCCAGTACAAGTGACAATAATAAAGCAATAACATCAATACCAATTTCAAATGAATATTTAAGCTAATCCTTCACTACCAACTGACTGTTACATTTTGTTTAAATGGTCTAAAGTTGATTACTAATGACAGTGGTGTCACACTGCCTCCCAGAGGTGGTCTTTCAAACGTTGCCATTGCTATAATATGTACGGTTTATGTAGTTGACAGTTTAGTTCAGAGATACAGCATAGAAACAGACCCTTCAGACCACCGAGTCCACACCGACCATCGATCACCCATACACTATTTGTACATTTTCCCATTTTCGCATCCTACACACCAGAGCCAATTTACGGAAGCAAGTTAACCTACAAACCTGCACGTCTTTGCGGTGTGGGTGGAACTGGAGAAAACCCATGCAAGTAACAGCACCCGTAGTCAATATCAAACTCTGGTCTCTGGCGCTGTAAGGCAGCAACTTTACCACTGCACCACTATCATAAGGCCACAAGTGCTAGGAGCAGAATTAGGTCATTCGGCCCATCAAGTCCACTGTGATGCTCTAATTACACCAATTGTTAAATGATATTGGTGGGAATTCTTGCAATAAGTCACATCAGACTGAAACCTTTCCCGTTGCCTCTGAATTGATGAGTTGAAGAAGGTTTAATAGAGGCATTCAAAACGTTTAAGTGTTTTACATATAGAATAGGCGTGCAAATTTGTTTCTGTCGCAGGAAGGGGTGAAATTAGAGCAAAGAGTTTTAAGAAAACTGCCAAAAGGGCTGGGGAAAAAGACGAGAAGATTTGACTTCGGTGATGAGTTAAAATGACCGGGAATGCACTGCCTGCTAAGCAGCGCCTTTACCACCTTAGACAACTGAGGAAATTCAGAGTGTCGCTGAGGATCCTTCATTGCTTCTACTCTGGGGCTGTAGAGAGCATCCTGTCCGGCAACATTACAGTCTGGTTTGGGAACAGCTCTGCCCAGGACAGGATGGCCCTGCAGAGAGTAGTGCGTTCGGCAGAACGCACCATGGGAACTACACTCGTCCCCCTGCAGGACCTATACATCAGGAGGTGCAGATCCAGAGCAAGCAAGATCATGAGGGACCCCTGCCACCCCAGTAACGGACTGTTCCAGATGCTACGATCAGGCAAACGTCTCCGCTGTCACGCTGTGAAAACGGAGAGGATGAGACGGAGCTTCTTCCCACAGGCCATCAGGACTGTCAACTTTTATAACCCCAGAGACTAAATTTTTGTCGACACTTTTTGTGCTATGTTTAGTAACTTATTAACTTTATTTATATGCTGTAACTGTAATTCTTTTTGTGCACAACCCGCAGGCATTGCCACTTTCATTTCACTGCACATCGAGTATGTGTATGTGACAAATAAATTTGACTTGACTTGACTTGAGAGAGTAATGGTGACTAGTTCAATAGTAATTTTCAAAATGGAACTAGATCCATCACCAAAAGTGAAAGATTTGCAGGACAATAGAGGAAGGCCAAACAAGTCAGTTTAATTGGGCAGCTCTTTCAAATAACTGCACACACAATGCGGTGCAGAGCACAATGGAATGAATGGGATCATTCATCTTAGAGATTTTAGAATTTGAGCTGTGTGTTGGGAGACTCAGCCATGGTTTGCATCTGCACACTTGCACAAGTGGGGAGGAACAGTGGAACAGTGGCACAGTGGTAGAGTTGCTGCCTTACAGCGCCAGTGACCCGGGTTCCATCCTGACTACGGCCATTTCTCGAAAGAATGTTTTCTCACAGGAATGGGAAGATTCTTCCATACAAATGATCATTTTCCACTGTGTCTGCTGGAGAGGATTGATGGTTAACATAAAGAACAAGTAAAAAGATGGGGTTTTATTGTCCAACAGTGGCAGGGCGGACCAGTGGTGCAGCGGTAGAGTTGCTGCCTTACAGCTTCAGAAACCCAGGTTCCATCCTGACTATGGGAGCCGTCTGTACAGAGTTTGTACTTTCTCCCCTTAACCTGCGTGGGTTTTCCCCGGGATCTCCGGTTTCTTTATAGGGCGGCACGGTAGCGCAGCGGTAGAGTTGCTGCTTTACAGCGAATGCAGCGCCGGAGACTCAGGTTCGATCCAGACTACGGGTGCTGTACTGTAAGGAGTTTGTACGTTCTCCCCGTGACCTGCGTGGGTTTTCTCCGAGATCTTCGGTTTCCTCCCACACTCCAAAGACGTACAGGTATGTAGGTTAATTGACTGGGTAAATGTAAAAATTGTCCCTAGTGTGTGTAGGATAGTGTTAGTGTGCAGGGATCGCTGGGCGGCGCGGACTTGGTGGGCCGAAAAGGCCTGTTTCCGCGCTGTATCTGAAATATGAAGAAAAAAAAAAGAAATGTGAAAACTTGCAAAATTCTTAAGGGGTTGGACAGGCTAGATGCAGGAAGATTGTTCCCGATGTTGGGGAAGTCCAGAACAAGGGGTCACAGTTTAAGGATAAGGGGGAAGTCTCTTAGGACCGAGATGAGAAAGTTTTTTTTCACACAGAGAGTGGTGAATCTGTGGAATTCGCTGCCACAGAAGGTAGTTGAGGCCAGTTCATTGGCTATATTTAAGAGGGAGTTAGATGTGGCCCTAGTGGCTAAAGGGATCAGGGGGTATGGAGAGAAGGCAGGTACGGGATACTGAGTTGGATGATTAGCCATGATCATATTGAATAGTGGTGCAGGCTCGAAGGACCGAATGGCCTACTCCTGCACCTATTTTCTATGTTTTCTATGTTTTCCTCCCTCACTCCAAAGACGTACGGGTTTATAGGCTAATGACTTGGTAAATTGTAGATTGTAGATAGTGTTAGTGTACGGGGATCGCTGGTCGGCGTGGATTTGTTCCTGTGAACAAGCATTCTTTCGAGAAATGGCCACCCATATAATTTGCATAAACAGCAGGTATAAAAGGGGAGACGGGATTTTAACTCTGCCGAAAAATAAAATCAACAAGATTTTAAATTCTTAAATATCTGCCTGTAAGAATAAAGGCTTTCAATTAACACGAGCTATTTTCAAGAAGAAAAGATGTGGAAGAAAAACTCCATTTGGACTCTGCACAGCTAACAAGGTGCATTGGGTAGTTTACAACCCAGTGGTTTGAACAATGAATTCTCCAATTGGAAGTAACTTCATCTCATACTCCCCTCCCTTCCGCCTCCCTCCTTCCCTACTTCCTCCGCCCTTGTTGTTTTACCAGTTCCACCGTTCTCCAAATTGTTTCTCGTGAGATCACACCTTCCCTGGTCAACAATGGATCTGCCAGGCATCGCCCTGCCTGAGGTCACTTGTGGCTAGCCCTGATTGGTCTCGCAATCCAGCTTGTCAACTCCCAACCCACCGCCATCCCCCACCACCTGCCCCCTCCCTCAACCACCCTTACTTTCAGCCTGAGGGATTTATTCACAAAATGCTGGAGCAACCCAGCAGGTCAGGCAGCATCTCAGGAGAGAAGGAATGGGTGACGTTTCGGGTCGAGACCCTTCTTGATTTGTACCAGCATCTGCAGTTATTTTCTTACACTTCAGTCTGAGGGAGGGTCGAAAGATCATGTGATAGGAGCAGAATTAGGCCATTCGGCCCATCAAGTCTACTCCGCCATTCAATCATGGCTGATCTATCTCTCCCTCCTCACCCCATTCTCCTGCCTTCTCCCCATAACCTCTGACACCCAACCCGAAAAGTCACCCATCCCTTTCTTCCAGAGATGCTGCCTGACCTGCTGAGTTACTCCAGCACTTTATGTCTACCTTTTATATAAGTAATAGAAACATAGAAACATAGAAAATAGGTGCAGGAGTATGCCATTCGGCCCTTCGAGCCTGCACCGCCATTCAATATGATCATGGCTGATCATCCAGCTCAGTAGCCTGTACCTGCCTTCTCTCCATACCCCCTGATCCCTTTAGCAAAAAGGGCCACATCTAACTCCCTCTTAAATATAGCCAATGAACTGGCCTCAACTACCTTCTGTGGCAGAGAATTCCACAGACTCACCACTCTCTGTGTGAAGAAATGTTTTCTCATCTCGGTCCTAAAAGACTTCCCCCTTATCGTTAAGCTGTGACCCCTGGTTCTGGACTCCCCCAACATTCTTCCTGCATCTAGCCTCTCCAACCCCTTAAGAATTTTATATGTTTCTATAAGATCCCCCCTCAGTCTTCTAAATTCCAGCGAGTACAAGCTCTATCCAGTCTTTCTTCATATGAAAGTCCCGCCATCCCAGGGATCAATCTAGTGAACCTTCTCTGTACTCCCTCTAAGGCAAGAACGTCTTTCCTCAGATTAGGAGACCAAAACTGCACACAATACTCCAGGTGCGGTCTCACCAAGGCCCTGTACAACTGCAGTAGAACCTCCCTGCTCCTAAACTCAAATCCTCTTGCCATGAATGCCAACATACCATTCGCTTTCTTCATTGCCTGCTGCACCTGCACGCTCGTTTTCAATGACTGGTGCACCATGACACCCAGGTCACGTTGCATCTCCCCTTCTCCTAATCGTTCACCATTCAGGTAATAGTCCACCAAGAAGTTAAAGATGCATAATAATAAAATTTTTACATTGACATTTTCATACCAATGCTTGTGGTAAAAAGTGGTTGCATAAAATTGTCACACTGATACCAATATCATTGGAGATCAAAACAATTACAGCATGACGACTACATAAACAACCTCCGTAATTAAAGTGGCTGTCAGACATATAATGGGACAGTTAGAATGGACAGTTGTGTTTAACCCTGCTACTGCTTTTAAACCTCCATTCCTCTAAAAGAGAGTAGCTGTACCATATTCTTACAATGTCAACTTGGAAGTACAATGATTACTTGGAAGACATATCGCTTCTGGGTCAGAGGTCTATCAGTTCAAGTCCCAAATTAAGGGGACTACAATGGTGAGAACACAACATTCCAAGCTGACACTCGACTAGAGTATGAAGGAGTGCTGTGTCATTGGGTGTGCTCTTCTTTGGCTAGTAACTCAAGCCTTGTCTCTTCTAAAATGAGCGTAAATGATCCAGTGGCCATTATGTCCTGTCCAATATTTATCCCAAACTTAACATGCTGAAATAAATATCTGGCTATTATGTCATTGTTATTTATGTCAGCCTGCCACACGTTACTTGACTGGATGTGTTCCCTATTATATCATTGGCCTCCAATGATTGTAATATTCAGCACTTTGTGTCTTTCTTTTCCATGACGATATATCCTGGTGTTACAGTGATTCTCAGATTGTTTTGGTCCTAGTTATTTTGGAAGACATTGACCTATCTGTATGACTTGGAAACAGAATTAGAATCACTTCTGGTTGCCCTGCATTATTTCCTCCAACTCTGCTACTACCAATGCAAAAGTTAAGAGCAATAACAGTCAGTACAATTAGAGGTATCACAAAATGCTGGAGTAACTCAGCAGGTCATGCAGCATCTCAGGAGAGAAGGAATGGGTGACGTTTCGGGTCGAGACCCTTCTTCAGACCTCAAAGAAGGGTCTCGACCCGAAACGTCACCCATTCCTTCTCCCCTGAGATGCTGCCTGACCCGCTGAGTTACTCCAACATTTTGTGATACCTTCGATTTGTACCAGCATCTGCAGTTATTTTCCTAGTACAATTAGAGCATTATCTAGTCCTGCCAGACAATTGTTCTCTGCCTCTGAAATTAATTGGTTAGTTCCACAGAAAGCAAAGGGTTATGTTTGGGCTATTGTGGAGCCAACAAAATTATGTTGCAAAGGCACAAATAGGGTTAAATAAAATTACATTTACATTCTTTTTTTTCTGCAATCATAACAGCAATGCATACAATGTTCTATTGGTAGCAATCAATGGTTTACCAGTGAGGCAGCCTGTTGATTAAGGGATAGATGAACGTGAAATAAATCCTGCTACACATTGCTACTGGTGTAATATCTTCTCTCCGTGTGCCAGTTTACTACCAATTGTTTTGGTTTATTACATTTTTACATGAAACTATGTTTCCCATAAATATATTAATAGTTCCTGTAACATAAGTTAAAACCGGGTTCCCCGCTTTTTAATGGGCTCACATGGTAATGTAAACCTGATTCATTAATCCTATTTCTGTGTGCGTCGAATATAAAACAATCGGAAGGAGAAATAGACCTTTCCACGTCCGAGGCTTACTGAGGGTCTCATCGTGTAACGTTCATGTGCGTGTCTCATGTGGCAGCAATGTGTGTTCATCAGAGAAACTGCAAAGGATGTTGTTTTGCCTCAGGAAGTTGTTACAGTATAAGATGTTTACCCTACCCAGCTACTTTGATCTTGTGAAGTTAATAACTTCCTGTACACTGTATGTGAACTTCAGGCCAGACGTGCCCTGCGTTTCTCCCAGTTGCAAGATCTAAACTGCTATCAGAAAACGCAGGTCAGATAAAGGTTCTGGCCACTCAAGACCACAGACAGGAAGAAAAGTGTCTGCCCCGTATCAAGTTCATACTATTTAATTAAATCTTTTACTCTTTTAAAATATTTTTAAAACAAGCTTACACTGCAGAAAATCTCACGTTGTAGGTAGTTGTTCCATAACACCGTGAGTTAAAGATAAGTTTCTAACCTTTATTCAAGCAGTACACCCTATTATACAGTATTTCACCTTAATAATATTTAACATCCACTCCACTCTATAACATTGATATCCAATACTCCACACCACCGCACACTATTCCACCACACTAATAGACCACCCACTGTGCACTTTTCCTATAGCTAACTGCAGACCACCCACTGTACACTATTTGAACACACTATATTATGCTTCTATGCTATTGCACACTATTCCAACACACTACTATTTTACTTTTCAATCCCAGCGCATTATTGTTACACACTGACAACCAACCAGTCAGGTACAACCTTACGTCCAGGGTTCAAATAACAATGTGTAAGAAGGAACTGCAGATGCTGGTTTAAATCAAAGCTGGAGTAACTCAGCAAGTCAGACAGCATCTCTGGAGAAAAGGAATAGGTGACGTTTCGGGTCGAGACCCATCTTCATATATCAAATATCAATGACTGATGACGTTGGTTTAAGGTGAGAGGGGGGCAAAGTTTTAAAAAGATATGCAGGGCAAGGGTTTTTAACCCAGAGGGTGGTGGGTGCCTGGAACATGCTGTTGGGTGGTGGTGAAGCTTTATAGTTGCTCTTTAAAGTAAACCATGCTGTGAAAATGTGATAATGTGAAAAGATCTATGAATATAATCACACAATATATCAAACTTCATTTGCCCTGAAGATAACCAAAGGAATGACTGAAAGGCATTTAAATCATTAAACTGATAATGGAAGGAGCAGTTGTCCAAGTGCATCATCCATTGACTGATACCATCACACACAGTCATAAATGTGAAAGTGCAAAAACCCACACTGTCACGGGGAGAATGGACTAATTCAGTACAGACAGCGCCCGTAGTCAGATTTGAACCTGGGGCTCTGTATGGCAGCAACTCATCTGTCTGTACATGATCCATTTGAGGAAGGACATTCTTGCTATTGAGGGTGCCTGCGTAGGATCACCAGGGTAATTCCCGGGGTGGCGGGTCTGTCATATGATGAAAGAATGGAACGACTGGGCTTGTATTCACTGGAATTTAGAAGGATGAGAGGGAATCTTATAGAAACATATAAAATTATTGACGGATTGGACATGCTAGATGCAGGAAACATGTTTCCGATGTTGGAGTCCAGAACCAGGGGCCACAGTTTAAGGATAAGGGGCAGGCCATTTAGAACTGAGATGAGGAAAAATGTTTTCACCCAGAGAGTTGTGAATTTGTGGAATTCTCTGCCTCAGAAGGCAGTGGAGGCCGATTCACTGGATGTATTAAAGAAAAGCGTTAGATACAGCTCTTTGGGCTAGCGGAATCAAGGGATATGGGGAGAAGGCAGAAATGGGGTACTGATTGTGGATGATCAGCCATGATCACATTGAACCGGAAGTGGCGGCGATGCCCTGCAGCTGCGGCTCGCCGGCAGTCTGTTTGTCTTTCTTCTTTCTTTGCCTATTTGTTAGTGTTAGATGTATGAAATAGCCTAACTTTAGCTGTGTATATGTGGGAGGTGGTGGGGGGGTGGTGGGGGGGTGGGGGAAACCTTTAAAAAAATCTCTTCCTCAACGGAGATGCGACCCTTTCCGAGTCGTATCTCCATTTGCGCTTAAAAAAAAAATTAAACACGGGGCCTTCCATCGCCCGCGGGGCCTTCCATCGCCCGGTGCGGCTCGGCCGCTGGACTTAACAGTGCCCGGTGCAGCTCGGCCGCGGGTGCCTTTCATCGCCCGGCGCGGCTCGGCCGCGGGACTTTACATCACTGGTGCGGCTCGGCCGCGGGGCCTTCCATCGCCCGGCGCAGCTCGGCCGCGGGGCCTTCCATCGCCCGGCGCGGCTCGGCCGCGGGACCTAACATCGCCCGGCGCGGCTCGGCCGCGGGACTTTACATCGCTGGTGCGGCTCGGCCGCGGGACTTTACATCGCTGGTGCAGCTCGGCCGCGCGGGGCCTTCCATCGCCCGGCACGGCTCGGCCGCGGGACTTAGCTGCGCACAGTACGGCCGCGGGGCCTTCCATCGCCCGGCTCGGCCGCGGGATGTTTCAGCGCCCGGTGCGGCTCGGCCGCAGGGACTTGGGCGTGGGGAAGAGAGTGGAAGTTTTGTTGCCTCCATCACAGTGAGGGGGTGTTTGGAGTCACTGTGATGGATGTTTGTGTTGGGGTTATGTGTCTTGTGTTTCTTTTTTTTTTGTGTGACTGCTGGTAACGTAATTTCGTTCGGTACCTCGGTACCGAATGACAAATAAAGGCTCTGTATTCTGTAACAGCGGTGCTGGCTCGAAGGGCCGAGTGGCCTACTCCTGCACGAACTCGGTGGGCCAAAGGGCCTGGTTCCGCGAACAGCTGTTGAAGGGGTGATTCTGGGGTAATTATTATCCAGGACACTTGAGAAGAACTGGCCTGTGTTTCCCTGAATAGTATTGTGGAAACGTTTATGTCTTCATGCCTTTTATGAAAAATCAAGCCAGTTCTCAGCCAAGAGATCTTTTAGATACTTCAGGCATAAGCAACAAAAAGGTGTTCCTTTAATGTATAAATACTAGAATAATAATTAGTGTGAGATATATTTTCATGTTTAAAAAATGTATATTGGATTAATTGTTCAATATCAATTAATTTAAATTACATACAATGGTGGTTCCATTAGTTTAGCTTAGGTTAGTTTAATTTATCATTATCACGTGTACTAAGGTACAGTCAACAGCTTTTTGGTGCATGCTATCCAGTCAAAGAAAAGACTACGTGATCGCAATCAAGCCTTCCACAGTGTACAGATATAGGGTAAAGGGTGCAACATTTAGTGCAAGATAATTCTGATAAAATCCAATTAATGATAGTTCAAGGTCTCAACTAAGGTAGATGGAAAGTCAGGACTGCACTCTAGCTGAAGAGAGGAGCATTCAGTTGCCTGATACAGATGGGAAGAAACCGTCCCTGAATCTGGAGGTATGCGTTTTCAATTTTCTGTACCTCTTACCTGATGAGAGAGGGAAGAAGAGGGAGTGACCAGGATGAGACTGATCCTTGATTATGCTGGTGGCCTTGACGAGGCAGCGTGAAGTACAGATGGAGTCAATGGAAAGGAAGTTGGTTTGCTTGATGGCCTGGGCTACGTCCACAACTTTCTGTAATTTCTTGCGACTGTCTGTAGAGTCAGGATAATTCTAACGTTCATGATCTCACAGATCCAACTTTAGTCTCGCAAAAATCTCGCAAACACTCCAGTTTAACAGAACAACTTGGAACAGTCTCAACAATTTGGCTCAACTCTAATGGCATTAATTGAGGAAAAGTAAGTGCAAAAGACATTTGAAATAATCATGGCTTCACTAACACCACCAATAAAATAAAAGATTAATTCTACTGATCACAATTTGTTAAGGTGAATGTGGGCTTTTGCAACTAATGGTGATATCATTTTTATCGCAAGTTTCAATATTCAATATTTGCTCCAATATAATTAACAGGATAGTTTCTGAAAAACATCACTCTCAATATTTTGCCTTATCTGTCCCTATATTGGCCTGATAATTGTCTGCAAGCAAGATGCAACCTATTTAATTTCTCTCAAACCATTATCATGAATATGATTGAATTAAAACCCCTGGAATAAAGAGCCATTTCCATGGTCTGTTCATAAATCATTCAGTTATACGATGTTCTGAAAATGTGTTCTTGGAATTTCTCTCGGAATGTCTTTGCCTGACATTAGCCACAGTATGTTCAACGTCACCTGCAGATCGAATGTCCTGGGTGAGACTGAACTAAACAGACCTTCTTTGCAAAGAGCACAACGCAAACACTAAAAAATGTAGTGTTTACCAGGTAGGGATTTTGCCAGTAACCAATCAAAGCCACAGACTATTGATCTGACTCAAGCAGTACTTCCTTCGCAAGTTATTGTCAAATCTAAAATGTCACAAAGCCCACAAAAGAGGTGTTTCTGTATATCTATGGCCATGGGTTTGAGCTGCAGCACCTTGCACATCAACAAATGAGTAATGTGTTTGCTTTACCTGCTCCTACCATCCCATTCTCACTGAACTCAAGTTCATTTCCTGCTTTCTCCACCTCCATCTATGCTAGACGACAACGAAAATTGCTTCCCCTCTTCAGACAACTTTTCCTTCCTTTGTGCTGAAGTAACTCAGCAGGTCAGGCAGCATCTCTGGGGAACATGGATAGGTGACGTTTCGGGTCAGGCTACGTTTTCATGTCTACGTTACTCCTTCACTATATGTCTTTTTTTTGTAAACCATCATCTGCAGTTCCTCGTTTCTACTCTAGGCGATAAGTTGGAAAAAACACATGGTTTCCTGTTAATAGCTGGCCTGCAGACAATTTGGCACCTGATAGGAAAGGTAGAGAGAATAAGAAGTGGAGAAATGCATTCACTGAATTCAAAATCCATCCAGCGTAAAAACGTAACAGGTCATGGGATAACTCAATGATTTAATACAATTTGGATATTGATGGTTGATGTTGGCTTTTAAGTGTTGCAGAAAATGTAATTAAAAGTAGTGGAGAAATGTAAAATTAAATTAATGCAGGTTATGGAGTAATTAAGTTTTCACCTCAAAATATAAATGTACCTAACAGGAACTACCTAACATGATACACCATTTCTACACCATGTACATTTAGTCTGCTCCTCATTAGTGTTCCAAATACATTTTATAGGGTAAAAAGTCAGCATGATGGATAATCCATGCATCTGATGTCATCACCTTCATTGATGGCTGCTCGGTCGAGTATGATTGTCCTTCCGATGGGTCTTTTCTATGGATCTTGAGATGGCTGAAGAGGCCAGACCTGGAGCCACAAGATTTTATTGTCCCTCCAGGTGCACGCCAGTGCGTGACATCTTCTAACTTGAGGAGACTGATGCATGGGCATCCACCACACGGTCCTTGACAGAGACAGACCTGGGCATGGACTGCACCACAGTTTGGAGTCTCCAGCCCTCTACCACCTTCTCAGCCGTTGTGGTGCTCCACCTGCTGGCCAACCACCTTTGTGGTTTTCTTTGTGGGCCGTGTTTTGTCAGGAACCTCCCACTCGACCTGCTCCCACCAGGAGCACAGCTCAGGACAGTTTAGCTCTCAGCATCGTTGGCACATGCATGCTTCCCCACCACAACAAGGTGGAGACCCATGGAGATCCGATGTGGAATGGAGTAAAAAGAGGCAACACTCAAACTCCAACTAATCCATTGTGGATATTTTCATCTCTCATCCTAATTTGGGAATGTTAAACTTTCTTTGATGCTCACAAATCAACGTAGCTTCTATCAAAGGTGAAGTTCTACTCTTCCTTTCACACACACACGCTGTGTATATCCGCATGACCATCCTCAATCTTACCACCTCCCCAAAATAAGCAGCCACATATATACAATGACTTGCAATGTGTCGGAAGGAACTGCAGATGCTGGTTTATACTGAAGATAGACACAAAAAGTAGGAATAACTCAGAGGATAAATGTGAGGTTATCCACTGGCGGCAAGAACAGGAAAGCAGAGTATTACCTGAATGGTGAACGATTAGGAGAAGGGGAGATGCAACGTGACCAGGGTGTCATGGTGCACCAGTCATTGAAAGCAAGCGTGCAGGTGCAGCAGGCAGTGAAGAAAGCGAATGGTATGTTGGCATTCATAGCAAGAGGATTTGAGTTTAGGAGCAGGGAGGTTCTACTGCAGTTGTACAGGGCCTTGGTGAGACCGCACCTGGAGTATTGTGTGCAGTTTTGGGCTCCTAATCTGTGGAAAGACATTCTTGCCTTAGAGGGAGTACAGAGAAGGTTCACTAGATTGATCCCTGGGATGGCGGGACTTTCATATGAAGAAAGACTGGATAGACTAGGCTTGTACTCGCTGGAATTTAGAAGACTGAGGGGGGATCTTATAGAAACATATAAAATTCTTAAGGGGTTGGAGAGGCTAGATGCGGGAAGATTGTTCCCGATGTTGGGGGAGTCCAGAACCAGGGGTGACAGCTTAAGGATAAGGGGGAAGTCTTTTAGGACCGAGATGAGAAAACATTTCTTCACACAGAGAGTGGTGAGTCTGTGGAATTCTCTGCCACAGAAGATAGTTGAGGCCAGTTCATTGGCTATATTTAAGAGGGAGTTAGATTTGGCCCTTTTTGCTAAAGGGATCAGGGGATATGGAGAGAAGGCAGGTACAGGTTACTGAGCTGGATGATCAGCCATGATCATATTGAATGGCGGTGCAGGCTCAAAGGGCCGAATGGCCTACTCCTGCACCTATTTTCTATGTTTCTATGATCAGGCAAAGAATAAGTGACGTTACGGGTCAGAACCCTTCGTCACGTTAGCGCAGCGGTAGAGTTGCTGCCTTACAGCGAATGCAGCGCCGGAGACTCAGGTTCGATCCTGACTACGGGTGCTGTCTGTACGGAGTTTGTACGTTCTCCCCGTGACCTGCGTGGGTTTTCTCCAAGATCCTCGGTTTCCTCCCACACTCCAAAGACGTACAGGTATGTAGGTTAATTGACTGGATAAATTTTTTAAATTGTCCCTAGTGTGTGTAGGATAGTGTTAATGTGTGGGGATCGCTGGGCAGCGCGGACTCGGTGGGCCGAAGGGCCTGTTTCCACGCTGTATCTCTAAATAAAAATAAATAAATCAGATGCAGGTCTGAAGAAGGGTTCCGACCCAAAAAGTCACCTATTCCTTTTTTCCAGAGATGCTGCCTGACCCGCTGAGTTACTCCAGCATTTTGTGTCTATCAATGACTTACAACGTTTTCTTTGAGCATTGGAGCATTCTGCTGCCTTCCCTTAGGCTGTGCAATGTCACCTAATTGGACTATGCATCATAAAATCTTATTAAAATCTTTACTAATAATTTTATGCATCAAGGAAAATTAACCCTAGAATGGAGCAAGCAAACTTATTTCAAGAAGAATCCCAGAGTTGTCTTTATAAGTGATATTGATATTTGTGGTATGTAGATCAACTGTAACAACTCACACCATCACAGCTAAACTCAATACAGAGCAAAAGCCAGTGAAAATGCCTGGGACGGCATCTCCACTCATTATCAGGGAGTTAATTATTTCAATTGTTTTAATTTAAAAGAAAGGAAAAAGAGAAACAGTAGAACAATGAAAAAAAAATCTTTTTTTCCCAAGGAGGTGTGATGAGCTTATAACATGGTTTAATCGTAATAATGAAATAGATAGTAAGAAACATTATACCCCATTTCACATATTTGCAAAACCAGAAAGTCACAGATGAGAAGTGGGAAGATGATAAGGAATCTGAGGGAAAGGTGTTTTCACCCGCAGAATGGTTTGCAATCTGGGAAGCGTTGCCTGAGAAGATGGTGGAAAGAGGTACTCTCACAACATTGGAAAAGCATTGAGACAAGAATTTGAATAGCTAAGCCTATGGACCAAGTGCTGGTAGTGGGATTAGTATAGATGTGTACCGGATAGTCAGTATGGTAGGCTGTCGGGCCTGATTTCATTTTTCATGATTCCCCATGAATGCATAAATTAGTTGCCCAACATGTCTTCATTTCCTTGTACGGGGTTCATTTTAAGAGCATTGTGCACGCGCAATACTCCTGTTTCTCTGGATAAGCTGTACCATTACCACTTATTCACAGAATGAGGAAGAGAACAGGTTAATTACTCATATTAGCAAGCTTCTATTTCTCCATCAGGGTTGCAGCTGGTAACAGTTATCATTTCTTTTTTGGGAGGGTTTACCATTTAATTTTACCTTTACATAATTTACTCTGTAGTTGGGGCCTGTATTGTGGGGATAGACCATTTTGTTCATGCTTCTATATTCATATTTTCTAATAAAATTTAAGTGCGAGCATTAGCTATGGTGGCAATCTGCAAAGATTGACTGATTTTTTTTCTTCATGCAGTTGTGTCTGTTTTTCTTTAACCGATAAAAATGCTGCTGAAATCCTCCGAAGCAGAACTTGATTAAGCAGCTGAACTAAATTAGCGGGGGGAATCTCATGCTGTGTGGTTTTATATTTTTGTCAAAACCAAGGAACTAACTGAAATGAAATAAAATGCTACCAATGGGTAGCCTTTAACACTCATACACTTTAACACAATGTAAAGGGACTTAAGAAAAACACTGCAACTAACATTAAAAAAATTAACATTTTAAAGCCTGCTGATTGCATGCTAGACTCAACATAAGGGCAGCAGGGTGACACAGTAGTAGAGTTGCTGCCTTACAGCGCCAGAGACCTGGGTTTGATCCTGACTATGCGTGCTGTTTGTACAGAGTTTGTACGTTCTCCCTGTGACCTGCGTGGGTTTTCTCCGGGTGCTCCGGTTTCCTCCCACACTCCAAAGACATATAGGTTTATATGCTAATTGGCTTGTTAAGATTGTCCTGAGTGTGTGTAGGATAGTGTTAGTGTGCGGCGATCGCTGGCTGGCGAGGACTTGGTGGGCTGAAGTGCCCGTCTCCACACCGTATCTCTAAAGTCTAAAGAAAAGTAAAGGAAAAAAATCCCTGCCAATTGTTTCCAAATTGCTGTGCCACTGTGATGCCCTCAAGCACAGTGAGGCCCTTAAATGCTGCATCTGCACTTACCCAGTAAGCTGGAGAATATTCCAGTTTATGGAGGGGAATTTACAAGCTTGGAAATGATTGATATAGAATATTTAATTTTTAGCAGCATAGTGGTGCAGCTGGTAGAGCAGCTGCCTCACGGTGCCAGAGACCTGGGTTCAACCTGATCTCGGGTGCTGTCTGTGTGGAGTTTGCACGTTCTCATTGTGAGCTTGTGGGTTTCCTTCGAATGCTCCAGTTTCCTCCTACACCCTAAGACTTGCAGGTCTGTAGGCTTCTGTAAATTGCCCCTCATATGGGCGGAGTGAATATAACATAGAACTAGCGGGAACGGGTGATTCATGGTCGACGCGGACTCGGTGGTTCGAAGGGCCTGTTTCCATGCTGCATCTTTCAACTCAATTCAATAAAGCATGGTTTCTAAACATCTACAGATGCAAGCATCATTGCCTCACAGTGGCTCAATGACTGAAGTTGGGCTGATTCAGGATTGGAGGTGATGAAGTTTGAAAAGCATAGCCATCCTCTGAAGGGCACTTAGAGGCACAATAGTCATTTGGCCAGTCCGGTTAAATTCCTGACCACCGGGCTTTCCCAGGATGGTACAGGGGTCAACAACATTAATGCTGCAGATTATCAAGGGAAAGTGGTTAAATGCTTTCTTATTGGCACGGTGGCACAGCGGTAGAGTTGCTGCCTTACAGCGAATGCAGCGCCGGAGACTCTGGTTCGATCCTGACTACGGATGCAGTCTGTACGGAGTTTGTACGTTCTCCCCGTGACCTGCGTGGGTTTTCTCCGAGATCTTCGGTTTCCTCCCACACTCCAAAGATGAACAGGTATGTAGGTTAATTGACTGGGTAAATGTAAAAAATGTCCCTAGTGTGTGTAGGATAGTGTTAGTGTGCGGGGATCGCTGGGCAGCGTGGACTCGGTGGGCCGAAGGGCCTGTTTCCGCGCTGTATCTCTAAATCTAAAAAAATAATAAAAAATCTTTTGGACATGGTCATCGACAGACACTCGCATGAAGGAAGGCGATGAGGAGGAATTTCTTTAGTCAGAGGGTGGTGAATCTGTGGAATTCATTGCCACAGAAGGCTGTGGAGGCCAAGTCATTGGATATTTTTAAGGCAAATGCAGATAGACTCTTGATTAGTGCGTGTGTCAGGGGTTATGGGGAGAAGGCAGGATAATGGGAAGATAGATTAACCATGATTGAATGGCGCAGTAGACTTGATGGGTCGAATGGCCTAATTCTGCTCCTATCACTTATGAACATGAACTTATCTCGTGAGATTATAGCTATTTTCTTCACTACTCTTTTCAGTTTTCAGTTAAGCAGATAATGCACCAGTAGCCATAGGTAAGGATAGTAGCTGATGACTGGTTGATAGTTACTAGTTAGTGGTGACTCAAACAAGATGCGTAAAAGGGCAGTAGTGTGATGTGAAATTCGGTGAAAAGCAATGTGACATGTTCAGCTCATAGATGATGGACTCATTTGGAAAAATGTAGGATACAGTTCATGATATTGCACAATGTAGATAAGAGGTAATTTAGTGTTCACATATTCTCACATTTAAAAATTGTAAGACAAGTTGGTTGATAAGTACATGGTTTTGATAATCAACAGAATATATTCTAAAAGCAGAGATCATGCAAGAAATTTAGAAATTTCAAGGAAGAGCTCGCATGGAGTCTAATCGATAATTCTCAGTAATGATTCAGAAGCTTTTTGACATAATTTACGGTATTTCTGCAATAATTGGGGTCTTCAGATACGAGGAGAGGTTGGTAAAGTTGTTCAATGGAAGAAGTTAAGAGCCAAGAGCTAAGAGCTAAGCGAAGAATGAGGGATTTTAGTTTAGTTTATTGGTTTAGTTGAGAGATACACCTTTGCCCCACCGAGTCCTCGCCAACCAGTGATCCCCGCACACTAACGCTATCCTACACACACTAGGGACAATAGACAATAGACAATAGTTTATTTCTTAAACTGTGGCCCCTTGTTCTGGACTCCCCCAACATTGGCAACATGTTTCCTGCCTCTAATGTGTCCAATCCCCTAATTATCTTATATGTTTCAATAAGATCCCCCCTCATCCTTCTAAATTCCAGTGTATACAAGCCTAATTGCTCCAGCCTTTCAACATACGACAGTCCCGCCATTCCGGGAATTAACCTAGTTTACAATTTACAATTTTACCAAGCCAATTAACCTACAAACCTGTACGTCTTTGGAGTGTGGAAGGAAACCGAGGATCTCGGACAAAACCCACGCAGGTCACAGGGAGAATGTAGTCTCTGGGTCTCTGGCGCTGTAAGGCAGCAACTCTACCAGTGCGCCACTGTGCTAACCTTTTGACAAAGCATATTGGGGCAAACTATTCCAAACGATGACTGAACTCAATTAAATCTCATATCTTACAGTAGGACTGATGTAGGATCTGAGAGGTGACACGAGAAATACGGGGCTCCACTGCTGGATTGCCTGGGGATCCCAGCAAAGGATCATGGTACCAGGATAGACAATTTGGTTTACCTTTCTTTTGCGTGCAGTTGCCTGATCTGCTTTGTTCATTTTGCATGCAGTTTCATTCCTGTTTTCAATTTTAAGATGTTTCGCTACATATCCGGTCCTCAGTTTATTTCTTCCGACTCCTTGCTAACCCACGCTGTTTTAATTTTCAGCCATTCAGCCTAATGATTTTATTTTGTATCTGCATTTCTCTGCTCTTCTGTCATGTGCTACCACTTTGACTTTGCTGTCATGACACTGGGTTTAATTAGCATTGAGTCTTTGGAATGTTCTTGCAGTGCAGTGAAGGGAGATCTCACTTGACATTCAAAAGTTTCCTCGTTGCCAGTATCCTCTGTATTTGAGATGAAGGGGAGGTCAACTCTGCAATGAATTAAGATCGGATTTGACACGCGCTTGATCTAAATTTGTTCCACAGGCAGTCCGCTGATACTCAGTTTATTCATTCAGAAATTAACTCTGAATTCGTACCCAGGGTGAAATGGCCGTCAGAATTGAATGGGGGTTTCGAAGGGAGACCAGATGAGAACGGATCCATTCTCGTTGGGAGTGAGCTGTGTTGTTCATTTATGCTTTCTCGTTAGTGAAATGATAGGTCAGCATGAAGCTGACCTAACCCAGGAGTGAGTCAACGATACTGTTTACAAATCTGCGTGTTAAATGTGAATTGAAACAAATGGAACTTGGTCAGGAATTTAAGAAAGAAATCCCCACATTTTCCCACCAACTCCCTTCCAAATCTATTGGCCATGAAGCAAACCTTTTACTTTAAAATGTAAGCAGATGTCAGGGGCTAAGGGGGGAGGCAGGGGAATAGGGTTGAGAGGGAAAGATAGATCAACCATGATTGAATGGCGGAGTAGATTTGATGGGCCGAATGGCCTTATTCTGCTCCTAGAAACCATGAACAATGGTAATTATTAGCGATTTGCACATAGCTTAGTTCACAATCACGGCAGTTCAGGTGTTCTGATGAGCAGAAATGAGGGGACACTGCTACGTGTCAGTGTCTCATTATCCTGCCTGGAACCCGTAAGTTATGTGATGGAGACACAAGGCACTGCAGATGCGGAAACCCGGATTAAGCAAATTACAAAGTGCTGCAGCAACTCTGCGGGTCAGGCAGCATCTGGGGAAGGAATGAATAGGCAACGTTTTGGGTCGAGACCTTTCTTCATACTGAATTACACTAAGTTGTGTGATGGTTGCAGTGTTGTCTATAAGGCAAACAGAAATTGAAAGAGGTTAGTTTCTACTGTTATTTTACTCTAGCTTTTGCTTGGCATTAATAACCCTAGTTTGGAAATAGTGTCACAGATGTAGTTCGGTCAGCTTCTTGGCCCTACGTAGATATCCAGGCAGATGATGATTGATTTCTGTCTCAATTCAATATATCTGCCTTAGCTCCATTCTTATTGAAGCCCTTGCTGAATAAATACTTGTCTTCCAAGATTACTATGAATTGCGCACTAAATGTATGGGTAAGATGGCATGTATAGGGAGAGGTATGACATTGGTCTACCAGTACAAAACAGGAACAGACCCTTCAGCCTAACGGAATCTGTTCCAAACACGTTGCCACATTAAATTAAACCTTTTTGCCTGCATGTGATCTGAATCCTTCCATTCCCTGCATATTCATGTACCTATCTAAAAGCCTCTTAAAGGCCACTATCAATACAATACAATACAATACAATATATCTTTATTGTCATTGTACAGGGATACAACGAGATTGGGAATGCGCCTCCCATTCGATGCAAAAATTAATTAGCTAGTTAATTAGCTAGTTAATTTAAACAACCCAATGAAACAAATTTGAACAGTTTTAAAACAGAATAAAGTGCAAGTAGATCTGTGCCGGTTCACTGTGCGTTGTGACCATCCGGCTCAGCAGGACCGGTTCATAGCAGCTATGACCCTGAGGATGAAGCTGTTCCTGAGTCTGGAGGTGCGGGCGTAGAAGGCCCGATGTTAGAGGTTCGAACAGACTGTTGCAGGGGTGTGAAGAGTCTTTGTGGATGCTGGTGGCTTTTCTGAGGCATCGTGTGTTGTAGATGCCCTCCAAGGCTGGTAGCTGTGTTCCGATATTCCTTTGAGCTCTATGGACTACCCGCTGAAGAGCTTTCCTCTCTGCCTCCGTGCAGCTGAGATACCACACATCATATCGGCTTCCAACACTACCCCTGGTCGTGCGTTCCAGGTGCTGACCACTCTGTTAAAAAACTTGCCTGCACATTTCTTTTAAACTCTGCCCTTTCACATTAAACCTATGCCCTCTAATATTTGATATTTTCACCCTGGGAAAATGGTTCTATCTGTGCCCCTCATTATTTTACATACATGGAAACATAGAAAAATAGGTGCAAGAGTAGGCCATTTGGCCCTTCGAGCCAGCACCGCCATTCAATATGATCATGGCTGAACATCTAAAATCAGTACCCAGTTCCTGCTTTTTCCCCCATATCTCTTGATTCCTTAAGCCCTAAGTGCTAAATTTAACTCTCTCTTGAAAACATCCAGTGAATTGGCCTCCACTGCCTTCTGTGGCAGAGAATTCCACAGATTCACAACTCTCTGGGCGAAAACGTTTTTCCTCATCTCAGTCCTCTAACAGGACTCCCCGCAACCTCTGACATTCCAAAGAAAACTATCCAAGTCTGTCCAATCTCTACTTATGGCTAATACCCTCTGATCGAGGCTGCATTCTGGTAAACCTCTTCTACAACTTCTCCAAAGCCTTCACATCCTCACTGTAATAGGGCAACCAGAGCTTACACAATGCATAAATGCGACCTAACCAGTCCTATAAAGCTGCAATACGACTTCCTGACTCTTACATGCATTGACCTAACTGGTGAAGCCTCCTCTAGAGTCAAGGGTATTTTATTGTCATGTATCCCAGATAGAACAATTAAATTCTTACTTGCTGCAGCACAACAGAATATGTAAACATAGTACACTGTAAACATTATGGTAAGCGAGAGAGAAAACAAAAAGTTCGGTGTTTACATATAAACACAGTCTATCCACTTGTCTATCTACTTGTGTTTTAATGAATTGCAGTTCTTTTGGGAGGTTTAGTGTTTGCTATTAGTTCCAAATACCATTTAACAAAACAAATGAACTTGTGGACACAAGGAACGACAGACGCTGGTTTACAAAAGAAGGAAAATGCTGGAATAACTCAACGGGTAAGGCATCAACTCTGGAGAACATGGGTAGGCAATGTTTCAGGTTGGGGCCCTTGTTCAGACTGAATTTGCAAACAATTTTACTAGAATTCAAGATTCAAGATTCAAGATTCAAGATAGCTTTATTTGTCATCCAATATTGGACGAAATTCAGTCACCCACAGTCCAACAATAAAAGCATTAAATAGGCATTAAAATTACACAACCCCAAAAACACACAAAAAAAGAAACATCCATCAAATAAACATCCATCACAGTGAGTCTCCTCCAGTCCTCTCCTCACTGTGATGGAAGGCCACAATGTCTTTCCCTTCTCCTGCCATCTTCCCCCGCAGTCAGGTTGTTGTGGTTGCAGGCCGCGCCGGACGGTCCGCAGCGGGCCGAGCCCAAGGCGAGTCGCAGCCGCTCCCGCAGCCTCCGAAGACGGCCTGCTCCGCTGATGATAAGTCCGATCCGGGCGGGCGAACACGCTGCTGCTGTTGCTGCACGTCGGGGCGGTCGTGGCTCCCGACATTGAAGCCCCCGCCCAGCAGAGAAAAATCCCGCGGCATATTTTAGGCCGCGCCAGACGGTGAAATGTCCGCGACCCAAGCCCCGCGATCCGGGGCGGGCGAACACGCTGCCACTGCCGGAGCTCCCGATGTCGGCATCCACGCGGCCCGAGCCTAAGGCGAGTCGCAGCCGCTCCCGCAGCCTCCGAGGACGGCCGGCTCCGCTGATGGTAAGTCCGATCCGTGGGCTCTGCGAACCAGAGCCCTGGAGGCCGCCAGCTCCAGGAGTTGGGCCGATGGTAGGCCGCAGCAGTAACGGAGACACCACCCAGAAAACAAAGGTCGGGTCTCCGTTCGGAAGGGACACATATTTACAATTTTACAGTTCCCCCCCTCCCCCCCACATACACACATAGTACACAAACACAAAAACACCACATCACAACTACAATTAAGACAAAAAAACAACAAAAACACAAAGACAAATGGACCGCAGGTAAGCCGCAGCTGCTAGGGCAGCGCCGCCATTTTGGCCAATGAATGTGACTACGAAGACTCGCTCCTAGATAAAAGATTGGTCATATTTGTAATTTAATCATTGTTAACTTCAGTTTCTGAACATTTTATTATTATAAACAATAGTCTCCATTGTGGAAAAAAAATCTTATTCAAGGTTCATATTGGACAACAGGAGGAACTTGACCAAAGAACGAAGGTAAATTAATATTACAAGCATTCTTTTTTTACCTAATTTCTTCCTTTTGGTATGAAAAGCCTTCTACTCAGATGACCAATTTGAACAACCAATTGATGCGTCCTGGGTGTTCAGAAGAGATTATTTATCACCCCATCTCTCTCTGATACTGATTGTGCACGTCAGAAAATTGATCAGCTGTGACCTCTCTTGCTGGGATCATTTGTCGCAAAATACCTTAGTATGCTGTATAATTCCCAGCCCAATACAATACAAAGTGCTGGAGTAACTCTAGGGTGGCACAGTGGCACAGCGGTTGAGTTGCTGCCTTACAGCACCAGAGGCCCGGGTTAGATCCTAACTATGGTTGCCGCCTGTACGGAGTTTGAACATTCTCCCTATGACTGCGTGGGCTTTCTCCAGGTGCTCCGGTTTCTTCCCACACTCCAAAGACATACATGCTAATTGGCTTCGGTAAAGTTGTAAATTGTCCCTAGTGTGTAGGACGGTGTTAGTGTACAGGGTGATCGCTGGTTGGCGTGAACTCGGTGGGCTGAAGGGCCTGTTTTCATGCTGTATCTCTAAAGTCTAAAATCTAAACCTAAAAGGGTCAGGTACCAATGGATTTGGAATAAATGTGATCTTGCCAGTGTCATCATCTCCTTGAAACCTATTTTTTATCTAGCCTTTGTTAACCTACCTGACAATGATAAAAATCCCTCAACTGTATCCAATGCTAGGCTTTGTCCTCCCTCCTCTTTTTTCCAGTTTTCTCTCCCTTTCTACTCTGAATATTGACCATAATGTCGCCTGTACATGTACTCCAGAGATGCTGCCTGACCTGTTGAGTTACTCCAGCACTTTGTGTGTCCGATGTAAGGTTTCAGCCTCTGCAGTTCCTTGTGTCTACAATTTCCAGCCGCTTATCTCTCTGAACTGGCAATATAGGGGTTAAATCCCAGCGGAGGTAGATTTGAAGCCTGTTTTGGACTTCTGACGCATTGCTGTTCAATGTGTACAACACTTGGACCCAGAATCACGTTGCAAAGCTGTGTTAACATGCTATGTCCATCTCACATATGTTTAAAACCTGAAAGTGCTTGAAACGGCATTTCAGCTATGATTCTCCTCTTTGAAAATAGAAACAAATACAGTAATTTGAGCTGGTGACTCAGTGAAGACCTCCTCACAATGGCTAACTGCGATGGTGGCCCACCCAGCATCTTCTCACTTCAGTGGAGCCACATCCATCCTATAATTTAGCGTTCTAAATTTACACCGGATGGACTAACTTTCAGTCTGGAGGCAGTGTGGGGCAGTTATGATGTCCTGATGTTGACATATAATTTAGAGTCTAACAGGATCTCAATGGATAAAACAGACTGCCGTACTTTGTATCCTAAAGTGATATTACAGAGTACACAACTCGCATGTAATTTTTTTTTGCATTTTCAGAAAATCGGAAATGTGATTTCAGTCTATGAATCAGCAAGATATTTTGTCATACGACTGCTTGCGGTCGGGTAAGGCAGTGTCTCGTATCCCAGTGGAGGCACTTCCATGGCTTAATTTAGATTTCTAAATCTGTAAATGTGAAGACTTGCCCTTTATGTAACTTGTTTTCTTAACGAGCTTGAAAACTCGTACCATATTTCACCCCTTTTAATCAAACTATTAAAACAGTCCTTCCCTATGTTTGGCTACCATCCCGATTTTCCAACCTGCCTCATGTGGATATTGGATTTTATTCTGGAACTTCTAGGCGGCACGGTGGCGTAGTGGTAGAGTTGCTGCCTTACAGTGCCGGAGACCGGGTTCGATCCCGGCTACGGGTGTTATCTGTACGGAGTTTGTACGTTCTCCCCGTGACCGCGTGGGTTTTCTCCGAGATCATGTCATAAAGTCATAAGTCATGGGAGTAGAATTAGGCCATTCGACACATCAAGTCGACTCCACCATTCAATCACAGCTGATCTATCTTCCCCACTTAACCCCATTCTCCTGCCTTCTCCCCATAACCTCTGACGTACTAATAAAGAATCTATCTATCTCTGCCTTAAAAATATCCACTGACGTCCTCCACAGATTTCTGTGGCAAAGAATTCCACAGATTCATCAATCAATGACTAAGGAAATGTCTCCTCTCCTCTTTCCTAAAATAACCTCCTTTAATTCTGAGACTATGACCTCTAGTCCTAGACTCTCCCACTGGTGGAAACATCCTCTCCACATACACTCTCTCCAAGCCTTTCACTATTCTGTATGTTTCAATGAGGTCTCCCCTCATTCTTCTGAACTCCAGTGATTACAGGCCCAGTGCTGACAAACACTCATCATAGGTTAACCTACTCATTCCTGGGATAATTCTTGTAAACCTCCTCTGGACTTTCTGCAGAGCCAGCACATCCTTCCTCAGATGTGGTGCGAAAATTGCTCACAATATTCCAAATGAGACCTTACCAGCGTCTTATAGAGTCTCAGCATTACATCCCTGTTTTTGTATACAGGCCCTCTTGAAATAAATACTACTGATTTGACTTGTAGATTAACGTTTTGGGAATCATTCACCAGCATTCCCAAGTCCCTTTGCACCTCCGGTTTCTGAATTCTCTCCACATTTAGAAAATAGCCTACGACTTTATTACCTTGAGACCGAAAAAAACGTTTATTTCAGATAAAAGGACACAAAGTGCTGAAGTAGCTCGGCGGGTCAGGCAGCATCCCTGGAGAACATGGATAGGTGACGTTTCGGGTTGAGAACCTTCCTCAGAGCCTGAGCCTGACGAACGGTCTGACCTAAAACGTCACCTATCCATGTTCTCCAGAGATGCTGACTGACCCGATGTGCTACTCCAGCACTTTGTGTCTTTTTTGTGTATTAACCAGCATCTGCCATTCCTTGTTTCTACAGCTTATTTCATGAATTTCTTCTCTTCCAGGACCTCAGATTTGTGATTCCCTTCAGCTCATTCAGATTCCCTTTAACAACAGTCTACCAGCTGTCAATGACAACTTATGTATCAAAAATCTGCACATTCTGGAAATATGAAATTAAAATAGAAAATGCTGTGAATACTCAATAGGTTAAGTAGCACTTGTGGAAGGAAAAACAAACATGTGGTAGGTCAAAGAATTGTAAAATTGAGACGATAAGTTAATGTCAAATTGCACAGAAGGTGGAGGAGAAATGGATGCAGCAAAAGGAATATCTCTGATTGTTTGAGGACAGGTTTTCCCAAATAATTCAATGTTCTCAGAATTATCTGGGTAAAAAATATATTGGAGAGAGAGAGAGAAAATAAACAAAGAAATGTATTCAAGACAAGAGTGTGTAATTGTCATATGGTGGTAAAGATACATTGGTTCATTGGCCATCAGCCAAGGTATTATGGGAGTTGGGACATTATATTGCAGTTGTACGAGACATTGGTGAGGTCACATTTGAAATACTTCATTCAGTTTTGGTCACCCTGCTATTGGAAGGATGTTATTAATCTGGAAAGAGTGCAGAAAATGTTTATGAGGATGTTGCCAGGACTTGAGGGGCTGAGTTAAAGGGAAGGGTTGGGCGGGCTAGGATTTTATTGCATGGAGTGCAGATGGCGGTGGGGTGATCTTAAAGAGGTGTATAAAATAATGAGGGGAATAGACAGGGTGAATTCACAGGTATCACAAAAACCTTTTACGTGAAATCAACAACCAGAAGACATTGGTTTAAAGTTATAGAGCAAGTTATCGAGGTTTGGAGCAAGATTTAATACGAAAGTGAGATGCAGCCTTTTCACTCAGAGGGTGGGGGGTATATGGAACCAGCTGCCAGAAAAGGTAGTCGAGGCAGGTACTATAACAGCATTTAAAAGACACTTGGACAGGTACACGGATATAAAAGTTTTAGAGGGATATGGGCCAAACGCTGGGAAATGGGACAAGCTGAGATGGGAAACTTGTTTCATTAGGACGAATTGGGTCGAAGGCCCTCTTTCCATACTGTGAGACTCTATGACTCAATATGTACCGGACAAAGGAACAATGGCATTCTTACTTGCAGCAGCTTAACAGTCCTGTAAACGCAATGCACACAACTAATATATATTAAACAAAAAAAAAATCGATAAACTAATACCACAATGCTAGTAAGTTATCTGAATTTATTGATTGAAATATTGAGTCCCATAGAGGCAACATGCCCTGCTGGAAGATGAAATGGAGTTTCTTAGCCTTAACGTGTAGGAAGGAACTGCAGATGCTGGTTTACACCGAGGATAGACACAAAAAGCTTGAGTAACTCAGTGGGACAGGCAGCACCTCTGGAGAGAAGGAATGGGTGACGTTTCGGGTCGAGACTGAAGGGTCTGAAGAAGGGTCTCAACACGAAATGTCACCCGTTCCTTCTCTCCAGAGATGCTGCCTGTCTCGCTGAGTTACTCCGGCTTTTTTTGTCCATCTTCGTAGGCTTGCTTAACTTTGAGTTTCATTGGCAGAGTGCAGGAGACCACAAACAGACAGATCAAACTGGGTGTGTATCAGAGGGTCAAAGTCACAGGTAATGGAGGCTCAGGCTCTCTGCCGCAGACGTAGCAGGGGCTCCCCAAGCTGTATTTGGCTTCTCCAATGTGGAGTCCACACTGTGAGGACCAAATGCAATAAACTAGGTTGGAAGAACTGTGAGTAAATCGTTGCTTCACTGGGAACCCCACTTTTACTATTTTCTTCATGCAGCAAAATGTTCTAAGGTACTTCAGAGAAACCTTGTACAATAAAAATTGACACTGTGGAATTACAATTATTTTATATTTCATTAAAATATTGTTAGTTAGAAAATAGAGAAATGTAAGACTTATGTGCTTACGCCATCTACAAATTTGAGCGTTATGAGTTGAATGCTCTAATTAATATGCTTGGGACTCTTATAAACTAGGAAGTCAATGGCATTAACTTCATTTTTACTTCACTCTGCTTATGTAGTAAATTGTAGCAAGGGACTTTACTGGAGCAGTACCAAATATATTTGACACTGAGCCACATAAGAAGATGTTGTGTTACAGTTGTTACAGTTCCGCAAGATACTGGTGAGGCCACACTGTGAGTTTTATGTTCAGTTTTGATTACCCTGCTATGTGAAAGATGTCTTTGGCTGGAAAAGAATGCAGAGAAAATTTACTTGGATGTTTCCAGGACTCGAGAACCTGCGCGATTGGGCAGGCTAAGATTTCATGCTCTGGAGCACAGGAGGATGAGGGGTGATCGTATGGAGGTGTATAAAATCATGAGGGGAATAGATAGGGTGATTGCACAGAATTTTTTTTCCCCAGCGTAGGGGAATCAAGAAAGAGAGGGCATTGGTTTAACGTGAGAGGGGAAAGATTTAATAGGAACTTGAGAGGCAACTTTTTCACATGTAGGGTGGAACGATATGCCAGTGAAAATAGTTGAGGCAGGTACTATAACAACATTTAAACAATATTTGGACAGGTACATGGATAGCAAAGGTTTAGAGGCGTATGGGCCAGATGGGACTAGGTTAGATAGGGCATCTTGGTTGGCATGTACGAGTTGGGCTGAAGGGCCCATTTTCATGCCATTTTAATTTTTGACTTCATGACTCAAAGAAATGAGAACAAAAGAAAATGTTTGGGCTAAAAGATAGATTTCATGGAATCCCCTTAGGTAGGAGAGATATAGAATAGCAGAGAGTAAGGAAGGCAATGCCACTGTTTATAGACACTGCAGCTGACAACACAGCTGCCAATCGATGAATGACTTAAACAGGGGATGTGCATGAGCTCTGATTTTAAAGATGATGGTATTTAGCTATCAGTGGTACAGCTGGATTATCCATTAGAATAAACACTCCTAACTGTGAAGCTATTAGTTAAAGGACACCAGATGTTACATTTTTCCTTTGATGAATTGGTGATAAGATCAAATCCATTCCTATCCACTTTAGTTCCAATAAGTTAAAAAACTATAAACCCTGAAATCATTGCGAGCTCACTTGCTTATATGTTGACTCACAATCTATGATCAACTCATGTCTGAATGCCACACAAACCACTTTGGTATATATATATATATATATATTTAGTTTAGTCCAAAAATGATATAATGAAAGCAGAAACGAGCGATATGATGTTTTTCTCATGTCATATTTGTACAGTTGAAGTGTTATCTAGTGTAAAATATCATTATCATCTTCGAAATAACATTTTAATGTTTTGTTTATTTATCAGGAATGAACGCACTGTATTGATTTCTGAACCATTAATGTACATAAACTCGCTCACCAGAATCAAAATGCCCATCAGAGTCGAGTCACAAAACAGATACTGTCCGGTAAAAAAAGTGCTGGAGGAACTCAACGGGTCAGGCAGTATCTGTGGAGGGAATGCTCAGGCAACGTTTCGAGTCTGGACTCTTCTTCAAGATTCCGGCATCTGATGTTCCTTGTGTCTCCGTCACACGAAGGATGGAGAGCTGGTGCACGTAATGCCCACTCTTACCACCTCGAGAGTTTTGGTTCAGTGTCATGCTCTCTCTGGTGAATAAACCCAGGTCAGATTTATGACCCAGATTATCATCATCATCATCATCATCATTATCATTATCATCATTAGCAGATCAGCAGGTCCACTCCTCACGCTTACCCACAGAGCAACTCCTGTGGCCACTCCAACATAAGTTCACAAGCTCATAAATGATAGGAGCAGAATTAGGCCATTCAGCCCATCAAGTCTACTCCACATTCAATCATGGCTGATCTTTCTCTCCCTCTTAACCCCATTCTCCTGCCTTCTTCCCATAACCCCTGACATCTTGTACTAATCAAGAATATATCTATCTCTGCATTTAAAATATCAATTGACTTAGCCCCCAAAGCCTTCTGTGGCAATGAAATTCCACAGCTTCACCACCCTTGCTGCAGTCCTGGGGATCTAGATGTCCTCCAAGCCTTCTGGTCACAACTGCCTCGTGAGGTGGAATAGTCCACAAACAGTGATTAACCTTAGGCAGTAGATTTTGAGGCACTTCCCCCGATGAACATTTGACAGCCCACTAACAATGAGAGACATTTAAAATATTCAAAACTATTAAAGCTTTTACGTAAAAATAATAAATTTACTTCAAACATATTGAAATTACAATTTAAAAATATTAAAATTTCTTAAAATAAAAAAACTTCATTAATTGCTCCATTCCACAAGCCCATTTAAATGGTGCATTGATAGGCATATGTATGAGCTGGTATAAAACTGAAGAATCAATTGCAAAGTTAATCCAGTCTATCTGGATCAAGTATTCTGTGAATGGCTTGATTGTAATCATGTATAATCTTTTTGTTGACTGGCTAGCACTCAACAAAACGCTTTACACTGTACTTCGGTACACATGACAACAATAAACTAGACTAAACTAAACTAAGCAAAATGCATCATGCTTGGCACAGACATTGTGGGCAGAAAGGCCTATTCCTGTGCTGTACTGTTCCACTGACAGTGAAATAAATTCAGTTATTTTAACTCTAGCTGAAGTACACCAGACTTAAAAGAAATAGCTCAGAGAAAAGAAGAATATTACCACGGGTGTTGTGATACTCTTGCAAAACTTAGAACATACCATAATCGCTGGAATTTAGAAGATTGAGGGGGGATCTTATAGAAACTTACAAAATTCTTAAGGGGTTGGACAGGCTAGATGCAGGAAGATTGTTCCCGATGTTGGGGAAGTCCAGAACAAGGGGTCACAGTTTAAGGATAAGGGGGAAGTCTTTTAGGACCGAGATGAGAACGTTTTTTTTCACACAGAGAGTGGTGAATCTGTGGAATTCTCTGCCACAGAAGGTAGTTGAGGCCAGTTCATTGGCTATATTTAAGAGGGAGTTAGATGTGGCACTTGTGGCTAAAGGGATCAGGGGGTATGGAGAGAAGACAGGTACGGGATACTGAGTTGGATGATCAGCCATGATCATATTGAATGGCGGTGCAGGCTCAAAGGGCCGAATGGCCTACTCCTGCACCTATTTTCTATGTTTCTATGTTTCTACTTGATAGCATGAGGCATATTAGATTCAGTCCCTGGCTTTTATTTGTCTTCGAAGGTCGACAAAACATGCTGGAGAAACTCAGCGGGGCAGGCAGCATTACTGAAGAGAAGGAATGGGTGACGTTTCGGGTCGCGACCCTTCTTTTGATTTGTCTTCCTCCACTTTCGGGCAAAGCCTGGGATATGTCAAATCTCATTCCTTCACATTCCAGTCTTTTCTTTCTCATTGTAATTACCAACACTCATCAAGACAGTTAGCGTTATGTAATGACAAAGAGTACGCAGATGATATAACCATGCCAGGTGAGGCAGAGGTTGACCTGCACCTCCTCCAACCTCATCTATTGTACCCGCTGTTCCAGATGTCAACTTCTCTACATCGGTGAGACCAAACGCAGGCTCGGTGATCGTTTCGCTCAACACCTTCGCTCAGTCCACCTTAACCAACCTGGTCTCCCGGTGGCTCAACACTTCAATTCCCCCTCCCACTCCCAGTCTGACCTTTCTGTCATGGGCCTCCTCCATTGTCATAGTGAGGCCCACTGCAAATTGGATGAACAACACCTCATATTTCGCTTGGGCAGCTTATGCCCCAGCGGTATGAACATTGACTTCTCTAACTGCAGATAGCTCCTCTGTCCCTCTATTTCCCTTCCCCCCCCTTCCCAGTTCTCCCACTAGTCTTCCTGTCTCCAACTACATTCTTTCTTTGTCCCGCCCCCTCCCCTGACATCAGTCTGAAGAAGGGTCTCGACCCGAAACGTCACCCATTCCTTCTCTCCTGAGATGCTGCCTGACCCGCTGAGTTACTCTAGCTTTTTGTGATACCTTCGATTTGTACCAGCATCTGCAGTTATTTTCCTACATAACCACGTTTGTTGCTCGGGGACCCATTGTTACGAATACTTTGGTCTTCCACTTTTTTTCTAAATATTTTATGAAGACATTTAATGTTACATATCTGGAATATTTTTTATGATCAGCAGTTGAGAAAAATAGGTGATTTATCAATAAAAAATAGGAAGCTCCCTCCTCTAAGAAAGATCAATAGGGTCATGAAGCCATTGGAAGATATTAGTAACTATATTATAAATCATTAGTAATCGGGTGACAAGCAATTAGGATTGCAGCAGAAAACAATTAAATCCCTTTAGAATTGTTATGGCCATTAAACTGTTTCTTAATGGATGGAGTCATAAAGTCAAGACTCATACAGCGTGGAATAGGTCCTTCGGCCCAACTGGCCCACACTGCCCATTATGTCCCATCTACACTTGTCCATCTGCCTGCATTTGACCCATATCCCTCTAAACCTGTCTTATCCATGCACCTGTCTAAATGTTTCTTGAACATTGCAATAGTACCTGCCTCAACTACCTCCTCCGGCAGCTGGCTCAATACACCCATCACGCTTTGTGTGAAAAAGTTACCCCTCAGGCTCTTATTAAGTCTTTCCCCGCTCACATTAAACCTATGTCCTCTGGTTCTTGATTCCCCTACTCTGGGCAAGAGACTCTGTGCGTCTAGCCGATCTATTCCTCACATGATTTTGTAATGAGGGAGGGTCGTGTAAGAGCAAGGATAAGAACAAAGAGATTATCTTTTTTAACTTAAACCATTAAAAGATGTGTTCCAGTTGAAGCTTGAAAAGTTAAGTCAAGTTTGATGGTTCCAAGGTTCCTCTGCACAGGTAAGGGAGCACACTGCTAGATGACCAAAGTGGTATTGAGACAATTAAAAGTGATAAATGGTGCATGTGCATGGTTATATCTGGGGGGACATATCTAATGAGGTAGTGAGATGACTTCCAAGTAAGGGCAGGATAGGGAACGTCATAGGATTGTTAGTCATAGGAGGAGTCTGTAAGTTTGCAGTTGGCTCACTGGTGAATGCGATAACCAATGGACCTGGAGAGCCATTGGAACATGGCATCTAAGGTGATGAATGAATGGAGAAAATTTGGAGGGTAACTCCACATGATGAAACCAATGTTGACCTTGGCCTGCGTTGACTTAACATTTTGATCAGTCATAGAATCATAGACCATGGAAACATGTCCTTCAGCCCAACTTGTCCATGCTAACCAGATGCCCTATCTATACTAGTCCCACCTGCACGCGTTTGGCCCGTATCCATCAAACCAGTCCAAAAACCTAACCACAAAGTAGAGTTGAGGAATCTGAAGCATGTGACCATATTGCTGATTGCTTGCCTGACCAATTGTTCCAGGTCAGTTGCCTGTTGTATATTCATGCTGTGTTAATTGCATGATTATGTGTTGTACTAATTATGGGAACCTATGTTTCTTGATGAGCCATTAAACCACATTATTCTGTAGCCCAGCCAAATTATGTGTAAGGAGATAGAGTCAATATCCTACACCATGATGATGTGATTTGAAAGTGAAACTGTGTCTTTACAACTGGTTAAGTGCAAATGATTTTGCTCACAGGTGGTGCCTTTCTGCATCTTAAATAAACAATGCAAAGGAAATTTGGATGGGGCGGTATATTTTAATATGCAGGAAGAAAATACCTAACCTCTGACATCTATTAAGATTAACTTTGTTTTGTACAAGATAGACCCAAATTCCTGGAGTAACTCAGCCGTACAGGCAGCATCTCTGAGGAGGAAGGAATGGATGCCATTTCGGCTTGAGACCCTTTTTCGAAACGTCACCCATTCCTTCTCTCCAGAGATGCTGTCTGTCCCGTTGAGTTATTCCAGCATTTTGTGCCTATCTTCAATTTAAACCAGCATCTGCAGTTCTTTCCTACACATTTTGTTTTGTACAACTGACTTCACCTTTTGAATACAAACTTTATAAACTTCAACATTACAAGAATTAAGAATGTTCTTTCTGCCCTTAATGCTTGCTCTTTTCAAAGGCAATATCAAGTTTAACCTTTTTATGAAGCCAATCCCACCTGGATTCCGTGTGTCAAAGGGGCATAGGAATATTTCAATTCATCTCTATATTATTCAAACAACTTCCACTGTTATTCACAGAAAAGACTCACATCTCCCGGTGCAAGCTAGATAATGGTATTTGAGTATATAATCCATACATTTTCTTGTCATTTCCATTCATTTAAAAGTTATAAATCTTCACACACACACACACACACACGCACATACACACACACGCACACACACACAAACACACACACATGCACACACACATGCACACACAAACAAACACGCACACGCACTCACACACACATATATATATATATATATATATATATAACATGTACATCTGCATTAATCTTCGAGGAAGCACGTACAATTCTGCGATAAACTGCAGGATAATATTACTTTTGACATTGGAATAACTTTATTCAAGCCAAGAATTGTTCAGTCCTGCTTCTGTAGTTATGTCAAATGATATGGAGGCAGAAAGGAAAGCTCTACAGTGGGTAGTCCATAGAGCTCAGAGGGCCATCGGAACACAGCTACCAGACTTGGAGGGCATCTACAACACACGATGCCTCAGAAAAGCCACCAGCATCCACAAAGACTCTTCACACCCCTGCAACAGTCTGTTCGAACTCCTTCCATCGGGCAGACGATACAAGGCCTTCTACGCCCGCACCTCCAGACTCAGGAACAGCTTCATCCCCAGGGCCATAGCTGCTATGAACCGGTCCTGCTGAGCCGGATGGCCACAACGCATAGATCAACTTGCACTTTACCCTGTCCAAAACTGTTACAACTGTTTCGTTTTCGTTGGGTTGCTGCTGTCTAAATTACCTAAATTATTGCATCGTATGGGAGGCGCATTCCCAATCTCGTTGTACCCCTGGGTACAATGACAATAAAGATATATTGTATTGTATTGTATTGTATTGTATTGTATGTAAAGGTATACATTTTGCTGTTAATAAATTATTGCCCTCTAGCAGTGTTATGAACGATACTGCCTGCAACAATTGCACGCACACAAAAACTCATGCACACTCAAGGCTCACCTGGTCAGGGATTATGGTTGTTGTTTGAAATAATCTGGTTTTAAAATACATGAAATTGAAGTTTTTGAACTTCTTGCAAAGTGGTCCATTTTGGGAACTTTGATCAATGTGACAGTCATCTCCTGGAGATAATGAAACACACTTCACTTGTCATGTATTCTAAATACTAAACAGAAATTGTAATTCAAAGATAAACCTGGGTTGTGGATGTAGTTTACCACCTAATGGGAGAAAAGAACTGATATCTGCATGCCACACACGCAATCCTGACCTTCTTGACATACATTACACACCTATAATAGTTTTCTGTGTAATCTTTATTGTATATTCATGTAGGATAATTACATGGATGTTTTCATGGTCAACGTTTAGACAAATTAAATCTTGTCACTTCTTCTTGCGTTTGAGGCAGCAGAAGTTATGAAGCTGCTTCTGCTTCTGCTGTCTCTGTTTGTTGTCGTTCGCCTGACTGAGGTCAGTTGACAGGGCTCAACATGGGGAGGTCGACAACGTGAGCCCAATCTTGTCACTGATGCATTCTACAACAAACATTTTGATCTAAAACTACCAGTGCTCAAAAATGAATGGTACTGATGGACAAGGGACATTAATCAAAAGGCTCCAGATACATATTTCAGTCGCGCCTGCGGCAATAGGTATCGGACACTAAAGAACAGAAGTTGTATTTGTATGTATTTGGCAATGTGGTGCCCAGGATGGAGGTTGGGTCTGGTGGGTCAGCGGAGGGGGGGTCAGCTGGAGCTGAGGTCGGTAGATGTTCGGAGACGGTAGTTTGAGGAGAGCATCATGAGGGATGAGAGTTGGGAAATCAGGATGAGACTGAGAAACTAGCTGAGGCCAAGAAATGGAGCACCCTGGTGGGAAGCCAAGGATTGGTCGGGATGAAATGAGTCGGAAGTTTGGAAGTTATAAGGTCATAAGCAGTGGTGATTTTTGAGGTGCCGGAGCTGTCACTGGTGCCGGAGCGGCCGCTGTCAAATTCCCCGCAAGTTAAAATTCCCCGTTGTTTATTTTGGCTTTTTTTAGAGAGGTGCCGGAATGGCGCTCCGGTGAGATCCGGTCAGCTCCGGTCAGCTCCGGTGAAACCGGCAACACTGCTCCCTTGGTCATTAGGAATAGGAGTAGAGTTAGGCCATTTGGCCCATCAAGTCCACTCCGCCATTCAATCACGGCTGATCTATCTTTCCCCCCTTACCCCATTCTCCTGCCTTCTCCCCATAACCTCCGGTACCTGTACTAATCAAGAATCTAGCTATCTCTGCCTTAAAAATATTCACTGACTTGACCTCCACAGCCTTCTGTTGCAAAGAATTCCACAGATTTACCATTCTCTGACTAAATAAATGTCTCCTCATTTCCTTCTTAAAAGAACGTCCTTTAATTCTAAGGCTATGACCTCTAGACTCTCCTACTAGTGGAAACATCCTCTCTCCATCCACTCTATCCAAATCTTTCACTATTCTGTATGTTTGAATGAGGTCCACCCTCGTTTTTCTAAACTCCAGCGAGTACAGGCCCAGTGGCGGCAAACGCTCATCGTAGGTTAACCTACTCATTCCTGGGATTATTCTTGTAAACCTCCTCTGAACCCTCTCCAGAGCCAGCACATCCTTCCTCAGATATGGTGCCTACAATTGCTCACAATTCAGCTCAGGGGGAGTGATGCGGCCAAAGCTTGGGGTCAGTGAGTGGGTAAATGGTGGAATTAAAAAAACATCTTGGAGATCGACAAGATAGAGGGTTGAGGGGAGCGGTGCAATGTTGTAACGAGAGGCCTGAAGGATGAGAGATTAAAGGATTTCCATTACATTACAAGAGTCCCAAATCAATGTTCAAATGTAAAGACCTAATTAGCTTGCACATGACCAATAATGGCTACCAAAATAGACCAGTTTCTCTGCCGCACACCCCACCCCCACCCCTCCAGCCATCCCCACCCCCAGCCCCCCACCCCCACCCCCACCCCCACAGCCACCACCCCCCTCCCCACCCCTACATTACTCCAATGTAACGCAGGCGATGACATAATACTGAGCATTTACAGAAGAAGGGTCTCGACCCGTGACGTCACCCGTTCCTTCTCTCCAGAGATGCTGCCTGTCCTGCTGAGTTACTCCAGCTTTTTGTTTTTTTATCTTCAGTTTAAACCAGCATCTGCAGTTCTTTCCTACACAATGTACAGTCCTGTTTCTGTAGTAATGCCAAATGATATGTGAATGCTTACATTTGTGTTTTACTCAGGGCGAAAAAAAGATTTAAATTTGAATAATGCTAAAATAAATAGGATTATGAGATTGAATTTTGAAATGAAAACTATTCCTTTCCTAGTATCTATGGCCTTTACTGTCTCTTCCAAACCAAAATGGAGTTCTGTTTTGTTGCGAAAGTTTATTACAAGGTTCAGGTAGAGAACATTGAAGCAGAATTGCATTTTTGTAGCAGTGTCAACTTGCTACGTTCTGCAATTTCTTTTCAGGGCAGAAGGTAATTATTTTGCTCAACTGTTAACAAGATTTTGAACCCTTGTGAGCTTTACATTAACTTACTAAATACTTACGCACCTTTTTAAGCTTCTTAGCAAGATTGCGATCACAATGCCATTTATTTTAATGCTGCTAAAGAAAATTTAGCATTTGTGTTCTCCATGAAGGAGAAAAGGGCAGGTTAAACCTGGTTGCCTCTTCAGGGGAGGAGTTGGGCCTAAGGCTTTTGAGAACACGAAGCCTGCTTTGCTGCATTCCACAGGAGTTAATGCTGTTTTTGTGTGTGTGTGTGAGCTGGCCTCAGGCTCGTTCTCCTCCTAAATCCCAGAGGCAGTTAAGCATATTAGTCGACTGAATGCCCAGGTAAGACGGCAACTTTGATGAATTCTGACAGCTTGTCTCCAGAAAGGTGACGGTTCGTGAGGAGAGGAATCAGCTCAGTATCATGGAGGACTCGGTGGATTTTTCTCGCTGAAGTAGGTGTGCGTATTATCCGGGCAGGTGCTGTCATTGCAAAGGCTTGCAATATATGGTTTCTGAAGGACATAATGTCTGGCCATAGTCCCAAACACACAGCATAAATCACAATGTTCCTCTGCAGCGAGAGATTGCTTGTCAGAATCGATGATAATCTGACCTCTGTGCATTGAGCCACTAGCAGGCAAACCTGTCCCTGGGAAATCACCTTTAGAACTAAAATCCCTGAACTATCTTTACTGCCACCACAAGATAAGTTTTCCAAATTGCCAGCAAGCATATGTTTGCCACGGTTTATTGAATCCCTGTCAGAACAGCCATCCATTTACATTCCAATACCATGCTGAACAGAACTTACAATGTCACTAGTCATAAGCATGGCTGTTCAGCTTAGTTTAGAGATACAGCGCAGAAACAGGCCCTTTGGCCCACCGAGTCCGTGCCGACCAGCGATCCCTGTTACACTAGCTCACACTACGCACTAAGGACAATTTACAATTTTTACCGAAGTCAATTAACCTACAAACCCGTACAAATGTGGGAGGAAACCTGAGCACCCTGGGACACAGGGAGAACTTTTAAACTCCATACAGACAGCACCCATAGTCAAGAATGAACCCGGGGCTCCACTGCTGAATCAGCACTGTTGAATGGTCAATAAGCCACTGATTTATTCATCAGAATGAAAAATCGCAATGAAACCCACATCACACCAAAATTGGAATGGAATTAATTGAAAGGAAAGCAAGATGCCTAAACAGAGGGCTCCGACCTGTTCACCATTGCAAGGCGTAAGCTTTAGATTTTGCATCTTGCGAAAGACAAAAGTAAAACAGGTTCAGCGGCAGGTCAGCTGAAGAACAGCCCAGAAAGGGAGGATAGACGAAAACAGATCAAAGGTCAAAAGAAAACATGTTTATTCATGCGTGTATGCAGCTAGATGCACGTGTGCACCCATTCACTTAAACACGCACCTGTTCTATTGCTTCATTTATGCCCTCATTCATTTTTGGTGAAATGCAGACTATTTTCTAATTGTCACGACACTTGCCTCCTCCCTTACTCTCTGGTGTTTCTGCTCCTTTTTTCTTTTCTAATGTGATCTGATTGAACTGTCGTTAATGCTTTAGACCACTTTAGAGATACAGTGCGGAAACAGGCCCTTCGGCCCACCGAGTCTGTGCCGACCAGCAATCCTCACACACTAGCCCTATCCTGCACACTAGAATTAGACAATGTATAAGTTTTACCAAGCCAATTAGTCTACTAATCTGAATGTCTTTGGAGGGTGGGAGGAAGCGGGAGCAACCGGACAAAACCCATGCAGTCACAGGGAGAAGGTACAAACTCCATACAGACAGCATCCGTAGTCAGGATTCAACCCGGGTCTCTGCCGCTGTAAGGCAGCAACTCTACCGCTGCGCCACTGTGCCACCCCAAGGCTGATTGAATTCTACTCAGGTTTGTGCATTTCAGGCCTTATTAAAAAAACACATTTTTGAACCTTGCTCTAAGAATATAAAACATAGAACTGTACAGTGCAGGAACAGTGGTTCACCGTCTCCATGCAACAATGATGCCAATCACAACCAGTCCCATCTATCTGCGCATGGCCATATCCCTCGGTACCCTGCCTGTCCATGTATCTGTCTCAATGCCTCTTGAACATCACAACTGTACTTTTTTTCAGCACCTCACCTGGCAACTTATTGCAGGTATTTATTCACAAAATGCTGGAGTAACTCAGCAGGTCAGGCAGCATCTCAGGAGAGAAGGAATGGGCGACATTTCGTGTCAAGACCCTTCTTCAGTCTGGTTGATCAGTTTGTTTACAGGATGTGCAATTTTAAACAAATTTAATCCAGATATATGCAGTGGTATCAAAAAGTGTGTAGTACACGTTTTAATACCCTGTGCTAACAAAGCTCGCTGCCAGGCACAGTCCTTAGACTCTGAAATAGTCTTTATCCAGTGGGTTCAAGGTTGCTATGAAATTTGTTAAAAGGGATCTAATTTTACTTGAGCAAAGAACAAAGTCCTGGAGGAACTCAACAAATCAGATGGCATCTGTGGAGGGAGTGGACAGACGATGTTTTAGGAAGGGACCCTTTTTCAGACCCTTCCAGCGTCTCCATCTAATATTACTTAGTCTTGGGGGGTGGCACAGTAGCGCAGCGGTGGAGTTGCTGCCTTACAGCACCAGAGACCCAGGTTCGATCGTGCCCACGGATGCTGTCTGAACGTTTTTTTTAAAATTCCCTGTGACTGCGTGGGTTTTCTCCTGGTGCTCTGGTTTCCTCCCACATTCCAAAGACGTACAGATTTGTAGGTAACCTTTCCCCAGTGTGTAGGATAGTACTAGTGTATGGGGTGATTGCTGGTTGGTGCGGACTCAGTGAGCCGAAGGGCCTGTTTCCCCACTGTATCTCTAAAGGCTAAAGTGTAAAGTCTAATGTTCTACCGCCAGGAACTGTTGGTCATTCATTATGTTACTGTTGGGTCACCGCCACCCACACCAACCTCTGTGGTGATACCTCGGGCACCTCTCTGCCCCCACTGTTGATTACCCCTTCACCATGATCCTCGATCGCTATTCCAGGCACCATTCCTTTAGCTTGAATGGTTGTTAAAAAACCATGAGGATTTCAGTAATGAAGTCTGAAGTGATCTATAGACCGATGATGGTTGAAGGTGAGGGGGCTGGGTTATTTTGTTTAGAGATACAAGGTGGAACCAGGCCCTTTAGTCCACAAACTCCGCACCGATCCGCAATTATCCGTACACTAGTTCTATCCTGGACACTAGGGCAATTTACCAACGCCAATTAACCTACAAACCTGCACGTCTTTGGAGTGCGGGAGGAAACCGGAGCCTCTGGAGAAAACCCACGTGATCACAGGGAGAACATAAAAACTCCATACCGCCAGCACCTGTAGTCAGGATCGAAGCCAAGTCTCTGGCGCTGAAAGGCAGCAACTCTACCACTGCCCCATTGCGGCTGGACTGCGGATTGGGTGAATCAACATTTTTAAAACTCAGCACAATTTCACACACAAGCAACCAACTATTTTCAGATAAACATTTAGAACAGGCTTCCCATATGATGAGTATTTAGTTTAGTGTTTGTTTCAGAGATACAGCGTGGAAACAGGCCCTTCGGCCCACCGAGTCCGTACTGACCCCCGCACCTTAACACTACCCTACACACACGAGGGACAATTTATACTTATACCAAGTATACAAACCCAAGCCAATTAACCTACAAACCTGTACGTCTTTGGAGTGTGGTAGGAAACTGAAGATCTCAGAGAAAATCCACAGAGTGAAGGGGAGAACATACAGACTCCATACAGACTCCATACAGACAGCACCCGTAGTCGGGATCGAACCCACGTCTCTGGTGCTGCAAACGCTGTAAAGCAGCAACTCTACCGCTGCTCGACCGGTTCAAACTCCAGTATTACTATGGGGATGAGCACAGTTTAATAAGAGTCCTTGATCTGCAACACTAATTTTTAATAACAACTTAACACATTATTCGAATTAATATAATATTCCATTTGCTTGCTGAACACTTGGATAAATGAGCTCAAAGGTAACTTAATTCAAAATTATGTTGTGTGCCAAATTTCATCATAATACGTTCAGCCCAGCTCTTGAGCACATAATTCAGGCTGACATTTCCCTGCAGTGCTAGAGGTATGTTTTCAAGATGAGGCCCCATCTGTCTCTTCAAATGGATGTAAATGTTCCCACAATATTAATTGAAGAGCAAAGAATCACCACAATGGTCGGTCCAAAACTGGTACAGTTAACACAGATTAATCTGTCATCTTTCACAGGGGTATTTTTAGGGCCTTATTCCTTACAGATTTGGCTGCTTGGTAGATCCTGGCTAAAACACCTTGATATTTCCTCACACACGACACGGCTTATTTTCCCATCGTTAGCCAGCAATTAAGATGAACTATAAATTAATTTCCTTTACAAAAGTAAGTATTACATGCTCAATTGTTATGATGTTCATTTTACAGATCCATTGCATATTAGTGTTGGATCCTATTTTGTTTTATCAAAGTAAAAGCCAAACAGAGTTGAACAGCAGTATCTGTCATTCATAATCACATTTAAAAGACCTAGAAAAAAAACTCCCATGACTGCCTCAGGTAATAATGCTGGAATTTCCTTACTTTAAGTCTCTGAAACCTTTGATCTCTTCAGTTGTAGAAAACAAATCCGCACACACAAATATGGAACTGGCCTCACTTAAAGTTAAAGGCATATACAGTTTGGCTGATCGTACAAACCTTTGAAAGTAGCATTTAAATAGAGTGGCAAAGAATTTTTAAAAATGAGCAACAAATATTGTCTTATTTGCACGTTCTCAGAATACAAGTAAGATTCCATTGTACAAAACACAAACTGGTCTCAGCAATTGATATTGTGCAATATAGACAGTAAATACTATCCCATAAAATCAACTCCTGATTTCTTTGGGAATTACCTGTGTGGTTTTGCAACCTGACTCAGGTATTTTTAGACAATTGTTTTAAAACAAAAATAAAAACACAATTTCTTCGCAATTATGCAAATGATTGCAGAATTAGTCTTATTTTGCAAGACAAGACACACTTTTAAATTGGATATGGGAGCCGCTGGAAATATTGACATTTATTTTCTATCTCCAGAACATGATAATGGTTTTAAATGAAGCTGTTACCCTTACCTAACTATGTAGTGGAGGTCACAGCTTTTTTTTAACCTATTCTGCCACTCCATCTGGATAGTACACAGTGTATTCACGGTGTGACAGTGGCTTAGATGCTCTTTGGTCTACTCGAGCTTTGTTGACCTCCCAGTAGAGTGAGATGACCATTGGAGAATGTTGCCGACTGGCCCGCTGTGGACTGCAGGAGCACGTGCTGAGGGACGCACTGAAGTTTGGTGCAGCCAATGCCAAGGCACTGTGGGGAAGGGCGACAATCGAGGGTCCTTCTGCTGCTGGACATGGGGGGGGGGGGGGGGCAGGGTGTGGTGGAGACGCCCCTCAAAATAAGGGAAGGGATTTCACGCCAATGGGCCACATGAGTGCAAGGGCGTAGGGTAAAATTGTGTTTGGGTAAACTGTATTGAATGAATGTATAGCCTCCAAGAATGTGGGATGAAGTTTTTTTTGCATTGTTCATGTATTGTATATATTTATTACTTGAATAAAGTCTATTTTGAATTTTTTTAAAAAAGTGGCTTAGACATGGACTAACAAGGTTTCCATTCCACGTTGATGTTGAGCTTTGGTCCTTGTCAAGTCAAGTCAAGTCAAATTTATTTGTCACATACACATACTCGATGTGCAGTGAAATGAAAGTGGCAATGCCTGCGGGTTGTGAACAAAAAGAATTACAGTTACAGCATATAAATAAAGTTAATAAGTTACTAAACATAGCACAAAAAGTGTCGACAAAAATTTAGTCTCTGGGGTTATAAAAGTTGACAGTCCTGATGGCCTGTGGGAAGAAGCTCCGTCTCATCCTCTCCGTTTTCACAGCGTGACAGCGGAGGCGTTTGCCTGATCGTAGCATCTGGAACAGTCCGTTACTGGGGTGGCAGGGGTCCCTCATGATCTTGCTTGCTCTGGATCTGCACCTCCTGATGTATAGGTCCTGCAGGGGGACGAGTGTAGTTCCCATGGTGCGTTCTGCCGAACGCACTACTCTCTGCAGGGCCATCCTGTCCTGGGCAGAGCTGTTCCCAAACCAGACTGTAATGTTGCCGGACAGGATGCTCTCTACAGCCCCAGAGTAGAAGCAATGAAGGATCCTCAGCGACACTCTGAATTTCCTCAGTTGTCTAAGGTGGTAAAAGCGCTGCTTAGCCTTACCCACCAGTGCGGCAATGTGCGTTGCCCACGTCAGATCCTCTGCGATGTGGACTCCCAAGTATTTGAAACTGCTCACCCTATCCACAATAGACCTATTTATCTCCAGTGGCGTGTACGTCCTTAGATGTTTAGCCCTTCTGAAGTCCACAATCAGCTCCTTTGTTTTAGTGACATTCAAGAGGAGGCTATTGTCCTGACACCAGAGTGCCAGATCAGCCACCTCCTCCCGGTAGGCCTTCTCATCGTTGTTGGAGATCCGGCCCACCACCACAGTGTCATCAGCAAACTTGATGATGGAGTTTGAGCTGAACCTGGCCCCACAGTCATGTGTGTACAGGGAGTACAGTAGGGGGCTAAGGACGCAGCCCTGGGGGGATCCTATGTTCAGGGTGAGGGGGCTAGATGTGTGTTCCCCCATCCTGACCACTTGGGGCCTGGCAGTGAGAAAGTCCAGGACCCAGGCACACAGAGGACTCACTCATGCATTTAAAGAGGTTTGTTTTGCTCACACGTGGATTACAGGCATGGAGAGACTTTGGGAAGTTTAGAGGTGGGAAATCAATCACAGAATGGTTGAAGGGTGGAAGGGCAGAAGGGTGGCGCAGTGGCACGGTGGTAGAGTTGCTGCCTTACAGCGCCAGAGACCTGGGTTCGATCCTGACTACGGGTGCTGTCTCGGTTAATTGCCTTGGTAAAAAATTATAAATTGTCCTATTGTTCACGAATGTGTGTAGGATAGTGTTAGAGGGGATCACTGGTCAGCACGGACTCGGTGGGCCAAAGGGCCTGTTTCCACGCTGTATCTCTAAACTAAACTAAACTAACCTAAATACACAGCCACTGCTCATATATGGCTTTTTAACGTTTAGTTTATGATTGTCACATGCACCAAGGTAAAGTGCGATGCTTTTTGTCGCATGCTATCCAGTCAACTAAATGACGATACGTGATTACAATCAAGCAATCCACAGTGTATAGAAACAGGATAAGGGGTATATCATTCAGTGCAAGATGAAGTCCGATAAAGTTCTATTAAAGATAGTTCAATGGTCTCCAATGAGGTAGATGGAAGTTCAGGACCGCACTTGCTGGTGAGAGGACTATTTTACCCTTTATAGTGGTTCAGAAGAAACTGCCCCTGTTTTAGCGGTGTTTCTGATAAATAGTAATCTATTGGATGTTGATGATTGGGTACTTTACAATGATACATAGATACATAGAAAATAGGTGCAGGAGTAGGCCATTTGGCCCTTCGAGCCAGCACCGCCATTCAATGTGATCATGGTTGATCATCCACAATCAGTACCCCGTTCCTGCCTTCTCCCCATATCCCTTGATTCCACTAGCCCTAAGAGCTCCATCTAACTCCCTTTTGCACGCATCCAGTGAATTGGCCTTCACTGCCTTCTGAGGCAGAGAATTCCACAAATTCCACCAACTCTCTGGGTTAAAAAGTTTTTCCTCATCTCAGTTCTAAATGGCCTACCCCTTATTCTTAAACTGTGACCTCTGGTTCTGGACTCCCCCAACATCGGGAACATGTTTCCTGCATCTAGCGTGTCCAATCCCTTAATAATTTTATATGTTTCTATAAGATCCTGTCTAATCCTTCTAAATTTCAGTGAATACAAACCCAGTTATTCCATTCTTTCATGATATGATAGTCCCGCCATCCCGGGAATTAACCTCGTGAACCTACACTGCACTCCCTCAATAGCAAGAATATCCTTCCTCAAATTTGGAGACCAAAACTGCACACAATACTCCAGGTGTGGTCTCATCAAGGCCCTGCACAACTGCAGAAGGACCTCTTTGCTCCTTTATTCAAATCCTCTTGTTATGAAGGCCAACATGCCATTAGCTTTCTTCACTGCCTGCTGTACCTGCATGCTTACTTTCAGTGACTGATGTACAAGGACACCTAGGTCTCGTTGCACTTCCCCTTTTCCTGATCTGACACCATTCAGATAATGATCTGCCTTCTTGTTCTTGCCACCAAAGTGGATAACCTCATATTTATCCACATTATACTGCATCTGCCATGCATCTGCCCACTCACCCAACCTATCCAAGCCACCCTTCATCCTCATAGCATTCTCTTCACCGTTCACACTGCCACCCAGCTTTGTGTCATCTGCAAATTTGCTCATGTTACTTTTAATTCCTTCATCTAAATCATTAATATATATTGTAAATAGCTGCGGTCGCAGCACGGAGTCTTACGGCACCCCACTAGTCACCGCCTGCCATTCTGAAAGGGACCCGTTAATTCCCACTCTTTGTTTCCTGTCTGCCAATCAATTTTCAATACCCTACCCCAATACCATGTGCTCCAATTTTTACACACTAATCTCCTGTGTGGGATCTTATCAGCTTTCTGAAAGTCCAGGTACACTACATCCACTGGCTCTCCCTTATCCATTTTACTTGCTACATCCTCAAAAAATCCCTGAAGATTAGTCAAGCAAGATTTCCCCTTCGTAAATCCATGCTAACTTGGACCGACCCTGTTACTGCTATCCAAATGTGCCGCTATTACATCTTTAATAATTGATTCCAGCATCTTCCCCACCACTGATGTCAGGCTCACTGCTCTATAATTCCCTGCATTCTCTCTCCCTCTTTTCTTAAAAAGTGGAATAACATTAGCTACCCTACAATCCACAGGAACTGATCCAGTATCTATAAAACATTGGAAAATGACCACCAATGCGTCCACGATTTTTGGAGCCACTTCCTTGAGTATCCTGGGATGCAGACCATCAGGCCCTGGGGATTTATCAGCCTTCGGTCCCATCAGTCTACCCAACACCATTTCCTGACTAATGTGAGTTTCCCCTTCAGTTCCTCCGTCACCCTAGATCCTCTGTCCCCTAATACATCTGGGAGATTGTTTGTGTCTTCTTTAGTGGAGACAGAACCAAAGTACCTGTTCAACCCGTCTGCCATTTCCTTGTTCCCCATAATAAATTCACCTGTTTCTGTCTTCAAGGGACCCACATTTGTCTTAACTAATCTTTTCCTTTTCACATGCCTAAAGAAGCTTTGACTATCCTCCTTTATATTCTTGGCTAGCTTACCTTCGTACTTCATCTTTTCTCCCCGTATTGCCTTTTGAGTTACCTTCTGTTGTTCTTTAAAAGTTTCCGAATCCACTGCCTTCCCGCTCATCTTTGCTATGTTATACGTCTTCCCTTTTAGTTTTATACTGTCCTTGACTTCCTTTGTCAGCCACGGTTGCCTCTTACTCCCCTTAGAATCTTTCCTCCTCTTTGAAATGAAATGATCCTGCAACTTCTGGATTATTCCCAGAAATTCCTGCCTTTACTGTTCCACCGTCATCCCTGCTAGGATCCCTTCCCAGTAAACTTTGGCCAGCTCCTCCCTCATGCCTCCATAGACCCCTCTGTTCAACTGCAATACTGACACCTCATTTTAACTTCTCCCTCTCAAATTGCAGATTAAAACATCATATTATGGTCACTACCTCCTAATGGTTCCTTTACCTTGAGTTCCATTATCAAATCCAATTCATTAATGCCATTGAATGCCATGGAGGGAAAGTTACGCTCTCTCTTGTTGGAGATGGCCATTGCCTGGCACATATCTGACATTGGCATTATTTAACAGTATCAATGCAGGCTTGGACGTTATCGACCTATTGCTTCATGTGATGTATAAGAAAATAACTGCAGATGCTGGTACAAATCGAAGGTATTTATTCATAAAATGCTGGAGTAACTCAGCAGGTCAGGCAGCATCTCGGGAGAGAAGGAATGGGTGACGTTTCGGGTCGAGACCTTCATGTGATGTGGTCTGTTTCAGGATCAATCTTTTGGGCACTTGTCGATGTTGATTACTGGAGCTGTGTCTGAGGTTTAGACGTCCCTATGTTCATCTAATCATCATCTGAGTGGCTGCAGGTGGATGGATATTTACACATTACACAGTGAAATTAATTTTGCATATAATCCCGGTGCCACTTTTGGCGCCATTTCATCGTTCAGAGTCCGGATTCCCCGTGTGCTCGTTCTCCCAGAACGACTCCCGATCCCTTTGGTCGCCCACGACCGGCTTGGACCACAAACCGTCATCTCACTCCACTCCTCGCCTGCTATCTTTGTGTCCCAGGGGCACCCTCCTGCAGCCTACCCTAAAGGCACTGTTATCATATCATATATATACAGCCGGAAACAGGCCTTTTTCGGCCCTCCAAGTCCGTGCCGCCCAGTGATCCCCGTACATTAACACTATCCTACACCCACTAGGGACAATTTTTTTTACATTTACCCAGCCAATTAACCTACATACCTGTACGTCTTTGGAATGTGGGAGGAAACCGAAGATCTCGGAGAAAACCCACGCAGGTCACGGGGAGAACGTACAAACTCCTTACAGTGCAGCACCCGTAGTCAGGATCGAACCTGAGTCTCCGGCGCTGCATTCGCTGTAAAGCAGCAACTCTACCGCTGCGCTACCGTACCGTACCGTAATCTGCAGACATTCTACCGCTGCACTATAGAGAGAATCCTAACACATGGCATCCCTGTGTGGTACCTCAGCTGCACGGAGGCAGAGAGGAAAGCTCTTCAGCGGGTAGTCCATAGAGCTCAGAGGACCATCGGAACACAGCTACCAGCCTTGGAGTGCATCTACAACCCACGATGCCTCAGAAAAGCCACCAGCATCCACAAAGACTCTTCACACCCCTGCAACAGTCTGTTCGAACTCCTTCCATCGGGCAGACGATACAAGGCCTTCTACGCCCGCACCTCCAGACTCAGGAACAGCTTCATCCTCAGGGCCATAGCTGCTATGAACCGGTCCTGCTGAGCCGGATGGTCTGATACAGATCTACTTACACTTTATTCTGTCTTAAAACTGTTACAATTTGTTTTGTTGGGTTGTTGTTGTTTAAATTAATACTGACTAGCTAATTAAATTATTGCATCGTATGGGAGGCGCATTCCCAATCTCGTTGTACCCTTGTACAATGACATTAAAGATATATTGTATTGTATCTTTAAGGTCTGATACTTATTCTATCCAGCTGTTTGGAACAATTGAGTGACTAGAGCTGAACATCTGAACTACAGTGAGATGAACATTTCTGACCTTATCATCCAGGGAAGGTTGTTAGTGAAACAATTGAAGTTGGTTGAGGTTGGATGTAAAAGTGTCACGAGGATATCCTAGGTCTGAAATTATATTCTGACAAGATATTAATAAAACAAATTATTTTTTCGGTAATCCAACAGATTCAAGTGAAAATGTTTTGTCTATCGGTCATCATTATTGTTCATAAATAACAATGGAGAAAAAAGCAGCAGGTCGAGTATTGAGTAGGAAGGATTTTGACCCGAAACGTCACCTATTGAGTGAAGAAGGGTCTCGACCTGAAACATCACCTATTCCTTTTCTCCAGAGATGCTGTCTGAGCCGCTGAGTTACTCCAGCTTTTTTGTGTCTACCTTAGGTAAAATATTGAGTTGGATTCAAACCAAACTGGATTTGTTATTTTATGTAACGCAATAGCTGAAGTATACATTCCACTGGTTTCAAGCATTGTAGATTTACATCTCCTGGTGATACAACTCATTAAGGTGTAAGCCTTGGATCAGTTCATTGTGAAAGGCTTTGGTGTGAATGATACAATGACAATGATGGGTTGGTAAATCAATGGTAATCATTGGTTCCAGCTTTACAGGGGAGAAATATGATATAAAAGAATGACCAAGTACTGGATGTGACAGTAATCAGCAGTTCTATTGTTCCTTTGAATAGGATACACCTGTGCTTTCACATTGATATGGTTCAGGCAACCCATCGCTGGAACCGAGACCTGCCAGGAATTCCCCAGAGTTCGATGCACCTCAGCTTATTAAACAGTTTACAAACAAATTAAAATCAGAAAAATAGCACCTTTTCTTTCTGGTGCTTTCCATTTGTCAAGAGTCAAGAGTGTTTATTGTCATATGTCGACAAAGGAACAATGAAATTCTTACTTGCAGCAGCTTAAACTGGATAGGTTATCCATCCTAAATGTGACTCTAATTCCACGCATCACTGGTTAGTTCATAGATGTAAACGCAATGCACACAGATAATATATAATAAACAAACAATTCAATAAATTAATAACCACAATATTAATGCAAAAACCCCCAGACACCTCGGTGCAACTGAAGACAGTCCATAGAAGTTCATAGTTGAAGTTAGTGCTGTGTGTTCAAGAGCCTAATGGCTGTTGGGCCAAAGCTATTCTTGAATCCAATGGTCACAGTTTACAGACTTTTATACCTTCTTACCAATGGAAGGAGTGAAGTTAGAGCGTGGCCGGGGTGGTGTGGGTCATTGATGATATTGGCTGCGTTTTTGGTCCAATGCCTCCTATCGATCACTTCAGTGGTGGTGAGATCAGTAACTGTGATGGACCAGGGCGTGCCTGCTACTCTCTGTAATCTCCTTCATTCCTGGGCATTTGAGATAGCTACTCACCACTGGGGTAAGGAATCCTAGAGTAAACCTGGAACCAATTTGTTATTATCATTGATTTATCATCCCATGTCCCAAAAATGTGCTAGTTAGTGGAATTATTTTCAATCTCCCCGAGTGTAGGTGGCTGGTGGAAAAAGCAAGGGATTATGATCAGTATGCATGAGACTATACGCTCCAGGGAATTATGTGGGGGAATGGGATTTCTCTGAGTGCTGGCATGGACTTGATGGGCTGAATGGCCTCCTTGTACGCTATACGGAAATGCACAATATGTATTGACATCAACATGCGCTGATATGACGTCTAGCAGTCTCTCTATAAAGTGACAAGACAGGTAGAAAGGGTGGTGATGAAGGCTTTTGGCATGCTTGCCTTCATTGGCCTGGCTATTGAGTACAGGAATTAGGACATCATATTACAGTGTACAAGACATTGGTAAGCCCAATGGTAGAGCACTGTGCACACTTCATGACACCTGCTACAGGAAGGATGTCATTAAACTGGAAAGTTTAACTGGGCATGTGCAGATAAATGGTATTAGCTTGGTTTGACGACTCGGTTAGCAAAGACAAGTTGGGCCAAGGTTGGGGCAGCACAATAGCCCAGCGGTAGAGTTGCCTTACAGCGCCAGAGACCCAGGTTCGATCCTGACCACAGGTACTGGCTGTACTGAGTTTGTACGTTCTCCCTGTGATCGCGTGGGTTTCCTCCGAGTGCTCCGGATTCCTCCCACATTTCCGAAACTTGCGTTTTTTGTAGGTGAATTGGCTTCTGTAAATTATCCCTAGTGTGTAGGATAGAACTAGTGTACGGTTAATCACTGTTCAGCATGGACTCGGTGGACCAAAGGGCCTGTTTCCACACTGTACCTCTAAAATAAATCTCTAAAATAGACCCGGTTCCGTGCACTGCAACTCTATGATGCTCCTGACTGTTATCACAACCAGCCTGGTGTCTGCATTGCTGGGACGTTGGACCTGACAGGGATACAGTTCACCTGCTTGCAGCTGTCCACTGAGTCAGAAACAATTGTTCTACTTGCAGCATGAAGGTATTTATTCACAAAATGCTGGAGTAACTCAGCAGGTCAGGCAGCATCTCGGGAGAGAAAGAATGGGTGATGTTTCGGGTCGAGACCCTTCTTCAGACTGATGTTCAACTTGCAGCAAGTAAGAAAGCCGTTACTAGACACTGGTTTAATGAAAACAGTCCAAAACAGGAACAGTGGCTGGAAATTGTTCAAGACATCTTTGCGATGGAAAAGTTGACATGCCTTTTGAGAATCAAAGTGAATACATTTGAAAAGAACTGGAAAAAATGGATCATTTATTTGAGACACGACATCAACTAAATGAATGCCTAACTGGATATTATATTATATTATATAGAACGAGATAATATGTTTGTAATATTATGAATATTAAAACATTTCCAGACAACCAATCATTGTTACTTTTTTAAAAATTTATTTGGTAAGTGTACCTCATTGGTTTATTATTTAAAAAAATTAATTTATTATTTTAATTTTTTTATTTATGTTGATGTTGCTGTACCATTCTGTCCATATCTCTGTGAAAACTCAATAAAAACTTAAGTGAGAGAAAAAAAAACCCGATTGTTCTCCATTATTATAGAGGATCAGATGGACAAACACGGGAAATAAATGTGATTTTGCTCTTGCATCAGCGACTGAACTTAAAACTGGTGTTTCAAAGAGAAAAAAGTGAGGTATTTCATTATTTCCATAGCTTGGAGCCCACAGAAACATTTGGATTCAGTTTTCTGTTAAAGCAGTAAACCCATAGGGGAGAAGAGTTGTCGACCTGATGTTGTAAATTGCTTGTTTTCAATACATGACTTGTTGTCAGGTCTTGGACACGGAGCTGGTGTTGAATGTTTATAAATTACTGCACAACCCACTCCAAACCCGATCACTGGTTGCTTGTTTTCCACACACATTTATTCACTTACCAGGGGCCTGCAGTAAAACATTAGTACATGATTTATTGCTTCTGTTTAATTGTAAGGGTATTTATACCCACATCCTTCAGCCCATATCTGTTTAACACCCCAGTTGATTTAAATTTGCAGATGTTTGGTAAAAGTCTTGAGTCAACCATCAATGAATCCATTCAGCCCTTTGTGTTACGTTTCCTCCTCAGGTACTTTCTAGTTTGGGTGACTACTTCACAAGACACTTCCCTTCAGTTTGCAAACATAACCCTGCCATATACGTAGTCCCTATTATTTTGATTATATTTCTTATCCCCAATCGGATGTCTCTATCTTTGGCCTATTCAACTTCTCTAATGAAGTTCAATGTAATGTTGAAGAATAGTGCCATTCTCTGAATCTGTACATTTTGGATACAAAGCTGAGACCAACACTTCCAAACTTAGGCCTTAGAGATACAGTGAGGAAACAGGCACTTTGGCCCACTGCGTCCGCACCAACCAGAGATCCCAGTACACTAGCACAATCCTACACACTAAGGACAATTTACAATTTTTATTGAAGCCAATAAGCCAATTTTTATTGAAGACAAACCTTACATCTTTGGCGTGTGGGAGGAAACCGGAGCACGCGGTCACAGGAAGAATGTTCAAATTCCGAACAGATAACACCTGTAGTCAAGATGGAACCCGGGTCTGTGGCACTGTAAGGCAGCAACTCTACCGATACGCCACCATGCCGCCCTTTTGAACCATTAATTATGGTTAAATTATGAACTATTCCATTGCTAGCAGTCCTTTCAAATTCCTTTCTTAACTTCAGAAAACCTGCATTTAATCCTCTTAAGACTGTTGCAATCATTAATTTCAGTTTAGTTATTTAAGCTCTCCAACCTGTACTCCATCACAGATTTTGTTTATCAGTCTTCCTCTGCCTCGTAAAACCTCTGTTTCCCTAATCATTCCCAGCTTTAATGAAAGGCCATTGACCTGAAACTATTAAGGGGTTGGACACGTTAGAGGAAGGAAACATGTTCCCAATGTTGGGGGAGTCCAGAAACAGGGGCCACAGTTTAAGAATAAGGGGTAGGCCATTTAGAACTGAGATGAGGAAAAACTTTTTCAGTCAGAGAGTTGTGAATCTGTGGAATTCTCTGCCTCAGAAGGCAGTGGAGGCCAATTTTCTGAATGCATTCAAGAGAGAGCTAGATAGAGCTCTTAAGGATAGCAGAGTCAGAGGGGTATGGGGAGAAGGCAGGAACGGGGTACTGATTGAGAATGATCAGCCATGATCACATTGAACGGCGGTGCTGGCTCGAAGGGCCGAATGGCCTCCTCCTGCACCTATTGTCTATTGTCTATATTGTGAAACATTATCTCTCTTCTTTCTCCATATACTCTGCCTGACTTGCTGAACATTTCCAGCAACTTTTGTTTTCATTTCATATTTTCAGCATTTGGACCATTTTGAATTGTTGGTCCATTCTCTAACTCTTCACCAAAGCCCTGAACATTTACCTTTTTTCACAGGAATATTGGCTTTGAGCTGCTACTCCTTCTGTTTCCACTATTCTTTCAGCCTGTGCCAATTCCGACCTTATGGGTGAGATGCTAATATCTAAGACGAAATGGACAGTAACAAAGAGACAAGAGTTAAAAGTCAAAAGTGTTTAATTGTCATAAGTACCAACAACGGAACAATAACATTCTTTCATGTGGCTGCACAACAGGCCTGTAAATAAAATATACATTATAAATATATAATAAACAAACATTAATAAATTAATAGCCACAATATTGGTACAAAAAAAGAACAAAGTTCTTTGTGCAACTAAAAAATAGCCCATAAAAGTTCACAGTTGAAGCTAGTGGCACGGTGGCGCAGCGGTAGAGTTGCTGCCTTACAGCGAATGCAGCACTAGAGATTCAGGTTCGATCCTGACTACGGATGCTGTACTGTACGGAGTTTGCACGTTCTCCCCGTGACCTGCGTAGGTTTTCTCCGAGATCTTCGATTTCCTCCCACACTCCAGGTTTGTAGGTTAATTGGCTGGGCAAATGTAAAAATTGTCCCTAGTGGATTTAGGATAGTGTTAATGTGCGGGGATCGCTGGGCAGCATGGACCCGGTGGGCCGAAGGGCCTGTTTCTGCACTGTATCTCTAAATCTAAAAATTAAAAAATTTAAAAATCTAGTATTGTACAGTATTGGGAACAACCTGCTGTTGAACCTGTTGTGCGCTTAGCACTAGTAAAGGCACATAGGGGGCTGGGAGAGATTTCATACACACGGTACAGAGTGCAGATCCTGCTATCAAAATAGACTTTTTAAAAAGCAGCAATGGCATTTCTGTTCCTTAAAATGGACTTTGGAGTTTTGGAAAAATCGCACTGAACTCCATCTTTTTATTAATGCGTCACCTGCTCCTTGGCTGGTAGGACTGAAGGATTTAACCCTATGGTAGGTGTGACCGGTTCATCACGCATACACAGAGAGAACGCCAGTGGTATTGCCTTGGGTGTTGTGTTCATTCTGTCCCTCCCTACCTCCTCCCAAATATTGTGTGACAAACTTAATATCACACGTCAGTGAACAGTCTTGACACATGCCAACAATGAATAGAACTCAACCCATGGTATAACATTACAGTTGAGTGCATGTTGGGAGAGGGAAATAAGAGATTAAACATGACCCAACCTGTCTGTCTGCAAGGAAAGAAAGTTGGAGCTCGTTTTTTTTGGCATAGAGGCCATGAAGTAGAATCTTGCCCTAAGTTCACCTCCATTTGAATGGCAGCGAGTTTAAAATAACTCGGCTGTCAGGAAACTGAAGGTTGAATGGATGTAAATTCATGTTTTACATTCTACCCAATTTCATTCTGAAGCAAAACAAGTTTAAATTGCAGAGAATGCAGGGAGGGACAAAGAGAACAAAAGGGAAGGGCGGTGATCGGCTGGAGACATGGAAGGTTCAATGATTCAAGAAGTAATGGTGCCAACTGAAAGTGGGTGTTGGAAGGTTTGTCAGGGGGAGGTTCAAAAAATGAAAGACAAATGAAAACTGGGTGGCACAGAGGCACACGAGAGAGCTGGTGCTGCCTTACAGCTCCACTGACTCATGTCCCATCCTGACATCCTGCCTCTGGTGCCGTCTTTGTGGAGTTTATTCACAGTTCTTCCCAATAAATTGGAAAGGTTACAGATATCCTCAAATTTGATGGAGAGGAACTTCAGTCACAAGTTTATATCTCACTCGGGAGGATAGGTTTAGAGGAATATGCGCCAAATGCAGACAAAGTGAGACTAGTGTAGATGGAGCATGTTGGTCGACATGGGCAAGTTGGGCTGTTTCCACACTATGACTATAATACTATGACTTTATGAGAGGAAGAGGACATGTCAGAAGATGACTGAGTCTCCATGATTATGATCTCCCCAAAACCACATAGGCTTTTGTTGGGTGCTCTGATTTGCTCTCATATTCCAAAGATGTATTCCCATTCCGCCAATCTATCCTGCATGCGTTCTTTTTGCTGTACATTCCCTATAGCCGTGACGCTGTATTCTGCATGGTTTGATTGCATTCATGAACGGGTGATTTACCTTTACACTGTGAAATTGTTCACTGTATCTCAGTACACGTGATAGATTGATAGGTCAACTGGCCATTGTGAAGTGTTCCTAGTGTGTAGGCAGATTGGTGAAATCTGGGACAAGGGGCAAGGTAGGTTGTTGACAACAGGTGGAGGCACTGGTGTAAGAGGGTGGAATGAATGACCATTTGCGATTACGGAATATTATGCTGGCTGCCAAGGGTTGAAAAATACTCATCTGAAGATAGGATACTGTTCCTTAAAATGATGTTGAACTCCATTAGAACACCATCATTAAGACTCTGTCATCTTCTGACAAGTCTTCTTCTTCTTCTTCTTCTCATAAAGCCATGGTGTCGTACAGCACTTTGGCCCAACTTGCCCACGCCGACCAACATGCTCCATCTACACGAGTCCCATTTGTCTGCATTTGGCCCATATCCCTCCAAACCCATCCTATCCAAGTGAGAAATAAACTTGTGACTGACGTTTCTCTCCACCAAATTTGAGGATTTCTGCAAGGGTTTCTCCTGCTCTCAAGATCTTGTTGTTTCTAAGCTGACCTGTGACCTTTCCGACTTATTGATAAGGGGTGTCAACAAGGTGGAAACTGTTAGGAATTCAAGGGTAATCTTGAAGGAGATGCTATTGAGGGAGATGCTATTGAGGGAGGTGCTATTGAGGGAGGTGCTATTGAGGGAGGTGCTATTGAAGGAGATGCTATTGGAGGGAGATGCTATTGAGGGAGATGCTATTGAGGGAGGTGCTATTGAGGGAGATGCTATTGAGGGAGATGCTATTGAGGGAGATGCTATTGAGGGAGATGCTATCGAGGGAGATGCTATAGAGGGAGCTGCTATTAAGGGAGATGCTATTGAGGGAGATGCTATTGAGGGAGTTGCTATTTAGGGAGGTGCTATTGAGGGAGGTGCTATTGAGGGAGATGCTATTGAGAGAGATGCTATTGAGGGAGATGCTATTGAGGGAGATGCTATTGAGGGAGATGCTATTGAGGGAGATGCTATTGAGGGAGATGCTATTGAGGGAGATGCTATCGAGGGAGATGCTATTGAGGGAAATGCTGTTCTTCCCTTCTAGCTTCTCTGCCTTTCCTAACTTCACTTCCATTCTTGCATCTCAGCAAGGTCCAGACCTACACATTGCCTTGATAAGGTGAATACATCCATGTCTATCAAGCTTTTAGCAGGTTGCTGCATTTTCTGCTCCCTTTCAATTTGTGCTTTAGGTCCTAGACTTTTCATTAGGTCTTAGACATCTGCTTAACTGTTTCTTTTCCCTTAAGGTGAGTTGGGAGTTGGGAGTTGGGAGTTTCCCAATCCAAGAATACCCTATATTTACAGTTAGTTATCCCATGGCATTTTCATCAAGTAGGTCCCGAACCTCCCTTTTCCAGTTTTCTCCCCACAAAATTGACTTGACTTGACTTGACCTATTACTATCAGACTGATAATTTAAAAATACTACTGTTGGTTTATAAAGCACTGAATGGTTTTGGGCCAAAATGCATTTCTGATCTTGTGGTTCTGGTTCTGGTTGATTACTGCGCAAGCACCTCATAAGTGGTTATCTGCCACATTGTGAACCATCCAGACCTCTCAGGTCCTCTGGGACAGGTCAGCTTTCTGTCCCCAGAAGCAGAACTAAACATGGAGAAGCAGCATTTAGTTTTTATGCACCACATATATGGAACAAACTTCCAGAAAACTGCAGGTCCGCTGCAACTCTCAGTTCTTTTAAATCGAGGCTGAAGACTATTAAATCAAATATTTATTCATTTCTTACACTGCACTGTAACTTTTAAGTTTGTATTTTATACCTGTCTTATTCTATTTTAGCTTGTTTTTATTTTCTATTCTCTTTAATAACTGTTTTTAATTGCTTTTAACTGCTCTTTAATGTTTTATGTAAAGCACTTTGAATTGCCTTGTTGCTGAAATGTGCTATATAAATAAACTTGCCCTGCCTTGCCTTGCCTTGCCCTGCCTTGCCTTGCCTTGCCTTGCCCTGCCTTGCCTTGCCCTGCCTTGCCTTGCCTTGCCTTGCCCTGCCTTGCCTTGCCCTGCCCTGCCTTGCCTTGCCCTGCCCTGCCTTGCCTTGCCCTGCCTTGCCTTGCCCTGCCTTGCCCTGCCTTGCCTTGCCCTGCCTTGCCCTGCCTTGCCTTGCCTTGAAGGGTGTTGACCGGAAACATCAGCTGTCTATTTCCTCCACAGATGTTGCCTGACCCACTGAGTTCCTCCAGCACTTTGTGTTTTGTTCAATATTCCAACATCTGCAGTTCCTTGTTTCTCCTGGTTCTTTCTGTAGCTCTGTTGGGATTCCAGACTCCCTGGACATTCTAAGGCTCCTGTTGCTAGCTGATTATCAGGCTGTCTGTTAGACATCGTCCAAGAGGAGCAATTATTTAAGAGACCTCGTCCATAAATGTTGAAGTACTTGCAGCAACACTTCTTTAGCCACTGTTGTCTTGTGACCAAGCTGATAGAGATAACTGAGTGCAAAGGGAAGTGTTCAATCCATCACTCATTGTTCACTCTCAAAACTGCAGATGCTGGAATCTTGTGTGGAAGATAAAGGGCAGGATCATCAAGGGGTGCCACATGATGGCTACCTCGCCTACAGTCTGTCTGTCGGTTTTGAACTTTTTTTGTTATTTTGGTAAGTTTTAATTGATAAATACATCTCTTGATGCTCCTGAACACATAATCAGTGGCGTAACCTGGGGTCGTTGGGTGTTTTGGGCCTTTCGACATCAGATACCCTCGCCCGGAAGACCCAGCCGTGGTTGATCAGACCACGACTTGTGTTCAGGTGGCATTTGCTCCTCCCCATGGACCCCCTCTCCTGATCCAACCATCTTGAGGCTTTCTCCGCTGTCTCTGTGGCGTTCCTGATGGCTCTTCTCCTCTCCATTCAATTTTTTCAATCTCTTACCTTGCCGGAGATGTGATTGTTTTCTGGATCGTATCTCCGGTCGCTCTGCGGCCTAACATCACGGAGCTGGAGGCCTTGCCTGGGACTGACTTTGAGCCCCCGCTTACCATCTTAATAAGATGGACTTACCATCTGAGCGGGCAATTCCTTGCCTGGGATCGATGCTCCAACGCGGCCTGTGGATTTTAACTTCAAGGAGCTCGCAGTCTCGGGTTGAGACCAGTCAAGAGCTCCAAAGCTGCACGAGGTTCGACAAGCCCCGACCCAGGGTAGATCGCCGGCGCGGGGGAGCTGAGACCCCTCCCCCCGATGCAGGAGCTTGATCGCCCCGATGAGGAAGGCCCGCTGCCGGCTATGGGAGTCAAGATCGCCCCGTCAACAGACGGTTAGGGGTCCTCGACCGTTGGAGGACAAAAAAGGGAGAGATTGAACTTTCTTTTGCTTTCCATCACAGTGAGGCATGTGGAGGAGTCACTGTGGTGGATGTTCATGTTAAAATGTATTCTGTGTGTCCTGTTGCTTTTTATTGTTATGACTGTATGGCAAATGAAGTTCCTCGTATGTTGCAAAACGTACTTGGCTAATAAAGTATGAATGTGATTGTAAATCAGCGGGTGAAGCAGCATCTTCGGCGGACACGGATAGGCGACCTTTCGGTTTGGGACCCATTTTCAGACAGTTGTCCTTGTAAGAAGCAGGTTGGGAGGATGTGTACTCAAGATAATGGTGAGAGTCAGTAGGTCTATGGTAGACATTAGTCATTAGTCTGTCCCCTGTGATGGAGGCAGTGGGACCAAGAAAGGGGAGAAAGGTAACAGAGATAGTCCAAGAGAATTAGAGGGCAGGGTGGAAGTGAGTGGTAAAGCTGATGAAACCAACAAGTTCTGCAAGGCTGCAGGAAGCAGCCCCGATGCAGTTGCCGATGCAACAGAAAAAAAGTTGGGGGATGCTGCCAGTGTATGTATGGAACAAGGACTGTTTGACGTAACCAACAAAGAGGCAGGCACAGCTAGTGATATCCTTGCAGTGTCTCACCAGATTGCGGGACCAGGATAGTTTGTCACTCTGGTGAAACAGGTTGTCAGTTATGTTTAGACCATGTTCCAAGCGTTTTGACTGATGGGAGGTCTCTGTTTTAGTTTGCTTACTCCTTCCGTTGTCAATGACATTTTGCCAGAGGATTGCGCCTTCCCTTAACCTGCCACTGAAGTCCCCCAAGGGAGATCACTTTGCCTCCATCTGCAATGTCGGCAGGGGGATTTTTCAGATTAGAGTAGACCGAGTAGAATTCATGTTTGGCTACATCAGCCACGTCAAAAGTTGGGGTGTATGTGCTCACGACTGAAGCTCGCCAGTTTTGTGCTTTGGGAGCTGGAGTCCAGAGAGACATTTTTTTCTAACTTTAGTAATCTTTTTGTAATATTAAAAATGTGAAACATTTGAACATTTTAAACTTTTTCTAGTTTTTTAACGTTTTGGAGGTCTTCTTCTTGCGTTTGAGGCAACAGAAGTTATGAAGCTGCTTCTGCTTCTGCTGTCTCTGTTTGTTGTCGTTGTGATGGTACGCCATACAGGGGGGTATCGTCACAAAGAAAGCACTGGCTTTGCCTCACAAAAGCCCTTGACTATGTCAATCCAAAGGGAAAGCAAAGCATCCTTCACAAACCTGGCTGCCACGGAAATTGATTTTAATGCTACATCTGATACACAACAGCATGCCAGCTGTGAACCTCACCATGGGCTCCACAACAGATCCACTCTTGGTACAGAATGGGGTCCAGGAAGGTGACCTCATTGTCCCCACCACATTTTCCGATCTATCCCAAGCGCAGTTCCGCCCCCCCCTTTCTTCAAGCGTCCCATTCAAATGGGGCTAAGCTACAAGATTAACGAATGACTGTTCAACCCGAACCTGACTTCCACTCCAGAACCAACATGCTTGGCACAGGCATTGTGGGCTGAAGGGCCTGCTCCTGTGCTGCACTGTTCTGTGTTTTATGTTCTTGAGAGCCCGTATCTCAACGAAAACATCCATCAAAGATAATAAACTTCGCAGTGTCTCCAATCACGATCCAATGAATGTTGGAGAAAAGTGTATGAGCATGTCTATATGATATTTGTGGAAGTGGAGATGATCAAATAATCTCAAAAGCAAATTGGTCGGGAACCCACCCGCGAATAATAAACTTTCCTGGGTTTGGGTATAGAACAGGTGGATGGTATACTGAATTGCTTTACAGAGAACGATGCTGTAAATGAATGATGGGCAGAATGGACTTCATCATATTATAATGACTTTATGTCTTACAAGTCAAATTAAGCGCAAATTTATGACTTAAAAGTCAAATTAAGCCTGGATGCAAAGCTTTTGTTAAACACACAAAAATAAGCACTTTGCTAAGGCATCAAATAATCTGCAAGAAAAGAATAAAAAAAGTTAGAAAGGGTGAATGAATTGAAAAATATGATTATTAATAGAAGCTTCAGATTCAGGGCGGCACGGTAGCGCAGCGGTAGAGTTGCTGCTTTACAGCGAATGCAGCGCCGGAGACTCAGGTTCGATCCTGACTGCGGGTGCTGTACTGTAAGGAGTTTGTACGTTCTCCCCGTGACCTGCGTGGGTTTTCTCCGAGATCTTCGGTTTCCTCCCACACTCCAAAGACGTACAGGTATGTAGGTTAATTGGCTGGGTAAATGTAAAAATTGTCCCTAGTGGGTGTAGGATAGTGTTAATGTGCGGGGATCACTGGGCGGCACGGACTTGGAGGGCCGAAAAGGCCTGTTTCCGGCTGTATATATATGATATGATATGATATGATTAGAATAGCACCAAAGTGTGTGGCTGTAAGACTGTTTATAGAAAGTATTAAAATGACCATTGATAATACAGTTGTTTCATTGCTTACTTATTTCATATTCAGGTGCGTTAAAGTCAAGAAGGCATCGTAAGTGGAAAGTCCAATCATTCCATTTATGTTTCAGTTCCAACAGTGTAACTGGAAACTGCTGCCGATTAGATTTTTTTTTTTTTTAAAGCTTCCTTAAACAAGTTAGGAAAGTACCAAGAGTCAATCCAACAGAAGCCAGGAATGAAATGACTGGGAAACATGCAAGAAGCTGAAAGTGCCTGTGGCAGAGATGATTGTGGCTGGAAATGAAATATAAATGGGAATTGGTCTTAATTCAATCAAGTTCAACTTCCCATCTGTGCTGAATGAGGTGCTCCATGCCCGGGAGAACTATTCCTGGACAATAACATGTGTGGAAGTGTAGTGAGGAAAATATTGGGCTTGGCTGTCATTGAGCTCGCGCTGGAGTAACATGCCAATACTCACCATCTGGACTCACCAAAGAAAGGTAACTTTGCAGAAATACTGTAAAATTTGCTTTAGTCGGATCAATGGACCAATGTGATTATTACCCGTGACACTCAACAGCTCGCAACAGTTAGTGTGTGCTCATTGGAACTCTGGTCAATTGTCCAAAATGGAATAGATCAGATGGCCGCAGGGCGATAGAATGTGAAATAGAGAGAATCTTCTAATGACCGCAAACAAACTACAGTAACTCAGTGGGTCAGGCAGCATCTGTGGAGGAAATGGACAGGCGACATTTTGGATTGGGATCCTTCTTTGGGAGTCAAAAGAAGGGTCCTGACCTGAAATATTCTGTAGGCCGGCACAGTGGTGGAGTTCCTGCCTTACAGCGCCAAAGACCTGGTTTCGATCCCGACTACGGATGCTGTCTGTAAGGAGTTTGTACATTCTCCCTGTGACTGCATGGGTTTTCCCCGTGTGTTCTGGTTTCGTCCTACATTCCAAAGACGTACAGATTAATTGGCTTCTGTAAATTGTGTAGGGTAGAACTAGTATACGGGCTGATCGCTGGTCAGCATGGATTCAGTGGGCCGAAGGGCTTGTTTCCATTCCACATCGCTAAACTAAACTAAACTATCAACCCCCTCTACAGATGCTGCCTGACCCATTGTGTTTCTTCAGGACTTTGTGTGTTACTCAAGATTCTAGATTCTGCAGTTCCATGCTTTCTAATCTGAATTAATTTATGTGAAGATTGAAAGTAACTGAGTGTTACTACTCAGTTACCGAGTGTTAGGAATTACCTGAGGGCAACATGGTATTTAATAACATACATTAAGGTGCCATTAAGGTAATTCTGACTCGCAGCATCATGAACAATCCTGCTTGCAGCTTTGCTTTAGTCGGATCAATGGACCGATGTGATTATTACCCCCTCCACAGATGCTGCCTGATCCATTGTGTTACTTCAGAACTTTGTGTGTTACTCAAGATTCTAGATTCTGCAGTTCCATGCTTTCTAATCTGAATTAATTTATGTGAAGATTGAAAGTAACTGAGTGTTACTACTCAGTTACTGAGTGTTAGGAATTACCTGAGGGCAACATGGCATTTAATAACATACATTAAGGTGCCATTAAGGTAATTCTGACTCGCAGCATCATGAACAATCCTGCTTGCAGCTTTGCTTTAGTCGGATCAATAGACCAATGTGATTATTACCTTTGGCTCAGGACTCAACAGAATCTTCTTTACAGAATATTGCCAGACACATCTCAAATGCATTTGTCTTGCTCAATATATTAATTTTACCTCATCTCTGTGGTGAAGAAGCTGAAAACTGGGAGATGGGGTGTGGGGCTGACCGGGGGGGATGGATGGAGGTGGGTAGAGGTGGAAGTTGAAGGGCAATTTCCTGAACCTGCTAGGGTTTAAGATGCAACCATTTTCTGGCAACAGTTTTGCATTACTTTTCAACTCTGCATTGTGCTTAGTGATGGAACCCTGAACCCTGAGTGATTAGAACCCGGAGCCTCTGAGAGCTCCATATTAATTTTAAGGCACAAAAGAGGCAGCAGATGCCTTGTTTGCTCTCTTTGTATAAGAAGCAACTTCGTATGAGAAGGAACTTTTTCACCCAGAGAGTTGTGAATTTGTGGAATTCTCTGCCACAGAGGGCAGTGGAGGCCAAATCACTGGATGAATTTAAGAGAGAGTTAGATAGAGCTCTGGGGGCAAGTGGAATCAAGGGATATGGGGAGAGGTTGGGCACAGGTTACTGATTGTGAATGATCAGCCATTATCTCAATGAATGGCGGTGCTGGCTCAAAGGGCCGAATGGCCTCCTCCTGCACCTATTTTCTATGTTTCTAAGCACAAAGTTTCAGGAAGCCGATGGACACCGGATATTATTGACAATATGCAATAGGCTGGAGTTACAATAGAACTGTCAGCCAAATGATGGAATGATTCAGATATGGAATTGGCCCCATGGTAGTTGCTTTGGTTACCATGGATGACACAACCGCCAACCTCATCCTCTTGCTTACCAGAAACCACTTCACATTGATCTACGTGAGGTGGCAGGATGACTCTTTGGGATTAGTTTGAAACACTCATGGAAACGTACACGGCAAAACTGCCAGCAGTTTTTACATCATCACACTTGGCGGGGAGCAATGGATGGGAAACTAATTGTTCGTGGCTTGTAGAGGACAGGACAGGACAAGGCAGGACCACGGGACGCTGTGCCAGGAAACACAACGTTCTCGGATGAATCAGAAGGACTTTGGGGAGAGTGAAGAAGAGGTTTACGTCTTGGAGAGGGTGCCGAAGAGGTTTACCATAATGTTGCCCGGATTGTGGGGTGTGAGCTAAGAGGTGGAGTAGGACTGACTTAGATTGTTTTCTCTGCGTGCTGGAAATTGAGGAGAAACCTGATAGAAGTACGTACATTTATGAGAGGTGTAGGTAGGGTTGACAGTCCCCAGATACAGATAACTAGACTAGAGACCAAGACTCAAAGACTAGAGGGCATAGCTTTCAGATGAAAGGGGCAAAGTTTAAAGAAGATATGGTGGCAAGTTCTTTACAGAGATTGGTGTGCACCTAGAATGCACTGCCAGGTATGGTGGAGATTGTGTAGGTGGTGTGGTGTAGATAGGCACATGGATATGCAGGGAATGGAAGGATATGGATCATGTGCAAACAGATGAGTTAATTTATCTTGGCATCATGTTCAGCACTGATATTGTGGGCCAAAAGTCCCGTTTCTGTTCTGTAATGTTCCATGTTCAATGACAGAGAAGCCCAGTGAACCAGCTCAGAGCACACACTGTGTGTCGGGAGGAACTGCCGATGCTGGTTTACACCAAAGATAGACACAAAGTGTTGGAGTAACTCAGCAGGTCAGGCAGCATCTCTGGGGGAAAAGGATGGGTGACGTTTCGGGACAGAACCCTTTTTCAGCAAACAGGGTGGCACGGTGGCACAGCGGTCGAGTTGCTGCCTTCCAGCGCCAGAGACCCGGGTTCGATCTTGACTGCGGGTCCTGTCTGTACGGAGTTTGTACATTCTCCCCGTGACCTGCGCGGATTTTTGCCTGAAGCTCAGGTTTCCTCTCACACTCCAAAAACGTACAGGCTAATTGGCTTGCGATAGTTGTAACTTGTCCCTAGTGTGTGTAGGATAGTGCTAGTGTGTGGGGATCGCTGGTCGGCAGGGTCTCGTCGGGCCGACGGGCCTGTTTCGCGCTGTATCTCTAAACTAAACTAAACTTTGCTGGAATTCTGTAGCTGTGACCTCCCTCTGATGGAAAAAGAGGGAAAGGTCGTAAGGAACAGTGAAAGGCAGATTGACCGACAGTCAATGGTCTCGATTCCCTCAAGACTGGGAACTAAACCACATTATGACAAAGTAAGAATATCGTTCCCTCAGTACTTTTGTCTTAGTCGATATTAGGTTTCCCAAAAGGGTGAATATATTGCCACCTTCTGGCCATTATTCTGGATTTCATTATCCTTTTGGTGTGGGCTTGATCAATATAATGAAATCGAGTGAAACATGAAAATATAATTGATGAGCTGCACACAAAGTCTATCAGTTGGGCAGCACAATTAGAAGCTTTTCTTTCATTAAATGATGGTGCCATGTATCCCAGAGAGACAAAGAACTGCAGATGCTGTTAACGAGAAAAGACACAAATTGCCGGAATTACTCAGCGGGTCAGGCAGCATCTCTGGAAATGGATAGGTGGCATTTCGGCAACGACCTGAAACGTCACCTATCCATGTTCTCCAGAGATGCTGGCTGACCCGCTGAGTTCCTCTGGCACTTTGTGTCATTTTGTAACAATGTTTCCCATCCCCTGTTTGCAAACATATTATCAGATGAATTGTTGCTCTTTATTTCTACCTTTAATATCTGATTTCTAACACACTTGGCCCGTAGCTCTTGTTTTCCAGGCCACCCCTGTTAACTCACATTTTAATTTAAATTTCCTTGCTGTCTATTTCCTTCAATAGTTGAATTTGTGGAGTTGGGGCAGTGGTCAAGTTGCTGCCTCACAGCGACAGAGACCTGGGTGTGATCCTGACTATGGATGCTGCCTGTACGGAGTTTGTACGTTCTCCCCGTGACCGTGTGGGTTTTCTCCGGGTGCTCCAGTTTCCTCCCACATTCCAAAAAACGTGCAGGTTTGTAGGTTAATTCACTCTATCCAGGCCTTTCACTATTCGTGCTGATTGTGCCGTAGTGTTCTATATTCTATGTTCATTTAGAAAAAATGGTTAAAACAGTCTTTAATTTCTAGAGGCAGATTTTAAAAAATCCAACTAAATAAAGTTCAATTTAGTTCAGCCTAGGACTTGGAACGACCAATGGAGCCTGCTGTTTCTCCTCTCTCATACACAATTCCTGAGGCTGCTGCTTTATTGGAACATACAGCTAAAACGCTGCAGGGTAAATCGTTTTACACGGAGAGCTCTTTGCACCGAGGATGAAGAGGGGAACTGCTTATAAAGATCTAACATGGACACAGGTAGACACAAAATGCTGGGCACAGGCAAGTCCCGAGAAAGCAAGCGTGGCTGTGGTAGTGAGTCTTGGTCAAAACGTGGTCTTAGAGCAGGAGGAATCACAGAGGGGGAGCAGTGAGGGAGCGTGTTGCTAAACTCTCGTCGACGAGAGGAGGAGAATTTCTTCAAAGTAGACAAGAGCTGTTGAACATCAGGGGTGGAAAGTAGAATGTGCAGAAATTGTACAGCACATTGGTGCGATCCCATGGGTCACAATGAGCTGTGCGCTGCACAAAGTCCCTTGCAAGCTGCGGCCAAACCCCAACTGCAGGTCTGGCTTGCCCGCCGTGGAACTAGGAGAGGGGAGCCGCCCAGCCCCTTCTCGCCTCGGAAGACCGGGAAACGGAGAGGAGGTGGAGGGAGTTGTCAATGGCGGTGGACGCTGGACAAAGGGCTAGTTCTTACCATCCACACCCTCAAAGTTGGCTGTGGGAGGCATTCCCTGAGGCTCGGGGGTTTAAAATGGCTGAAGAAGGAGAGGGGCAATCGTTGGCGAAACGATTGGATGGAGGCGATGGTGTAACAGGGCCTTTATGGCCAGCTGTAGCTGGGACTGTGGTTCTTGCATATATTGACACATTGGGCTGTTTCTCTGTATTCTACACTTATTGTACTTACGTATAACAATAATCATAATGACCTGTGTGCAAAAAAAAGGATTCCTTGGGACTCGAGATAATAAAGGAACCACTGAATTATTGAATCATTGAATGATTTTGGTACCATAGTGTTCTCAGTACCTGAGGAAGGACAAAGGGACCTTTGAGTCATAGATTTAGAGTCATATGATGTAGAAACAGGCCCTTTGGCCCAACTTCCCCATGCCGACCAACATGTCCCAGCTACACTAATCCCACCTGCCTGCGTTTGGCCCATATCCCTCTGAACCTGTCCTATCCATGTACCTGTATAATTGTTTCTTAAACATTGCAAAAGTCCCTACCTCAATTACCTCCTCTGACAGCTTGTTCCATACACCCACCAACCTTTGCGTTAAAAAGTGACCCCTCAGGATCCTATTAAATCTTTCCCCCCTCACCTTAAACCGATGTCCTCTGGTTCTTGATTCCCCAACCCTGGGCAAGAGGCTCTGCGTCTATTCCTCTCATGATTTTGTACACGTCAGAGTCAGTGTTGCACAGTTTGAATTCTAGGAAGACAGGGTTATCCGATGGAGAGCTGTTGAGGAAGCTTGACGTAAATTTATGGGGAAAGCATTTACATACTTCTTGGGAAATGAGAATCTTTTTTGCGATTCTAATCTGGATTTGCTAGTTAAATGACAACGATCTATTAGTCCTGGCTGGAGGGTCACAATCTGGGGATTTTGTCATCAGATAAGGGATCACTTCTGGCTAGTTAGAACTTTCCTTGTGCAAAGGCCGTGAGCTATTAGAATTCTCTATCTCGGAGATGACTCAGTTGAATATAGTGAAAGTCTTTGGACACCATGTGTGTAAGGAGATGTGGTGACTTGGCAGTAAGGTTGGCTTGAGGCAACAGGATCAATTGCAGCCTTTGTAAATGCTTCAAAGGCCTCACTATCATTCGTCTCCCCTAGTCTTTGTCACCATCTCCACCCATCTGCAAATCAACCCACCCCGACCTCTCCTGTGCCCACCTATCACTTGCCAGACTTTGGCCCACCCCCCAACTCTCTTTCCCAGCGCCCCCCCCCCCCCAAACCCATCAGTCTGAAGAAGGGCCCAAACTGAAATGTCATCCACCCATTCCCTCCACAGATAATGCCTGACCTGCTGAGTTCCTCCAGTGACTTGCGTTCTGCTGGAGATTCTGACATCTGCAGTCTCTTTGTACCTCACAGTCTACTTCGGCTTCTGGTTATTTTCTTTGAAGGATTGGGGACGGACAAGATGAGAAGTTTGGAAATGGAATCGGTACCAATGATGACCCCCCAGCTCCACTGCTGTGTGAGCAATATGTCCGGGGGAGAGCAAAGTCATCCTCACCTGAGGAGCCATTACCACCACAACTGTGAACCCACAACGTCAAACGCCCATGGCTGAGACAACCCCACTGCTCTGAGTGAAGTCACACGCTTGGATTTGAAAGGTATTTATTTATATGCTGTAACTGTAATTCTTTTTGTGCACAACCCGCAGGCATTGCCACTTTCATTTCACTGCACATCGTGTATGTGTATGTGACAAATAAATTTGACTTGACTAGATAGTAAATAGCTTATTTTCTTTATTTTACCTAATTTATTGTTTTAATTGATTCATATCTAGTAAATATATTTAAGATGTTTAATGTTTTAATGTTAAAATACTTTTATTGCTATTTAATTCTGTTTCGATGTTTGTAAGGTCAGAAGTTATAGGAGCAGAATTAGACCATTCGCCAATCAATTCTCCTTCGCCATTCAATCATCACTGATCCATGTTTTCCTCTCAACCCCAATCACGTGCTGTCACCCCATAACCCCTGACATCCGTACTATTTAAGAATGTGTCAATCTCCACCATAGAAATGTCCATTGACTTTGTTTTCACAGCCTTCTGTGGCAATGAATTCCACACATTCACCACCCTCTGACGAAATAAATTCCTCATTATCTCCTTTCTACAGATATGTCCTTTTATTCTGAGGCTATGGCCTCTGCTCCTAGGATCTCCCACTAGTGGAATCATTCCCTCCACATCCACTCCATCTAGGCATCTCGGTGTGTGATGGATAATGAAGAGTTTTCCCTAAGATTACAACAGGATATCCATCAACTGGGAAAGTAGGCAAAGGGGACGGCAAATGGAATTTAACTCAGACAAGTGCAAGGAGATGTTTTTTGGGGAGTTAAACTAAGGCAGGACTGGAACAGTGAATGACAGGACTCTTGGGAGTGCTGTATCACAGAGGAACCTAAGGGGAAAGTGGTACATGGGTAGGCAAGGTGGTGAAGTACGCATGAGGCATGCTTGCCTTTATTGGATGGGCCACTGAGTACAAAAGTGGGATAACATCTTACAGCTGAACAGGATATTGGTGAGACCACACTTGGAATATTGTGTGCAATTCTGGTTTAGTTTAGTCTAGTTTAGTTTAGAGATACAGTTCAGAAACAGGCCCCTTCAGCTCACCAAGTCCGTGACGACCAGCGATCCCTGTAGACAAGCACTACCCTAGACATTGGGGACAATTTACAATCTTTACCAAAGCCAATGAACCTACAAACCTCTACGTCTTTGGAATGTGGGAGGAGACCAGAGCACACAGAGAAAACTCACACAGTAACAGGGCGAACGTACAAACTCTGTCCAGCCAGCACCCAAAGTCAGGATCAATGCCGGGTATCTAGTTCTGTAAGTCAGCAACTCTGCTGCTGCACCACTGTGCTGCCACTCTGCCACCAATGGGTCGGTTTAAGGTGAGAGGAGGGGTCAAGGAAAGAGTGTTCACGTTGCGGACCTGTTTCCACCGATCTTTCCACCACCACACACGAGAAGCACAAGAGGCGCAAGAGGCAACTGTATGCAGATGCCGAGAAGTGTGTCCAGCTCTGGCTGAACAAATTCCAATCTTGTGTTGTGGACTCGATAAGAAGAAGGTGAGAGGAAAATAATTTAAAAGCACTTCGAAGGGCAAGCATTTCACACAGAGTGGTGGTTATGGGAACTGAACTGCCAGATGAAGTGGTAGAGATGGGCACAATAACAACCCTTCAAATATATTTGTAAAGGTTCATGAATAGGACTGGGGTCAACTGGGTCATGGAGTGATCTGGGTCAACTACAGGCAAATGGGATGAGTTCAAGAAGGCAAGGATGGTTTGGGTTTTCCATACTTAATAACTTTATCACACTATATTTTGATGCTCCCAAGGCCTGTGGTGGTGCTTTGGGAGCATTTGCTGCACATAAACAATTCTACTTGGCAGATGTATCGCCAAGGGCTGCATAAAATTTGATTACATTTGCATTCTCACAAACTTTGAAAGCAACTACCGGGATCATGAAGGGGCCAAATGGAAGCCCTGGGCTCTGTGGGCGCCATTGTCATATATCCTCACCTCCACCTCTCCCTGTCCAAAGAATCCTGCACCTCAATAGGGAGACCATCTATCAGTTCAATGCAACAAGTCAAAATGGAGTCAGGTCCTCATTTTGGAGACCCCGTAATTTCCCTGTGGGAAGCGACTGAGGGTGGATTAGTGGCGCAGCTGGTAGAGACCCAGGTTTGATCCTGACCTCGGGTGCCATCTGTGTGGAGTTTGCACGTTCTTCCTGCAACCACGTGGGTTTTATCCCCCAACATCCCAAAAATATGTGGATTTGTAGGACAATTGGCCTCAGTAAATTGCCCCTAGCATGTATGGAGTGGATGAGAAAGTTGAATAACGTAGAACTAGTGTGAATGAATGGTCGATGGTCGGTGTGGACTTGGTGAGCTAAAGGGGTTGTTTCCATGCTGTATCTTTTAATTAATCAAAAAACATTTTCTGATGAATTTTGGAAATTAGTAGTAGAGTGCCAAGTTTTAAACTCAGGTGCATGATATAGTAAAACCAGACCACAAGAATAAAACAAATATAATATAAGGATATTTTTATTTAATCGTTCCTGTTCGGTAAAGTTGATTTGTATCGGATGGATGACAGTTTTATAATTGCATTTTGCACAGAAAGTTTGACAAAAGTGTTTTGAAAGAAAGTATTTAGAACCCAACTAGACCAAGTGGACCCATTGGGCCCAAACCTCTCCTGCATTGGTGCAGCAACCTGTCCTCCCCCACTCCCCTCTCTCCTCAACCCCCCCTCCCCTTTCCCCACACCCCCTTCCCCCCTCCCTCCCTCCTCCCTCTTCGCCTCCCCCTCCCCTCCTTTTAAACTTTAAAATGTGAATAACTTAAAAAATATAAGACCGATTTCAATGAAACTACTTGCATTATTAGTAAAGTGACAATGGTGAGTAAGGTGGGCCTAAAATTGGCATGCTATCGTGTACAGTTTTGGCTGAAGTTCAGTCACAAACAAGATAACAAACGAGCGTTTTAGTATATAGATGATTATATGGACCTTTGAAATATGTCAGTATTATCATCCTGATAAAATTATTCGGCACACTTTATGGGTTACTGATGGCTTAAGGCCACGTACTATAATTAAATCTCCACACAGACTGCTTCCTTTATAAAGATAAATATGACATAAATCCCAGACTCATTCTTATTTGTGAAAACTCAGCACTGGGCCAAGATGTGCACTGTGGACCAGAAGATAAGCTTCCAACCCTCCGATCTCCTGTGAATTACATAGATGTGATGTTCAATTATTCTATTTGCTTGGGAACATTGTCACGGTGCTTGCTGGCATTATAACAATGGGCACCACCAGTACAATACACGACCCTACTAGCCTGGTGAGCTTGTTCTTATCTGCCTCTAAGATTCTTTATCCACCATAGTCACTCTTGGGATTCACGTTCACAACTTCATAAGTGATAGGAGCAGAATTCGGCCATTTGGCCCATCAATATTCTACCATTGAGCCATGATCACATTGAATGGCGGTGCTGGCTCGAAGGGCCGAATGTCCCTCTCTTCCCCTCCCCCTTCCCAGATCACCCACTGTCTTCCTGTCTCCACCTATATCCTTCCTTTGTCCCGCCCCCCTGACATCAGTCTGAAGAAGGGTCTCGACCCGAAACGTCACCCATTCCTTCTCTCCTGAGATGCTGCCTGACCTGGTGAGTTCCTCCAGCATTTTGTGAATAAATACCTTCGATTTGTACTAGCATCTGCAGTTATTTTCTTACGCTTATCATGGAGTCTAATCAAATTTGAGATTCCTATTAACCTGCAGAACTTGTTCAACCTGCTGTACTGCTCCTTTATTTACCATGATAGCTGTTCCTGCATCCCAGTGATCACATGGATTTTCTCTTAGTTTCCTCCCCCACTCCAAAGACGTACAGGTTTGTAGGTTAATTGACTTCTATAAATTGTAAATTGTCCCTCGTGTGTAGGATAGTGCTATTGCATGGTGTGATCATTGGCTGGCGAGGGCCCGGTGGGCTGAAGGGCCTGTTTCCATGCTATATCTCTAAATTCTACAGACATGAAGACAGGGGAACTTGGGACAGTTAATGGGAGATGTCCTGAGGACTGTCCATGTTACGGTTGAGGAGGTGTTGGATGTCTTAAGGCGTCTGAAAGTAAATAAATATCCGGGGCCTCCTGGAGATCTATCTGAGGATGGATAGAGACGCTGTAGAAGAATTTGCAGGAACCTTGGCTGAGATCTATAAATCATCGTTAGACACTGGTGAGATGCCAGAAAACTGGCGGGTGGTTAATGTTGTGCCTCTCTTTAAGAAATGCTGCAAGGAAAAGCCTTGGATCTATAGACCAGTATGCTTAACATCTGTGGTAAGCAAGTTACTGGAGAGTGTACTGAGGTTGATTTGGGATATCTGCCATTAGTTCGTATGTGTGACTTACGAGTCTGATTGTGTGTTTTGAAGAAATAACCAAAAAGCTTGACAAAGGCAAAACTGTAGACATTGTCAATATGGACTTCAGCAAGGCCTTTGATAAGGTTCCACATGGTAGGCTGCTCTAGAAGGTTAGATCACATGGGATCCAGGGAGAGCTAGCCGACTGGATAGAGAATTGGCTTCATAGAAGGAAGCAGAGGGTGATGCTGGAAGATTGTTCTTCAGACTGGAGGCCTACGATTAGTGATGTGCTTCAGGGTTAGATGCAGGATTCACTGCTGTATGTGGTTTATAACAACAATTTGGATGAGAATGTACAAGGCATGATTAGATGTTTGCAGATGATCCGAAAGTGGGTCGTATCATGGATAATGATGGTTATCAAAAATTACTGCAGGACCTTGATCAACTAGTCAGGTGGGGCGGAGGAAGGGTTAATGAGTTTAATGCAAATAAGTGCAAGGTGTTGAATTTTGGGATGTCAAACCAGGGTAGATCGTACCAGTGAATGGCAGGGCCCTGGGGGGGTATTTTAGAGCAGAAGGATCTAGTGATGCAGGTACATAGTTCCCTGAATGTGGTGTCATTGGTAGATAGGGTGGTCAAGAAGGTTTATGGTACATTGACCTTCATCAATCAGGGTATTATGTATACAACGTTGGGTTGTTATGTTTTGAGGCCGCATTGTGGTCTGTTTTAGTTACCCTGCTGGAAAGAGTGCAGAGAATATTTACGAAGATGTTGCCAGGAATTGAGCAACTGAGCAATAGGGAGAGGTTGGGCAGAACTGGACTTTATACTGGAGGCTGAGGAATGGTCACAATTATGAAGGGTGAATGCACAGAGTCTTTTATCCCATGTTGAGGTATCAAAAACCAGAGAACTTTGGTTTAAGATGAGGGGGAAAGTATTTAGTCGGAACCAGTGGGGAAGCTTTTTCACACACAGGGTGGTGGGTAAATAAAATGGGCTGCCAGATGTGGTAGTTGAAGCAAATATAATAACAACATTTAAAATTGCAAGAAATAAAGTAGAAATAAAATGAAGTCGTGGATCCTGCAATCTAATCAATGCAACGTTGTTGTGAAGTCTGCCTGCACTATGGAAGGAATGTTGCTCATGCAAGCAAAGCAATGTCTTGTTTAGGAAGGAACTGCAGATGCTGGTTTGCACCAAAGAAACTCAAAAAAATGCTGGAGTAACTCAGCAGGGCAGGCAGCATCTCTGGAGAGAAGGAACAGGTATTGCTTCTTCAGACTGAGACTCAGGGGTGAGGGCGACACAGAGATATGGAAGAGTAAGGTGTCACAACGAGTAAGATGTGATCTCTCATTGTCACACCTTACCCTTCCATGTCCCTGTGTCTCCCTCTCCTCTGACTCTTAGTCTGAAGAAGGATCTCGACACGAAAGGTGACACATTCCTTCTATCCAGAGACGCTGCCTGTCCCGCTGAGTGACTCCAGCATTTTGTGTCTTATCTTCAACGTCTTGTTTAGTTACAGCAGCTGGAGATTTGAGATTAATGAAATAATGTCCAAAACTGATGGACGGTCAATGCTGGAAATGTGCTGGTAATTCCTGACAAAAATTGTCCCTAGTGTGTGTAGGATAGTGTTAGTGTGCGGGGATTGCTGGTCGGCGCGGACCCGGTGGGCCAAAGGGCCTGTTTCCGCGCTGTATCTGTAAACAAAGACACAAAGTGCTGGAGTAACACAGCAGGTCAGGCAGCATCGCGGGAGAACATGAATAGGTGACATTTTGGATCGGGGCCCTTCCTCAGTCTGGGTCCCAACCCGAAACGTCACCTATCCATGTTTTCCAAAGATGCTGCCAGCACTTTGTGCCTTTTTTATGAGCTGTTAACAGTCAGAAATAACATTCCTCAGCTCATTGTCACATCCTTCTACTCCCCCAGGCGGGCAATAACCTTAAAGATCTCCAGAAAACACCACTACTAGAAGTTAGTCACAAGCAGGTAAACTGTAAGGGAATGGTCGATTCCTGCAAATTTAATTCCGGATTAATGTCATGAGAATTTAAATTTCTCTTTCATCTCCATCCAGCTACCATATGAGACATCAACCTACGGTTTGCAGTTTGATGGAACTATAAATAAATGTTTGTAGGAAAGAACTGCGGATGCTGGTTTAAACCGAAGGTGGACGCAAAATGCTGGAGTAACTCAGCGAGAGGCAGCATCTCTGAAGAGAAGGAATTTGTGACGTTTCGGGTCGAGACCCTTCTTCAGACTGGTTAGGGATATAGACGGTGATGTGGAGAGATAAAGAACAATGAATGAAAGATATGCAAAAAAGTAGCAATGATAATGGAAACAGGCCATTGGAAGCCGTTTGTAGGGTGAAAATGAGAAGCTGGTGCGACTTGGGTGGGGGAGGGAAGGAGAGAGAGGGAATGCCGGGGTTACCTGAGGTAAGAGAAATCAATATTCACACCACTGGGCTGCAAGTTGCCCAAGCGAAATATGAGATGTTGTTCCCCCAATTTGCATTTAGCCTCAGTCTGATAATGGAGGAGGCCGAGGTCAGAAAGATCTGTGTAGGAATGGGAAGGAGAATTAAAGTGTCCAGCAACCGGGAGATCAGGTTAGTTCAGGCGGGCTGAGCGAAGGTGTTCCACGAAATGATCGCCCAATCTGCGTTTGGTCTCGCCGATGTATACGAGTCCACATCTTGAATAACGGATACAGTAGATGAGGTTGGAGGAGGTGCAAGTGAACCTCTGCCTAACCAGTAAGGACTGTCGGGGTCCCTGGACAGAGTCGAGGGAGGCGGTATAGCGGCAGGTGTTGCATCTTCTGCAGTTGCAGGGGAAGGTGGCCCCGGCATTCCCTCTCTCTCTATCCTTCCCCCACCCAAGTTGCACTAGCTTCCCATTTTCACCCTACAAACAGCTTACAATGGCCTGTTTCCTTTATCATCATTACTTTTTTGCAACCTTTCATTCATTGTTCTTTATCTCCCCACATCACCATCTACATCGTTTCCCTTATTCCTAACCAGTCTGAAGATGGGTCTCGACCCGAAACGTCACCCATTCCTTCTCTCCAAAAATGCTGGCTGTCCTGCATTGTCTTGGCTGAGTTACTCTTGCTTTTTGTGTCTATCTTCAGTTTAAAACAGCATCTGCAGTTCCTTCCTACACACTGGTTTGTAGGTCAATTGGCTTTGGTAAAATTGTAAATGTTGTCCATAGTGTGTGTGTAGGATAGTGTTAGTGTGCAGGGATTGTGGGTCTACATGGACATGGTGGGCCGAAGGGCCTGTTTCCAATGCTGTATCTCAAAACTAAACTAAACTAAACTAAAATAGTAAGATTAAACGAGAACTTACCAGTTCGAAGTTTGATCTGTATTTTATGAGGAGTTACGATGAGGGATTACGTGAAGACCCCGTCCAGCACGCATGCGCGACATTCTTCAAAGCAGCGGTGTGGATTCACAGAAAAAACACAACGATTGAAATAAATATAGTAAAGAAAAAATAAGAACTTAATTACCAGTTGATCTGTATAATAGAGGGTGGGAGCGGAGGGCACGTAATCCCTCATCGTAACTCCTCATAAAATACAGATCAAACTTCGAACTGGTAAGTTCTCGTTTAATCTTACTATTTTATTTCGGAGTCACGTGAGTGACTACGTGAAGACTTCAAAGCTCTGTGATTCCGAACCGTGTACCAGCTCATGCTTCACTCACTGTCTGAAGACCTTAGAGGGAGGAAGTATGTTATCGCGATCAAGAACCTGTTTGTGAACAAAAAGGTTTATTAATGACAACAAAAAACAGAGAGCTCCCCAGGGCTTAAATTAAATATTATCTGCAGACTCTAAAATTCTGTCTGCAAATGTAGCAGGTTGCGCCAGCGGTTTATTATAAAACCTTTGGAAAGTTCTTTCCGAGGACCATCCTGCTCGGCCAGAATATGGTCCATAGGCACGTCCATTCGACTAGCCGCCGACGTAGATGCAGCCCTGGTGGAGTGAGATTTGTAAACATTCGTATTGACTCCCGTGGACTTAAGCACCTGCTTGAGCCACCTTGAAATGGTTTGGCTCGTCACCTGACCATGAGGCTTCTTGTGGCTTATCCATAAGGCTTTTTCTCTCCCTCTTAAGTTGTATGTTGTGTCTATGTAATTGGCGAGATGGGTCTTGGCACACAGCCGTGGTTCAGATGAATATGCCCAGAACTCCATGACTGGAGGCGTGGTACCTGGTCTGGTTTGTTTGACCAGTCCCTGAATATGGAATGTGAAACAGTCCAATGACTCTGTCATGCTGTCCAGCCTCAGAAGGTGGAGGGACTGTACCCTTTAAGCTGACACTAGTGCCATGAGCATGACTGATTTCAGTGTAAGTTGTTCCAGCGTGAGTGCCCTGGGCGGTGGCCATCCCCTAAGGTACGTCAGCACAATGCTGACATCCCAGATCTGAGTGTACCTTGGTCTGGGGGAGTTAGTGTTAAAAATGCCCCTCATGATTTTGATTACTAGTGGATGGGACCCCAAAGCCAGTTGTCCTGCTGCTGGAACCAAATAAGCTGACAACGCACTCCTGGCTGTATTTATGGCGCTGTTGTAGGTGGTTCCTGTTTTGGAGCAATACCGTTCCCATTTCCTTATGTTGGTCAGGTATTGTCTCCTGGTGGACTCCCGGTGGGATGCGGTCATCATGTTGATGGCGTCCTCAGACAGTCCCAGGCCCAGTAGAGGTCTTTTTAGAATCTGCAAGCCCGGAGATTGACTCTGTCATGGCACGGGTGACTAATGCCTGACACTGGGTGGATTAATAATTCCGGACTGCTGGGGAATTCCAACGGTGTTTCGACAGCCATGTCGAGGGCCACTGGGGACCATGGCTGTGTAGGCCAGTCGGGTGTTATCAAGATTCCTGAAGCGGAATTCAATTGAATCTTGCGTAATACCCGACTGATGAGGCAGAAGGGAGGAAAGGCATAAAAGAACATTTTTCCCCAATACAGCGTGAATGCATCAACTGCTGCTGCCTCAGGGTCTGGTTCCCAAGCGACCTACGTTGGTACCTGGTGATTCAGCCTGGATGCAAATAGATCGATATCTGGTGTGCCATATTGCTTTGTAATTTCGGCAAATACTTTGGGATTTAACATCCATTCGATGTTATCGTTAAATTTGCGTGACCTGGTGTCTGCCACTGTATTTTGCTTACCTGGTAGGTAAGTTGCTGGTAACCAAGTATGTCTTTCGACACACCATTGCCAGATTAGGTTGACCAATTTGTCACACGATATCGACTTTACACCACCATGTGGTTGATATAAGCCACCACCGTGGTATTATCCAATTGCAACCGGACATGTGCATGATCCGTATTAGATGAATATGCTTTTAAACCATAAAACGCACCCAACATTTCTAAATAGTTGATACCCCGTGTCTGTAGGCAAGATGATTCAGAATTAGTCCATCTGCCCCCTGTGCTGGATTGCATGTTAGTTGCTCCCCAGCCCAAAGCACTTGCATCCGTTTGAATGGTTAATACTGGGTTGGTGATTATTATGGGACTGGAAACTGAGCCTAATGTTCCTTGTCCACCATTGTAACTCTGGAATGGATTCAGCAGTTAAATACATAGCTCGGTCAAGTGACCTGAGTTTTGCTTTAGTGCGTGCACTTTTGCTCTTTGTAAATTTTGGTAGTGCAAAGGCCCAAATTGTACAGCTGGAAAAGCTGCTACCATTTTACCAATAACTCTAGCTACCTGCCGTATGGTTGGCTGACGTTTATGCAGTAGTTCGTGGCATGTTAGTGTCAATTGTGATGCTTTCCCCTTCTGCGAACAGTATCAATCGTAAATCCAAGATAGTCCATGGTAGTGGACGGTGTAAAATTGGATTTATCTGGATGTATGACAAACCCCAAAGTTTCAAACAAACGTTTGGTGGCTGCTACTGCCAAAATAGCTGTCTCCAAGGTTTTCCCTACTATTAAAATGTCGTCTAAGTACGCCATGACTATATGCTTTTGTTTCCTCAATAATGCCAAGGCGGGTTTTAAGATTTTAGTGAACAACCTTGGAGCGGAGGTTAGTCCATTTGGTTTTAAATTGCCATAGCTATTTACGATGCTCCTTGTGTATGGGTACTGAGTAGTAGGCATTTTTTAAATCAATGCCTGCTAGAAAGTACCCTCTAGAAATCAAAAGTCTGGCGGTTTCAAAGTTTCCATCTTAAAATGTGTATACTTAACTGACTCGTTTAACGTAGTTAAGTCAATGATGATGCGACATCCACCATCTTTTTTAGTTTTAGTGAAAATATTAGACACAAATTCCAAAGGTTCATGTTTTGTTCTTTCAATGACACCTTTTGCTAGTAGCCTCACAAGTTCAGCTTGACCCTCTTGTTTCTCTTTGACTGAGAGGGTGAATACCCTTTGGGGTATATGCTGAACTGGCGGAATGTTTTCATGAACAAAGTCAATTTTATAGCCATGAATGCAGCTTAGTATGTACTTGTCATTAGTGATGGTTTCCCATGCATCCAAAAACAAGTGCAATCTCCCCCCTGATAGTATAGAGCCCCTACTGCTCATATGCTGAGAGGAACCAGACCCACCTACCTCCATGGTTACTGGTGCTACTTCTGCCTCTTCGCTGGGCGATGAGGTGTCTGCTGGGCTGTAGAGGGCTGCTGTTGAAGTTGTTGGGGGTGGTGCATTTTCCATGGGGTCCGCTCTGGGCCCTGGCCTAAAAAGGCTTACGGGGAATGGTTGCGGACCCCGAGCTTTCACCAGTCCCATATGGTGGTCTACGACTGGTGGACGCCGTGAGGTACTGCCGCCTGGGTTTGTTAGGTCTGCTCGGTCCCAAACCTGCCCTCACGAGACCAAAGGTCTTGGATTCTTCCTCTAGGTTTTTCACCTTTTTTGGAAGGTCCTTTCCAAAAGCAGAATTGGAGGTTCTGAACCCGGTGTTTTGCAAAGTCCCGCAAACTTAGGGTTGAGGGCAGGCTTGATGATTTCCTTGGTGCACAGCAGAGCTAATGTATCTTGCTGATTTGTGGAGATGTCCACACCATCAATGGACCGAGCATATAATGTCATCCCTGCAGTCAGGGGTTTAAGGATTTTCTGGAGCTTCAACTCCAGGTTCCTGATGTTCTGCCCCAAATGTCCCCAAATTTGGCTGTTTACAGCTGGTACATTCAATGATGTACAATTTTCTGGGGCTGAATATAGTTTAAGAGCCTCATTGACCACCCGTTCTTGTAGGGGTTTTGAGGACAGGTGGTCAATGCTGGCTGCAAGTTTCTGCTCTAAAGGCCGACCCCCTCGTGGAATGACCACGTAGCGGTTGACCACACCCAGCAGCTCTTCCTGATCCTGTACACTCTGCGTACTCCGGACATCTTCAGCCAAGAACCCATCTTGTTGACCAGCCCAGACCTGGTCGCCAATGCTGCCTTCAAAAGAAGGGGGGCGAGCTGCAAGTTTCTTCCCTCTGGTCTGGAACATAAAACAGACAACAGAGAAAATACTCACGGCCACGGTAAAACTTACCTGTCGGCCCGACTTTTCAAATTGTAGCGGGAGCACCTTGAACTCCCGTTCGTCGCGCTGCACTGCTTGAACGCTAATGTCGCGCATGCGTGCTGGACGGGGTCTTCACGTAGTCACTCACGTGACTCCGAAATAAAATTCACATACACTCAACATACTTACCTCAGTGGAAGTAGGTCGTACTCCTTTGGATTACAGTGCATTCAGAAAGTATTCAGACCCCTTCACTTTTTCCACATTTTGCTACGTTTTAGCCTTATTTTAAAATTGATTAAATTCATTTTTTTATCATCAATCTACATACAATACCAGGTGTTTAGATTTTTTTGCAAAGTGATTAAAAAGAAATAACTGAAATATCACATTTACATAAGTATTCAGACCCTTTACTCAGTACTTTGTTGAGGCACCTTTAGCAGCGATTACAGCCTCAAGTCCTCTTGGGTATGACGCTACAAGCTTGGCACACCTGTATTTGCGTAATTTCTCCCATTCTTCTCTGCAAATCCTCTCAAGCTCTGTCAGGTTGGATGGGGAGCGTCGAAGCACAGCTATTTTCAGGTCCCGCCAGAGATGTTCGATTGGGTTCAAGTCCGGGCTCTGGCTGGGCCACTCAAGGACATTCACAGACTTGTCACAAAACCACTCCTGCATTGTCTTGGCTGTGTGCTTTGGGTCGTTGTCAATAGACAATAGACAATAGGTGCAGGAGGAGGCCATTCGGCCCTTCGAGCCAGCACCGCCATTCAATGTGATCATGGCTGATCATTCTCAATCAGTACCCCGTTCCTGCCTTCTCCCCATACCCCCTGACTCCGCTATCCTTAAGAGCTCTATCCAGCTCTCTTGAATGCATTCAGAGAATTGGCCTCCACTGCCTTCTGAGGCAGAGAATTCCACAGATTCACAACTCTCTGACTGAAAAAGTTTTTCCTCATCTCAGTTCTAAATGGCCTACCCCTTATTCTTAAACTGTGACCTGTTGGAAGGTGAAACTCTGCCCCAGTCTGTCCAGAACGCTCTGGAGCAGGTTTTCATCAAGGATCTCTGTACTTTGTTCTGTTCACCTTTATCTCGATCCTGACTAGTCTCACAGTTCCTGCCGCTGAAAAACATCCCCACAGCATGATGTTGCCACCATCATGCTTCACCATAGGTATGGTATTGGCCAAGCGATGAGCAATGCCGTTTGGCATTCAATAGACAATAGACAATAGACAATAGGTGCAGGAGTAGGCCATTCAGCCCATGAGAAACAGACCAGAGAATCTTGTTTCTCATGGTCTGAGAGTCCTTTAGGTGCCTTTTGGCAAATACCAAGCGGGCTGTCATGTGCCTTTTACTGAGGAGTGGCTTCCATTTGGCCACTCTACCATAAAGGCCTGATTGGTGGAGTGCTGCAGATATAGTTGTCCTTCTGGAATGTTCTCCTACCTTCACAGAGGAACTCTGGAGCTCTGGCACCTCCCTGAGGCCAACTCTATGAAGAGTCTTGGTGGTTCCAAAGTTCTTCCATTTAAGAATGAAAGAGGCCACTGTGCTCTTCAGGACCTGCAATGCTGCAGAAATTGTTTTATACCCTTCCCCAGATCTGTGTCTCGACACAATCCTGGCTCGGAGGTCTACGGACAATTCCTTCGTCTTCATGGCTTGGTTTTTGCTCTGATATACACTGTCAACTGTGGGACCTTACATAGACAGGTGTGTGCCTTTCCAAATCATTTCCAATCAATTTAGTTTATCACTGGTGGAGTCCAATCAAGTTGTAGAAACATCTCAAGGATAATCAATGGAAAGAGGATGAACTTAAGCTCAATTTTGAGTGTCATAGCAAAGGGTCTGAATACTCATTTAAATGTGATATTTCAGTTTTTTCTTTTTAATTACTTTGCAAAAATTTCTAAACACCTATTTTCGCTTTTTTATTATGGGGTATTGTGTGTAGATTGATGATTAAAAAAACTAATTTAATCCATTTTAAAATAAGGCTGTAACGAAGCAAAATGTTGAAAAAGTGAAGGGGTCTGAATACATTCTGAATGCACTGTATACTTAACAACTAACCTTGGAAATCTGGAAATGAACTAAGGATCGGAACCGGAACATTAAAAAATAGTTTGAATGTTCCTCATGTATTGAAGTCCAAAATATTTGGAATTTGGAATTGATTTAGCAAAGGCAGGCATTTGCTTTGACAATTATGTATTTCATTAACATCACTGTTCACAGAACAGATTGACATTTACAAGAGAAGTAATTAGAGGTAGAAGCAATGTTACAGAACATGACTAACTGGCAGCACTTGCATGCCAAGTGGCTGTCAAGATTAGTGCAAACAGTGGTGAATGGGTTAGATTAGCCGTTATATGGGCATTCCATCTAGCCAACTGAATGTCAGTGGTCTAACTGCCGCACTAGTTGGTGAGAAGGACTTTGTTCCTTCAATGTGGATCTCTCCTATCTCCTCTCTTTTCTCTTGCCAAAGGGCCACATCAGGAGCTTGGCACACATCACTTATCTGAGCAAGGTCTCCAGACTTCGGGTTTAGTTTAGTTTAGGTTAGGGACTTTCCATCGCCCGGTGGGGGCTTCAAAAAGTTGGGAGCCTCGATCACCTCGTGGCACCTCGGGAGAAGAATGAGGAGGAGATAAGACTTTTCTTTGCCTTCCATCACAGTGAGGGTGTGCCTAGAGCAATCACTGTGATGGCTGTTTGTGTAAAAATTGTATCTGTGTGTCCTGTGCTATTTGTTGTCTACTGCCGGACCCTGACGTGAGAGGACGCTGGCGCTGTTTATTCGCCGCTTCTCCGTTAGGATAGTTTGTCTGTTTGTTTTTATGTTATGATTGTTCTTGTAAAGCGCTTTGAGCTCCCGATAAGGCGCTATATAAAATAAATGCTTATTATTATTATTATTATTATTATTATAGAGATACAGTGTGGAAACAGGCCCTTCGGCCCACTGAGTCTGTGCCGACCAACAGTCACCCGTACACTCGTTCTATGTTAGCCCTACACAGCATCCCAACCCTAGCATCCTACACAGTAGAGGCAATGTACAGAAGCCAATTTAACCTTCAATCCCACACGTCTTTGAGTTGTGGGAGCAAACCAGAGCACCCGGTAGAAACTCGCATGTTCACAGGGAGAATGTACACACTCCACACAGACAGGACCCAAGGTCAGGATCACATACGGGAATCTGGCGCTCACCTGACCGTCAAACTGCCGCCTCCAATCTACCTGTCAAATGTCCTGACGGTAAATAAATTGGTTAAACAAAACTATCTTCTGGTATCTTCAAATGCCTTTTCTTAATTTAATATTACGTGCTTCTAAATGCATCTGCGACAACCTAGCAAACCTGGGGACAGCGTGCGACAGCGCCCGCAATAAGCTACGATACCTGGCGACAAGCCAGCTGTCGCCGAGAAATTTCTATCCAGAAAATTTTCCGCAACGCGCCAAGATCCGCTACGATTCATTGAAGACTCCTCACGATCATGCCCACCACACCCCAGCAAACATTCGGCGACAGCCTAGTCGCCGGCAGTCGCCTTAAAATCGCCTAAGTGGGACAGGCCCTTTAAGATATCAGTTTCAGACAAGACTAATTGTGCATTCGATGAGCCAGTGCATTAGAGTTGTCTGACGTAACTAAACGTAAAAGGAATGGATTATTAATGTGGCTAAGAGAGAAAAAAAAACACGAGAAAATCAGAACTGATTGGATGGGGAGAAGGTGGAACTCAGACAAGTGGCAATTAACTGGTAAGAGCAAGTAGGGCCTGCGGCAAAAGACAGTGCAGCCAGAGGGGAGGAGAAAGAAATGTCAGACCTTAAACACCCACCACAGAATGAAATGATGTAAACAAGTCTTCAACTAGACAGGAAGAGCTCAAACAAATGGAAGCATAACATGGTTTCAACTTGTCCTGAATGGCATTTTTGCGTTCATCTTGGCCCCAGTAATCATTTATTTGATGAGGATGTAAACAAAGAACAGCGACTATGGTCTTAGATCCTATACGGTGTTGTGAAAATCAGTGCACAGAGGTAAAATAGCACCAGAGGGTTAGACAAGTAAGGGGAAGAGGTGAGAAACTTTGATGTTTTGGTTGGGACAGACTTACCCAGAACTGTGGAGAATGACAGCTACCCTCCTTTCAAGCCTGGGCAAGTCATTCTGCCTTGTGAATGCCTGGTAACCGGCAAATCTAAAAAGCAAGGAAAATAGCCAATACATTCATTTTGCTTATTTTTTGTTTTGCTTTTAAACATCACCATCATTTTTTTAAAAAACAAGGTATCTGCAATACAATTTCAAAGAAATTAAAGATATACGTTTAAGTTTGACTTAATACCAGAAATGTCAACACTGCTGGGTGGCACTGTGGCGCAGAGATAGAGCTGCTGCCTTACATTGCCAGAGTCCCAGATTCGATCCTGACTACGGTGCTGTCTGTATGGAGTTTGTACGTTCTCCCTGTGACCTGAATGGGTTTTCACCGAGTTCTTCGGTTTCCTCCCACACTCCAAAGATGTACAGGTTTGTAGGCTAATTGGTTTGGTATAAATGTAAATTGTCACTAGTGTGTATAGGATAGTGTTAATGTACAGCGATCACTGGTGGGTGCAGACTCGGTGGGCCGAAGGGCCTGTTTCTGTGCTGTATCTTGAAACTAAACTAAACTAAACTAAAGATATAGAGTGTGCTATGAATAATAATGCCTGTAATGATTTTTTACACATTTAACAATCTATGTTTTCTTGAATATTTACTGTCTAGCTACATTATATAAAACTCTGGTCAGGCTGCATTTGGGGTACTGTGTACAGTTTTGATTGCCCCATTACAGGAAGGAAGTGGAGGCTTTGGAAATGGTGCAGAGGACGTTTACCAGAATTATGGCTGGATTAGGTGTATTAGTTATAGGGAGAGGTTGGACAGACTTGTTTATAGCTGCATCTTGACTTCCCGACTCATATACCCATAAAAAAAGAAAGCACATTGGTTGTTAAATGAACAATTTCAGATATTATTAATTATAGTCCACTCCGGATTGTCTTCTCTGGAACACTAGAGGTTGAAGGGAGACCTGATAGATATATATGAAATTATTAGAAGCATAGATAGGATAGACGGTCAGAACCTTTTGCCAAAGATGGAAATATCAAATACTAAAGGGCACAGCTTTAAGGTGCAAGAGGCAAAGTAGATGTGAAGGTCATGTTCTTTATCCAGAGAGCGCTGAGTGAATGGGACATGATGCTGGGGGTGGTGGTGAGGCAGATACCATAATGGTGTTTAAGAGACTTTTAGACAGGCGCATGGATATGAAGGGAATATAATAATAATAATAATAATATATTTATTTTATATAGCGCCTTAACACATGCACAAAGCGCTTTACAAATACAATTAACATAGAAACAAACAGGCAAACAGACAAACTATCCTGACGGAAAAGCGGCGAATAATCAACGCCAGCGTCCTCTCACGTCAGGGTCCGGCAGTAGACATTAAAGAACACAAGACACACAGATACAATTTTTTACACAAAACAGCCATCACAGTGATTGCTCTAGGCATACCCTCACTGTGATGGAAGGCAAAGTCTTATCTCCTCCTCGTTCTTCTCCCGTGGCGCCACGAGGCGATCGAGGCTCCCAACCCCTTGAAGCCCCCACCGGGCGATGGAAAGTCCCAGGGTCGAGCCGAGCAGGCCGATGAAAGTTCTGAGCCCCCACCGGGCGATGGAAAATGCCGCGGCCGAGCCACGCAGGGCGATGAGAGTCCTGAGCCCCCACCGGGCGATGTAAAGTGCTGCGGCCGAGCCACGCAGTGTGATGAAGGGCCTGCGGGCGGGTTGATCGTGCCTCGTGCTTCGGGGCGGTCGAAGCTGCTGCGGCTGGAGCTCCCAAAAGCCGGTCGCCAGCCAGGGACCTGCGAACTCCAGATGTTGCGGTCTGCAGGGCCCACGGCCGAAGCCTCCGAGATGGTAAGTCCAGGCCCTGCGACCGGAGTCTTCGAGGTCGATCCCAGCTGGAGGCCGCCGACTCCACGATGTTAGGCCGTAGCGCGAACGGAGATACGACACGGTAAAGGTCGCATCTCCGTTGAGGAGGAGATTTAAAAAAAGGTTTCCCCCAACCCCCCCACCACCCCCCTACATACACAGAATTAAAAATAAAACAAAACGTACATTTAACATCAACATTGACTAAAAAACACAAAAAAAAACCGGAGAGACTGCCGGTGAGCCGCAGCTGCAGAACACAGCCACGCCCACGGAATATGTAGGATATGGATCACATGCAGCCAGGTTATAGTTGAACTTGGCATCATGTTCAGCATAGACACAGTGGGCCAAACGGCCTGTTCCCGTGCCACACTGTTCTACGTTCTACGCTCTATGTTCTAGCATTAAGTAAAGGGTCTCTAAATTCTGTTAGGAATGTAAGAGTAAATAAAGGTATCTCATGGCTGGAACGGAAACATACATATCAGGAGATGGAGCAGAGGATTTGGCCCTCCAAAGCCTGATCTGCCTTTAATAAAATCAAGGCAGATCAGACTGCATCCTCAACTCAACTCTGCCTTCTTGTGTAATTCCGTAACTTTTCACCCTCTTATTTATCAAGAACCTATCTACAATTGCCTTAAAATGACATTACTTCCACTGCCCTTTGAGCAAGACAGATTCAACGCTTAAAATAGGTACTTACTCTTCCTCCATTACACAATGGTCCAAACACCAGATGTTATTTTTCAGCTCAAGGTTGTTTTGCACAGATTTTACAAAGGTTTTATTATCTGCCGAGTTGCGATTGGATGTGAATGTTGCATTATGACCATTTTCAACATGAGCAGGTAAACACGTTGGCATTCAGTGGTACGGCCATCACTGATTCTTCCACCACCATTATTTCAGGTTTTTTCCAGGGGTCAGTCAGATGGTTAATTGGATCAGCCACATAAACAATGTGGTCAGAAGAGCAATTTGGTGGGAGGATACCTTGCAGTCTTTAGACTTTAGATATACAGTGTGGGAACAGGCCCTTTGGCCCACCAAGTCCACGACGACCAGTGATCACCCCATACACTGTGGACAATTTACAATTTTTACTGAAGCCGATTAACCTACAAACCTGCACGTCTTTGGAGTGCGGGAGGAAATCGGGGGACCCAGAGGAAACCCATATGGTCATAGGGAGAATGTACAAACTCCATTCAGACAGCACCGGAAGGCAGGATCGAACCTGGGTCTCTGGTGCTGTAAGGCAGCAACTCTGCCACTGTGCCACCTTCAGTGACTTCTTGAGCTGTAGCACCAAGGCATGGCACAAAGTGGGACATGTGATGAAATGACTCCAGTTCTCTGAATGAGTGCAGTTCCAGTGAAACCCAGGAAGCACCAAGGCCGCACAGGAATAAGTATTAGGATTTAGAACAATATAGCACAGAAACAGGCCCTTTGGCCCTCAATGTCCATGCCGAACTCACCAAAGTAAATGAATCTCCTCTGCCTGGACCTGAGCCATATCCCTCCATTCCCTGCTTACCTATGTAGAAAAGGCATTGTTTGGAACTGACATCAGTCGACACGTCTCTGGTATAGAAATTACACTGGAGCCACAAGGGGAAATCTTGGACTTTCTGAAGTTGCACAATTCAACCTGAAAATGCTCACAATTGCATTGCATTCTGTAAAATAATTGATTTTTAGTTGTGAAAAAAAACTCTGTGGTATCTCAGAAACTTATACGTCTTTCATAGGTATTAAATATTCTTTTAATCCACTTTACCTAAATTTGCTGTTCTATTGCGGCCTATTTTCCTTGTGTCACCTCCCTTTCATTTCTACTACCCAATTGTCCCTGGATCAGTGTGAGACCCACATCGCCATCATTTCCTTATGTCTCTCCTACATTAGTAGTTACCACAAGTTACCTACATTTGTAACTTGTCTGAATACACAGCATAGGGTAATATAGGTTAGAAAAAAATAACTTCCACTTAAAATGTATCATTTGCCAAATGATTATATTTTACAGTCATAAGTAAAAATGAATTAAGGAAACTATATTTTAAATGTAGTTTTTTATATTTCTTTTCAGGAGTAATTTGTTCAATGAACCAAACCAAGAGTTGTTGCAGCCCAGATGTGGCCACAAATTGGGAATCTATTGTTCAATGTATAGAAATAAAGAATAATAAGGACTAAAAGAGAGTTATGATCACATCCCAGTCACCCTCCAGCATTGACACCATCTTCACAGTGCCTTGGGAAACAGCCAAAATAATCAAGGACCACTCATACCCCTGTCATTCTATTTGCTCCCATTTCCCATTGGGAAGAAGATATAAATGCTTAAAATTAGGTACCATCAGATTTTCTCCCCCTGCAGCGTAGGTTCACTAGGTTAATTCCCGGAATGGCGGGACTGTCGTATGTTGAAAGGCTGGAGCGATTGGGCTTGTATACACTGGAGTTTAGAAGGATGAGGGGGGATCTTATTGAAAAATATAAGATAATTAGGGGATTGGACACATTAGAGGCAGGAAACATGTTCCCAATGTTGGGGGAGTCCAGAACAAGGGGCCACAGTTTAAGAATAAGGGGTAGGCCATTTAGAACGGAGATGAGGAAGAACTTTTTCAGTCAGAGAGTGGTGAAGGTGTGGAATTCTCTGCCTCAGAAGGCAGTGGAGGCCAGTTCGTTGGATGCTTTCAAGAGAGAGCTGGATAGAGCTCTTAAGGATAGCGGAGTGAGGGGGTAATGGGAGAAGGCAGGAACGGGGTACTGATTGAGAGTGATCAGCCATGATCGCATTGAATGGCGGTGCTGGCTCGAAGGGCTGAATGGCCTACTCCTGCACCTATTGTCTATTGTCTATTGTCTATTATCAGAATCATGATGGACCTCTCACATGCTCGGAACGAATTTCCTGATCTTCTAACCTACCTTGTTTTGGCCCTTGCTCTTTAAAAAAAATCTGCACTTCCTCTGCAGTTGTAACGCTATATTCTGCACCCTGTTTATTTTCTCTTTCGCACTACTTGTTGCACTCGTGTATGATTTGCCTGGATAGCAGGCAAGACAACGTTTTGCACTGTATCTCAGTACCCATGCCAATAGAGTCATAGAGTCACAGAGTGATACAGCGTGGAAACAGGCCCTTCGGCCCAACTTGCCCACACCGACCCAACATGTCCCAGCTACACTAGTCCCACCTGTCTGCGTTTGGTCCATATTCCTCTAAACCTGTCCTATCCATGTACCTGTCCAACTGTTTCTTAAACGTTAGGATAGCCCCAGCCTCAACTACCTCCTCTAGCAGCTTGTTCCATATATCCACCACCCTCTGTGTGAAAAAGTTACCCCTCAGATTCCTATGAAATATTTTCCCCTTCACCTTGAACCTATGTCCGCTGATCTTCGATTCCCCCACTCTGGGCAGGAGATTCTGTGCATCTACCCGATCTATTCCTCTCATGATTTTGTACACCTCTGTGTACAAGGTGCAGAGCTCCTTGCACAGACTGTTTGCACACAAAGCTCTTGCTATAGTTTGTAGCTTAATTGGCTTCGGTAAAATTGTAAATTGTCCCTTGTGTGTAGGAGAGTGTTAGTGCACAGTGTGATCGCTGGTCGGCGCATCTGAGGGCGTGCAGCGTAGGTTTACTAGGTTAATTCCCGGAATGGCGGGACTATCATATGTTGAAAGACTGGAGCGACTAGGCTTGTATACACTGGAATTTAGAAGGATGAGAGGAGATCTTATCGAAACGTATAAGATTATTAAGGGGTTGGACACGTTAGAGGCAGGAAACATGTTCCCAATGTTGGGGGAGTCCAGAACAAGGGGCCACAGTTTCAAAATAAGGGGTAGGCCATTTAGAACTGAGATGAGGAAAAACTTTTACAGTCAGAGAGTTGTGAATCTGTGGAATTCTCTGCCTCAGAAGGCTAGGATTGATGGTAAAAGTAGATACAATAGTGGCGTTTAATAGATCTTTGGATAGGCAATGCATGTGCAGGGAATGGAGGGATATGGATCAAGAAAGGCAAAGGAGATTAGTTTAACTCAGCATTATATTCGGCACGGACACCATGGGCCAACAAGCCTGTTCACTTGCTGGATCGCTTTCTATGTTCAATATTAGAGCAATGAAAAATGGAAATGCACTAGGTCTCTGAACTGCAGGGGCATAGAAGTCTTAGTGTACCCTAATGCTCAAGCAGACTATAGATATAAAAGAGGTATAGTGCCCAAGTGGGCTTAAAAACCGTGAGAATAAAGCAAACATTTGGAAATGAATATTTTCCGTCTCTCATTATAAGAATCTTGATAGAGAAAAGACAATTTCCAGACAGCTACTTGTCATTTCATCCAACTGTGACTAATAATCTACTTCCCTTTCATTCACTTTGAAAGTTATCCATTACATAGACATTTTACAGATCAACGTATCTTATTAACATGACATTGGCCCTTCATGCTCCCTGAACCTTTGTGGGAATGAACATGTTTGATAAGAGTTTTCTGCTCTGACTCACGGTCAGGTCATTAAGCACTTGACCTCTGAGGATTGCTGATAACAATAACAACACTTCAAGAGTCAGCGAGGCGATTCAAAGTGTTGACGCAGAGACCACATCAGAATGCGTGTGATCCCTTTGTAAGGGATTCCACTTTTGTGTACATCCTTGTAGCGTGGAGATTTTGAATGGATTGACTGAGTGGAAGATACAACATGGAAACAGGCCCCTTGGCCCACTGAGACTATGCCACCATCAATCACTTGTTCACACCAGTGGACACTACCTTATGCAATGTATACCTGACACACTATGTTATCCCTTAACTGTAATACACTGCAGTATGCTATGTTTTCCCACTTTTGCATTCACTCCCACACAATCAGGGCAACTTGGAGAGGCCAATTGCCCAACAAACCTGCACTTCTTTGGAATGCGAGAGGAAACTGGAGCACCCAGAGGAAACTCATGCAGTCACAGGGAGAACGTGCAAACTCCACACAGACGGCATCCGAGGTCAGGATCGAACCGAGGTCGGGTTGTGAGGCAGCAGTTCTACCTGCTGCACCACTATGCCGCCGTTCCCTACATTTTGCTTTCTTCTAACAAAGGAGCAATTCATTTCTAATCATAGACAAGCTCTTTTATCTTGGCCAATTTCATTACAATCACGTAACTATTTGATATGGAGTTTGATTTGTAAGATTTCCTTTATCCCCCTGACCTGAAGGTGCAGTCAGGACCAACATCTCATTCAAGTGACAATCCTTGTGTGAGCCAAGGCAGAGAGTATAAATAAGTTACTAAAGGATGGGATTAATGGAGCAGGATAAAAACTGGGCCTATTTTGCCCTTCAATAATATTAATATTCAATTACATTGTAGCAGCGGTCACAAACCCTCACGTATTGTCCAGCTTTACCCCAGGAGCAAAATGGCCAACTGTAGACCCATATGTCTGAGAATCTATATGTAGACCTATATATCTGAGAATCTATATGTAGACCCATATGTCTGAGAATCTATATGTAGACCCATATGTCTGAGAATCTATATGTAGACCTATATATCTGAGAATCTATATGTAGACCCATATGTCTGAGAATCAACTAATAGCATAGATTGCCATGTCCGGCATGGTCAATTAACCCAAAATATATATATTTTCATCTCTCCATACTGGGTATCACACAATACAAAAACACAAGACAATAGGAGCAGGAATAGCACCTGTCCTTTGCCTTAAGGGCCTGTCCCAGTTACACGGTTTTTAAGGCGACTGCCGACGACTGTCAAAGTCGTAGCAGATCGCCAAAATTTCATTTTACCCTATGACAATGACCACGACAATGCTGAGTCAGGTAGATACAAGTTACTTTTTTTGTGAAACTAACACCTGGCTAAGAGATTACACCGTCTTCGGAAACATCGCAAAATTCCCACGCTTACCTGACCGTCAAACTGTCGCCTGTCAAATGTCCTGACGGTAAATAAATTGGTTAAACAAAACTATCTTCTGGTATCTTCAAATGCCTTTTCTTAATTTAATATTACGTGCTTCTAAATGCATCTGCAACAACCTAGCAAACCTGGGGACAGCGTGCGACAGCGCCCGCAATAAGCTACGATACCTGGCGACAAGCCAGTTGTCGCCGAGAAATTTCTATCTGGATTTTTTTTCCGCGACGCGCCGAGATCCTCTACGATTCATTGAAGACTCCTCACGATCGTGCCCGCGACACCCCGGAGAGCGTTCGGCGACAGCCTAGTCGCCGGCAGTCGCCTTAAAATCGCCTAAGTGGGATAGGCCCTTTACTGTTCTATGTTTCGTGTTCGATTAGAGAAGTTTTAATTTAAAATCACAGATGTAAAATATATATACTTGTCGATTTTGGGATTGAGGAGAGGAGGTTGATAAAATAGAGACATGGCCATGTGGAAACCATTGCCGTATCTTTGCAAACACAGATGAATTACAGAGATGGCCAAAGATAAATTACTGCTTCTAATTTGTTTGCCAACACCAACCAACCTCCTCCAACCCCATTGAAAGGCTGAGTGGAATTGCTGTCATCTATCGTCATTCTTATCTTTTTTAGTTTAGTTTAGTTAAGAGATACAACGTGGAAACAGGCACTTCGACCCACCGGGTCCGCACCGACCAGTGATCCCCGCACATTAACGCTATCCCAGGGACAATTTATACCAAGCCAATTAAACCTACAAACCTGTACATCTTTAGGGTGTGGGCGGAAACAGAAGATCTCGGAGAAAACCCATGCAGGTCACCGGAAGAATGTACAGACTCCATACAGACAGCTGCTGGGACTCCGGTGCTGAAACTACTGCAAGGCAGCAACTCTACCGCTGCGCCACCCTGACTTTGGCAGTGAATCTCCACCTATCTCCTCCTTTTCTGGCCTTGTGCCACTACTTGGAAGCATAAAGTAGGTTTGAGTAAAGGCTATTTGTACTTAGGACAAACAAAGAAATAGATTTGAAAGTAGTACACAGATGATGAGGATTACAGAAGAGTGAGCAAAGATGGCAGTAGGAAATAAGGACTCTTAAAGCGATTTCCCATTGAAAGCTAGAGAATAAAAACAAACATTAAAGAATTCCAGTGGTGTTGGGTAGTGAAAGCAGAAACAAGGGGTGCAGAAGTAAGGAGGGGTTAACAAATTAAAGGGACAAAAATCAAAGGCGATTGAGGAAATCAAAACAATGTAAAAATTACACATATATATGCGTTTTAAACCTGTGATTTTAAATTGAAGCCTCATAATTGAGACACAAAGCCTACAGAGAAATGTGAGGTGTTGCATTTTGCAAAGTCTAACAAGGGCAGGACCTACAGAGTGAATGATTGGCCTCTGGGGAGTGTGGTAGAACAGAGGGATCTAGGAGTGCAGGTTCCTTGAAGGTCGAGTCGCAGGTAGTTCAGGTGGTCAAAAAGGGCTTTTGGCACGTTGGCCTTCATCAGTCAGAGTATTGAGTATAGAAGTTGGGAAGTCATGTTGCAGTTGTATAAGACGTTGGTGAGACCGCATTTAGAATATTGTGTTCAGTTTTGGGCACCATGTTATAGGAAAGGTATTGCAAAGCTTGAAAGGGTTCAGAGAAGATTTACGAGGATGTTGCCAGGACTAGAGAGTGTGAGCCATAGGGAGAGGTTGAGTAGGCTGGGTCTCTATTCCTTGGAGTGCAGGAAGATCAGGGGTGATCTTATAGAAGTGTATAAAATCATGAGAGGAATAGATCGGGTAGATGCACAGAATCTCTTGTCCAGAGTAAGGGAATCGAGGACCAGAGGACATAGGTTCAAGGTGAAGGGGAAATGATTTAATAGGAATCCGAGGGGTCACTTTTTCACACAAAGGGTGGTGGGTGTATGGAACAAGCTGCCAGAGGAGGTAGTTGAAGCTGGGACTATCCCAATGTTTAAGAAACAGTTAGACAGGTACATAGATAGGACAGGTTTGGAGGGATATGGACCAAGCACAACGAGATGGGGCTAGTGTAGCCGGGACATATTGGCCGTTGTGGGCAAGTTAGGCCGAAGGGCCTGTTTCCACACTGTATCACTCTATGACTCTATGACTAATTGTAACATAGAATATAGAACAGTAAAACACAGGAACAGGCCATTGGGCCCGCGATGTGTGTGCTGAACATAGTGCCAAGATAAACTAATCTCTTCTGCCTGCATGTGATCCATATCCCTAAAACCCTTGCATATTCATGTGCCTCTAGTGTCTATTTAAAAGCCTCTTCAACGCCACCATCCTATCTGCAATAAAGTTGCATCATGAAACTGATTCTTAAAATAGTGTAATAAAACCAATTTCTGGAACGGCTTATGCATTAAGTAAAAAATGTGTATTTATTTATGATGCTGATGGCAAATGTTGGCCTGTATGTAACTCTATCAGGGCTTTTAGCTGATAAGTGATCCTTCATTGTGTCTCGCATCAGGAAGATATTTTCTGGGCAGCTATTTAGGAAATATTTTGTTTTGAAAGGATCTTCACACTCTGGATAAAATTGCTGCCACGTGTGATAAATATGCAGTTGTTACAGGCCACTGAAAAGGAAACTTGACAAGATTCTGAAAGAAAGGGACGTTTTTAATTGTGGAGGGTAGGTTGTTAGTAAGTTGACAATGCAATCAGTCATGAGCTGCCGAGACCTGGAACCTTTGTTTGATATCTGGAGGATTTCTCTCCGCAGAAGCCAGTGGAGGCCAAGTCATTAAATGTACTCAAGGAGAAATTGACCAATTGCCAAGGTGCCTACAATTTATTTTTAACCTCTGCCAGGCAACGAGGTTGCAAGTGGATAGTTGATAGTGAGGGAGGTTGCACAGTTCACTGAATGAGTAGCATTAACGCTCTGGCAATCTTTTCTTCATTGCTGCCCCTTCTATTCTCCTACTGTACGTGCTGTGTCTTTTGCCAAAATGTACAGCACAGCAAAAGCATGCAGAAAACACAGAGATCATTTGTTCACATTTATCTGTGTCTTTCATTATTATTTGTAATTTTCTCATTCAAATTCGTTTCGTCTCCAGGTAATTTCCATTTCTTTTACATGTCTCATGCCCCTGATACGCACACAATTTTCATGTTGCTGCAATTGTAGTGTCGGAAGTCAAACTGCTTTGTTTAAATTGTTTTTCATTTACCAAGTTAAAGGCCCGTGATTCATTGTCATGTGTACTGAGATGCAGTGAAAAGCTGGAGACACAAGAAACTGCGGAGGCTGGAATCTTGAGCAAAATTGCAAAGTGTTGGAGTAACTCAGCTGGTCAGGCAGCATCCGTGGAGGGAATGGGTGGGTGACGTTTTGGGATGGGGCCTTTCCTCAGACTCTTCAAAAGTGAAAAACCTTTGCTTGTGTGCTATCCAATTAGATCAGATAATACTATACATGAATACCATCAGGCCGTACAACAAATAAGGCAAAGGGAAAAACACCAGAGTGCAGAATGTGGTGTTAATAGCTTTGTAGCATAACAGTTGCAGAGAAAAAGTCCAATGTCCGCAATGTGGGAGATTGAACTCTAGCTTATGGTAACAGAAGGGGGAAATTGTATTCTTGAATCTGGCGGTAATTGAAGGGAAAGGACAATGCTTAAATAATGCCAAGGTTTCATTTCAGAGATCGCGAAGAGTGCTTGCGGGAAATAAACAAAGAGGAAGGCAAACTCTTCCGTGATTTTGAAGTTCTGAGATGGAATGAGTTTGAGTCAGGGAACATACCTGGGCTTTCAACACAGTCATGATGTTACTCACTGCAGGCCTTTCCGCCATGACAGGAGGAAAGAAATTCTAGTGGTGTCTTCTACCCCACCACACGCCTGAAATAGTTCCAAACAATGACACACCAAACATTTTTGGCTGCCTATTGTATAACCAGAGAAGATGAGTAACCTGGCTGACTGATGGAAGAAAAAATACAATAGACACCTTCTCCTTCCACGTAGAATCATACAAAGAACAGGAAATGCCATTTGCCCTTATGTGGCGTCTCCACTATTCAGCACAATCATTGACGATCATTCAATTCCATGCCCTATTCTCACCTGCTCCCCAGATCCTTTGATCCCTTGAGCATTAAGAAGTGTAGTTGAGATAAACACAAAATGCTGGAGTAACTCAGCGGGGCAGGCAGCATCTCTGGACGTTTCGGGTCTGAAGAAGGGTCTCGACCTAAAACATCATCCATCCCTTCTATCCAGAGATGCTGCCTTGGCCTGCTGAGTTACTACAGCACTTTGTGTCTATATTCGGTGTAAACCAGCGTCTGTAGTTTCCTCCTACACAAGAAATATAGTTACCTCCCTCTTGAAACATTTAATGACTGGACCTCCACTCTCTTCTGTGATGCAGAGTTCTACACGTTCACAAACTCTGAGTGATGAATTTTCTCCTGATCTCGGTTTCACATAGTACACCTAGTGTACTAGTAAATAAATAAATAGTATCCCAAGTCTACGACCCCTGGAGCTTAACTTTCCCACCTTAACGAACATCCTCCCTGTATCTAGACTGCCTTGCCCCAATAAAATTTGATAGATGTCTGTGAGATTTCCTCTCATAATTCTCAACTCCAGTGAGAATCAGCCCAGACCATTCACGTACAATCCGAGGAATCAGTCAAATAATATAACACCACTTTCCGCTCAGAGAAGGGATTTGAATGCATAACATCGGGAAAATATTCCATGGCAGTTCTCAAGGAGCACTGCATTAGATTAAGGAAAAGAAAGTTGCGCTGTGTTAATGCAATGCAATGTTAATGTCCTTTGTACTTCCCTTCCAATAAATTGTAGTTAATGGCATTAGTGGTGGAGTATACGAAGGAAAACTAAGATAATACATAGAAAGTCGTGGGAACACACTGCCAGTGGTGAAGGTGGAGGCAGATACGATCGTGGGATGTAAGAGGCTTTTAGACACATGGCTTGGACATGCAGGGAATGGAGGCATATGGATCATGTACAGGCAGAGGAGGCTAGTTTAACGTAGCATCATGTTCGGCACAGACATTGTGGGTGAAATGCTTGTTCCTGTGCTGTACTGCTGTACTATGTACGTGTCTATGGTGTGGAGATGACCAAAGACTATTTAAAATGAGACGCTATCCGATGGATGTAAAAGATCCGTTATCAGTTTCTGACAAAGTAGTAACAGCTCTTGCATCGTGCCTAGTTCATTCTTCAACCAGTAGCAGCAAAATACTTGTTGGTGATTGGAAAGACATCAGTGGTACGATCTCAGCTATTTATAGAGCTCGAGGTTTAGAGCTATCCATCCATATTGGGTAATGAATATTCCCATCGATTCTTCCCGTTGACAACTGAAGCACAGTAAGAGTTCCGATCAGTGTGCGCAGACACAACTATTGAAGCTCACTTCTGGCCAGAGATCAATCCTTACGCTTGATAACAAGCTTGTTGGTAATTTCAACATGCATTCTGTGCTAATCACCACAGGTTATCAAAGCAAAGAAATAAAAATGGAAAATGGTGGAAAATCTCAGCAAGTCAGGCAGCATCTGTAGAATGAGAAGTGTCAATGTTTTGGTTTAGTTTAGTTTGGAGATACAGCGTGGAAACAGGTCCCTCTCCCCACCGAGTCCTCACACACGGGCGATTCACGTGCTATCCCACACACTAGGGACAATTTACAATCTTTACCAAAGCCAGTTAACCTATAAACCTGTACGTCTTTGGAGTGGGGGAGGAAACAGGAGCATTCGGGAAAAACCCACCTGGTCAGGGGAAGAACATACAAACTCCGTACAGACAGCTCCCGTAGTCAGGATCGAACCTGGGTCTCTGGCACTGTAAGGCAGCAACTCTACCGCTGCACCACCCTGCTGCCCTCTGTCACAATTGATAAAGCTAGAGATACAAGTTCTGATGACACAGACCCAAAATGTTGACTGTGTCCCTTTTCACAGATGCTGCCTGACCTGTTGAGTTTTTTTTAACCATTTGCTGTTTCTATTTCACATTTCTGGCATCTGCCTGTATTTGATTTTAAACGCTGCCATTAATGCCACAGTCATTAAAAGCAGACTAAAAGTGATTGGATAAACATGGAACAATAGAACACCCCAGCACAGGAACAGGCCTTGTGGACCGCAATGCCTGTTAAGATGATGTCAAGATAAACTAATGATGTCAAGATAAACTAATGATGTCAAGATAAACTAATGATGTCAAGATAAACTAATCTCATCAACTTATGCATGATCCATATCCCTCCATTCCTTGTATCACCATGTGCCTATCTGGGAGCCTCTTAAATGGCACAATCGTATCTGTCTCCATCATCACCTCTGGCAGCGTGTTCCAGGCACACACCACCCTCACCACCCTCACCACCCTCTATGGGAGAGTCTAGGACTTTGACGTCATGGCCTCAGAATTAAAGGACATTCATTTTGGATGTGAAATTTCTTTAGTCAGAGGGTGGTGAATCTGAGGAATTCTTTGACACAGAAGGTTGTGGAGGCCAAGTCAGTGGATATATTTAAGGTAGAGATAGATAGATTCTTGATTAGCACGGGTGTCAGAGGTTATGGGGAGAAGGCAGGAGAATGGGGTTAGGAGGGAGAGATAGATCAGCCATGATTGAAAGGCAGAGTAGACTTGATGGGTCCATGGGCTAATTCCACTCCTATCACTTATGATCTTATGATCTATGTAAAAAACTTGCCTTGTTCACCTTGAAGCTTTGCCCCTTTCACCTTAAAGCAGTGCCCTCTAGCCTTTGGCATTTCCACCCTGGGATAAAGGTACTGACAGCTTACTCTAGGCCTCTGAAAAGTTTATAAACTTCCATCATGTCTCCCCTCGGTGTTATGGAGAAAACAACAAATTTGTCCAACCTCTTGTTGTACCTGATACCCCCTAATCCAGGCGGCAATAAGCTTGTTGATTGCAATGTTCAGTTTTTTTTTAGTTTACAGAGATAGCGTGGAAACAGGCCTTTCGGCCCACCGAGTCCGCCTTGACCAGCGATCCCCGCACACTAACACTATCCTACACACCATAGGGACAATTTACAATTTTACCAAGCCAATTAACCTGCAAACCTCTGCATCTTTGGAGCATGGGAAGAAACCGCAGCTCCCAGAGAAAACCCACGCGGTCACGGGGAGAACGTACAAACTCCGTACAGACAGGATCGAGCCCGGGTCTCTGGCGATGTAAAGCAGCAACTCTACCACTGCGCCTCCGTGCCGCCCTTGGTGTAAGTGATTGTCACATTATTTTTACCATAACTATCTTCCACACCTTGCGTTTTTTTCTGGCAAGCTGACACTGTTTTGTTCCTTTTATTTCTGTTTACTTGGCTCTGAAAATGATTTCCTGAATAAATTGACTTTGTTTGTTTAACAACCTTTTAATGTGACTCACATGCCCCACCCTATTCTTCAATAGGGCTGACTGGCTGATGCAGTGATGTCAAAAAATACCCTGGAAATGAAAAGCTTGAGATTAGATTCCCTACGTTGCTGCTGATGTAAATACTCAATGTGTGGTTACGGACATAGTTAATAGAACCCGAAAAGTGGACATATGGAAAAATCACATTGTAACTACAGTGCTGTTTCAGAGAACAATACTGACATTTGGAAGGGATCTTTTATTGCTGACCAAGACATTTCTGACAAAGCCCAGGCAGTGTAAAAAGCAACTATGTTCTATTTTCAGTCATCTCACAAGTAAGGAGGATGCAAAAACAAAGACCGAAGTGAAATTCTTTAATCACAGTCAGGAATCAAATGCCCCAGTGTCAAGTGCATTGCTTAATAGCAGCAATGCTTCACGCCAGACCCACATTAGTGTGTCACTTGGACTCAAACTGTAGGAGCAAACTCACTTAAATCATTTTAACAAATCAATAAAGGTTTCACGAATGTATAGATGTACTCCAATGTGGGTTACAAGACGTGATGTTCTTTTATTGACTGATTTTTCACATGTCTACTGTATTTCTTTAGGTATTTTTGTACATGTCAATTGGCGTTTCATCGAAAATGCTACATTTCGTTAGGATGATTCAAGAACGTTCTTAATCTTTGTGAGCATAAAAGAAACTACACAAGTAGTTACAAAAATATTCCAGTTGTTTATGTTTAGGGATAAGGCATGGAAACGGGCCCTTCGCTTCAATGAATCCTTGCTGGCCATCGATCACTAGTTCTGTGTTATCCCACTTTGTCATTCGCTCTCTGCACACTAGGGGCAATTCACAGAAGCCAATTGTCCAACAAAATCACATGTCTTTGGGATGTGGGAGGAAACCGGAGCACCTGGAGGAAACCCACAAGATCACAAGGAGAAGGTGCAAACTCCACACAGACAACAGCCAAGATAGGATCAAAGCTGGGTCTCTGATGCTCAAACAGCTGCACCTTCCTGTCACACTTTATTGCATGATAAGATATTATTTTCCGTACATGATAACAGATGCACAATATTGTCTAGGCATTGAATATTGAGGTTGCAACAAATTTGGGGAAGATGAATTCTTGGATCAAGTATTAAGGTTGCTGTTTCAAACACAAACTCATATTGTCACCAGAGATTTCAGCTCAAGATTCAGACCAACACATTGTTCAAACGGAGACTCAAGGAACTGCAGATGCTGGTTAGAAACAAAAGGCACAAAATGCTGGAGTAAATCAGCAAGTCAGGCAGCATCTCTGGGGAACATGTCTGAAGCAGGATCCCAAACCGAAACATCACTTATTCATGTTCTGCAGTGATGCTGCCTGACAAGCTGATTTACTGCAGCATTTCGAGTCTTACATTGTTGAAACTTTCCATTATCTTTTCAAAATATCACAACTTTGGGACCATTGGGACATTTCAGATTGGTAAAAGAGGAAGAGAGAAGGTCGGATAAATCAAATTGTAGCGATAGGTTTTGCCTGCATGGTGGAGAATTTGAGTGATAAAATGTGTTTTTATGGATACAAGGAACAGCAGGTGCTGGGTTACAAAAAAAAAGGCACGGAGTGCTGGAATAACTCAATGGGTCAGACAGCATCTCTGGAGAACATGAATAGGTGATGTTTCATGTTGGGACCCTTTTTCAGACTGATTGACTATACCAGCAGCCTTCTTCAGATTTATAGGTGATGTTTCAGGTTGGGACCCTTCTTCAGTCTCATAGGTGACATTTCGGGTCTGGACCCTTCTTCAGACGCAACAGCCTGAAGAAGGGTCCCAATCCACAAATGTTGCCTATCTATATTCTCCTGACCCGTTGAGTTACTCCAGCACCTTGAGTTTTTTTACAGATGTTTGCTCATTCTCACTGACCTCATCTGCCCCCAGGACATGTCAGATCCATGGAGTCAACATCCTCTATAAATCATTTAAGATAAACTCTCCATCATTACCTGCCTTTACTATGAGCTACAACAAAAATGAAGCACTCCACTTATGATGATTGGCACTACCTCACTGAGTCCCAGTCGCAAAATGCCTGCCAGCAAACCATCACATCCCCAAATTCATACATTCTGCAATTACCCTTCGACATCGTTGGATTAGTAGCTTGAACGCTGCTAATTATGATCTAAATTGTCATGGCAATAAATCCCTGAAATTCGCAGAGTAATTTACAACATTCTAGGTAACTGTAACTTATTTAATGAGTGGCTTTAATATGTCAGGTTTTACAAAGGATTAATACTTGGTTCCCAGAGTAATCTGCATTTAGTAAGAGGTACAGTTTCAGCTAAAATAATATATACTTTTCCATATGTTTTATCATATCAACTTATTTCATGTTTTATCATATTCAACATAATTGTTTTAATCTTTAAAACAGTTCTGCGTGACTTTCATTTATTATTTAACTGAAAATGAGTGAAATGGACCAGCAGAATTAATTTGGACGTGTAAACTTTAACCTCAGTGATACATATTTATGGTATGATCAAATGTTATTTTTAGTCAGGACATTATAACATGATATCGATTAAATAATTAGTATAAATGGATGTAGTGGTTGGCATCAACATGGTTTGCTGAAAGGCTTGTTTCTGTTCTGTTCGACTCTGTAAAAACCAAGACTCTTCACGATGTAATCAAATGCCTGACATGATTCTTTTCCAGAACCACAGTATGTTTAATCATTGTGAGAAGTACTTTATCCTGAGCACATAGATTTTATCGTTGGTACTTGTGGGAGTTGCCCTTGCACAAACTTTATACTGTGATGCCTACATTACAGATGTGACTACACTTGGATGAATCTTGCAGTCAATGTTGCAGTCGTGACCACATATTTTAGCATGCCCGAAAAGAGATGTTAATCTGCCAAACATAGTGTCATAGAGAGCGTCATACAGCATGGAAACAGGCCCTTCATCCCAACTAGTCCGAGTGGCCAACCAAGATACCCCATCTAAAGTACTTATTTGTCCATATCCCTTTAATCCTTTCCAATTCAAGTACCTCTCCATATGTAAACCAATCAGTCTTTTTTCCCCCACCCTATTAGCACTAGAACATAAGAAAATATGAACACGAGTTGGCCACTCGGCCCCACCACCCTGTTGCACTGTTCAAAGTGATTAAGGCCGATCTGCCCCAGGCCACATTTCCCCTCTTCAGTCAGTTCCCAGAGTTTGCAATCACCTGGTCCTTCAAAAATGTATTTCTTCCTTTGACTTCCACCCTGCCCCTCCACTCAATGATCATCCCTCACCCCTGGACTAGAGAATCCCAGAGCATCATCACCCTCTGTGACAAGTTCCCACTGACCACAATTTTAAACTATTGCCCTAGTCAATTCTTCACTTTGATGGTGGTTGGTGTATGGAACAGGTTGTTAGAGGAGGTAGTTGAATCAGGTACTATAACAACATTTAAAGACATTTGGACAGATACATGGACAGAAAAGGTTTAAAGAGATATAGGCCAAACAGATGCAGGTGGGACTAGTGTAGAAGGGGCATTATGGTCATCATGGGAAAATTAAGCTGAAGGGCTTGTTTTTGTGCTGTATGACTTTGTGACTATAATCTTGTAATCATGTCCCCCTTCTCACGAGAAACATCTCAATTTCTATACTATCATGCCACGAAGGATGACACTGTATATATTTTAATAAGATCACCTATTATTCTAATCACCAAAAAAATATAGAAATAATTTTATCTCACCTTCTTTCCTTTACCCATATTTTTCTTGTGTATGGTGGCACCTAAAGCCAAAGTATTTCCCGTTCTTTATTTGTTATTGTCCTACTCTGCTTGGTATACCTTGGCTTTTTACCTAACTTACTTGGCAAATTGTTTTGGACATTAGTTTTACATTGTGCTGAGATACAAGATTTGCAAATTGATTCAAAGTTGTATTCATATCATTTCCATGTTGACAGGTTTCCAGGAGAAGACCAGCCATGTAGCTCCATCATGGGAAGAGATTATCACGTAGACAGGGGAATAATAATGTTCCCTATTTGTTTAGTTTAGTTTAGAGATACAGCACGGAAACAGGCCTTTCAGCCCACTGAGTCCGCACTGACCAGCGATCCCCGCACATTAACAATATCTACAAACACAATTTATAACTTATACCAAGCCAATTGACCTACAAACCTATATGTCTTTGGAGTGTGGGAGATCTCGGAGAAAACTCATGTGGATCACGGGGAAAATGTACAAACTCCATACTGACTCCATAGCAAGCACCTGTAGTCGGGATTGAACCCAAGACCCGGGACTCTGGTGCTGTAAGGCAGCAATTCTACCACTGCGCCACCGTGCCGCCCTAGTGCAGTGGTCAGTATCCCTGCCTGGTAGATGGGAGATCAGGGTTCAATTCCTCAAGGAGAGCTTCCATTTATCAAGGATGTGCACAAAGCTTTTTTTTTTAAAATGCACCGATCCTACTGACTCCTGGGAATCATTGGCCAATATCCACTCAGGGTGGAGAGGAGCATTCTGGATGGTACTGAGAACGTTATGGTCAGGCACTGGGAGTAAGTCATGTAAGGGATGGAAGGAATGAGCCACCTCCCAAACCACTCGCCCACTTACCATTTCTGGAAGAGTCAGCACTTTCCACGTTGGCCTCATCAGCCACCCCAGAACCCACAAAGCTGAAGTGGAAATAAGTCATCCTTGATCCTGAGAGATTGACAAAGAAGAAAGAAAACCTCTTTACTGCCATTAAATATAGCAACTTTGATTGAGTCAGAAAGTGGCGTCGGCCTGAGCGTTTTCAAATTCCACATATTTCCCTGTGACAGAAAAGGAGACCATTCAGCCCATCGAGGCTATGCTGGCTCTCAGAGCGCAGAATCCCATTCATCCCAGGGCATTGTTCTCTCCGTCTGACCTATTTGTTCTCACATGCCCAACAACCCTCCCATTATGTCTGAGCATCGCCACACTTTGCAACGAGGTTCTATTCACCTCAATTTTAAATGATCTTCATATCATATCATATCATATATATACAGCCGGAAACAGGCCTTTTCGGCCCACCAAGTCCGTGCCGCCCAGCGATCCCCGTACATTAACACTATCCTACACCCACTAGGGACAATTTTTACATTTACCCAACCAATTAACCTACATACCTGTACGTCTTTGGAGTGTGGGAGGAAACCGAAGATCTCGGAGAAAACCCACGCAGGTCACGGGGAGAACGTACAAACTCCTTACAGTGCAGCACCCGTAGTCAGGATCGAACCTGAGTCTCCGGCGCTGCATTCGCTGTAAAGCAGCAACTCTACCGCTGCGCTACCGTGCCTCCCTTCCCCCTCTTCTTGTAACTATGTCCCCTCGTTTGAGATCAATCATTAAAGAAAAGATCTCAACCTCTTTTCTGCCGAAGGATGATGGATGAAAGTGTCCTTGAAGGGTTTTCTCTGTCCTCTTGGAGATCTTTCACTCTGAAGGAGTTCTGAACAGATTGCTTGTCCTGGATGCCCACTGCCAGACATGTGGACAATGTGCAAAACAACTTCAGCAAGAATGTTTTGAACAGGTTGTTAATATTGGGTCACCGATCCTGGCAGTGGATTTGAAGGATTTTATGGAGTCAACCCTTAGTGATTCTTCTTCGATGTTTTAAGGTCCCTACTTTTGGTTGTCCATGTTGCTGGAGGGCAGAGACCACAGCTTTCCTCCTCTGTGACCTAAGAGCTTGTTGCTGGGTTTATGGTCTTGGGACTTTGGCCATTTTATTTTCCTCTGGGTGTATTGGTGGAGTGCGGTGCTGGCGACTTTTGATAGTGATGTCTCTTCAGTGAGAGGCTGCTTCCGAGAGATGGAAAAGGATCCATATAACCCTGGGCCCGATTGTGATGTGATAGCATTTTAGTTTAGTTTAGTTTAGAGATACAGCGTGGAAACAGGCCCTTTGGCCCACCGAGTCCGCACTACCAGTGATCCCCGCACATTCACACTATCCTATACACACTAGGGAAAATTTCCACATACACCAAGCTAATTAACCTATGAACCTGTATGCCTTTGAAGCGTGGAGGAAACTGAAGATCTCGGAGAAAACCCATGCGGTCACGGGGAGAACGTACAAACTCCATACAGACAGCACCCGTAGTCGGGATCGAACCCGGATCTCCGGCGCTGCAAGCGCTGTAAGGCAGCAACTCTACCGCTGTGCCACCGTGGCCGCATTGTGCAGCAGAGTAGGTTAGTGGCACAACAAGTGCTCAAGTGTAAGGCAACCCTCTTACACTCTTTAGTCAAGGAATCAGCGATGATTTGCCATTCAGTCTCCTCATGTCTGTATATAAGCAAGCATCATCTGCAACCTTTAACTTGCTAGCTGAGGTTGAAATGATGTTTGTTCTGTCGTGCCAGTGATAAATGTTGAACGATTCCCCATTCATCCTCTGGTTTAACTTCACTTCAGCTAGGAGCTTATTGAAGGTTAGCTACAGTATATTTACAATAGCGATTCAGACGTTGGATTGGTACAATAGACAATAGACAATAGGTGCAGGAGGAGGCCATTCGGCCCTTCGAGCCAGCACCGCCATTCAATGTGATCATGGCTGATCATTCTCAATCAGTACCCCGTTCCTGCCTTCTCCCAATACCCCCTGACTCCGCTATCCTTAAGAGCTCTATCTAGCTCTCTCTTAAATGCATTCAGAGAATTGGCCTCCACTGCCTTCTGAGGCAGAGAATTCCACAGATTCACAACTCTCTGACTGAAAAAGTTTTTCCTCATCCCAGTTCTAAATGGCCTACCCCTTATTCTTGAACTGTGGCCCCTTGTTCTGGACTCCCCCAACATTGGGAACATGTTTCCTGCCTCTAACGTGTCCAACCCCTTAATAATCTTATACGGTCCAACCCCTTAATAATCTTGTACAGAGTCACAGCCTCACTTGACCTTTGCTAGGGTGTGTGGTGCATCCGCGGTTCAGGATTACAGCTTGCAAGACATTGAGCGGAGGGTGTAAGAAAGACGTTGAGCTGGACTTTTCAGTCGGTGGCATTAGCAAGTTAGGGAACGTCATGTGCAGCAGTGTTGGCTCTCCCTGCCATTTTGTTTTACATTTGCTGTGTGGTGGGAACCGTGGACGGATTCCAGATTATATATCCTACCACTGAAAGGAGGGAATGGGGGCAATCCATGTGATGACTTTCCATCTGGCTCCTCTGTAATTACCACAATCACAATTGTTGTCTTCTTGTGAAGATGGTCACAATCATTCCCTTACTGACATCCTCAAGCATACCCCCCCCCCCCCCCCCCCCCCCCCTCCTCAGAACAAGGTCAAGAATTTCTGTCAGCAGCAGTTCCCTGCCACTCGTTAATATTCCGGCAGCAATTTTATTTGCTCCAAAGGCCATATTGTTTGCCTGATGGTCTTTTCAACCTCTTGACAGTCCGGTTTTGTGGTGGACACTGCGCTGGGAGCCGAGACCACTCCACCAATTCATCGTTCTGTACCTCTATAATCAAATAAACCCAATGTACTTTCCCCTTGCAATCCAGCTGGAAAGGTCTCGGGGAACTAACAATGGACATTTTTGTGGAGCAGAAAGTGCCAACATAATAACAGTGTGGGGATCACACATGCCAATACTGTGTTCAAAAAGGTTTAGCCCGTGAATTGCTGGTGGAATCACATTCCTCTGAAGTTGGCTTCTCAGAAACAGCATTAGTTTCTTAACTCCACCGCAATTGCTGTGTCTGTGTATTAATTTCTTCATTAACCTCACTACAGAACATTAAAATCAGGTATTAAGAGGCATGACTATCCTTTTAACAAAATCATAATTGTTTCTAACTGCTAATCAGCCTTTCTTGCATGCAAATTGAACCATGCAAGCAAGAAATCTCATTCCACCAGGTTGTGAAAGATGACTGGACCCCCTTAAGTGCATCACAGTTTTTGTAGCTTTTACAGTATTTTTCTCCTTTATGTATTTTCTTCTCTCTTTCCTAATCTTTCTCTTTTAACTCATGCACGCTCCAACACTCTCATTCACTATTTATTTTTCAAAAACTTAATCTCACTGTCCCAGATGCTGGAATCTTGAAGAAAAAAACAGAGTGCCTAAGGTACTCAGCAGCTCAGGCAGTATCTGTGGAGGGAATAGACAGGTAATGTTTCAAGGTCGGGATCCTTCTTCGGACTGGGTTTATTAGTTTATTGTCACGTGTACCGAAGTACATTGAAAAGCACTTTTGTTGCGTGCTAAGCAGTCAGTCGAAAGACAATACATGATTACAATCGAGCCATCCGCAGTGTACTGATGGAGTAATGCAGAGAAAGCAGATAGAGAGGGGTAAGGGGTAAGGGGAAGGAGTGGGGCAAGAGCTGGCAATTGTTAGGCGGATCCAGTTTGAAGGGTACATTGGCAGAGGTGTCAGATGGAGGAGAGATGGATGGAGATAGTAAATGAGGCCGGAGATGATGTGGAAAAGACAAAAAGGCACAAATGGTGGAATCTAATAGGGTAGAAAGGTGGGAAGTGAAATGTAGGACCATGGGGTCATAGAGTCTTGCAGCAGACAGGCCCTTCAGCCCAATTTGCCCATGATGACCAAGATGCCATCTACGCTTGTCCCATCCGCCTACGTTTGGCTCATATCCCTCTAGACCTTTCCATGTACCTAGCCAATGTATTTTTAATATTGTCATTATACCTGCCTCAACTACCTTCTCTGGCAGCTCATTTCATTAACCTACCTGTATGAAAAAGTTACTCCTCTGGTTCCTATTAAATCTTTCTCCTCTCACCTTAAACCAATGTCCTATGGTTCTTAAGTCCCCTGCTCCGGATAAAAGAATCTGTGCATTTGCCTTATCGATTCCCCTCATGATTTTATACACCTCTATAAGATCACCCCTCGTCTTCCTGTGCTCCCAGAAATAATGTGGTAGCCTGCCCAAACGTTTCCTATAGAATCTTGGCAACAACATTGCACATCTTCTCTGCATTAGTTCCAGTTTAATGACATCCTTCCTGCAGCAGGGTGACCAAAACTGAACGCAATCCTCCAAATGTCACCTCATCAACAACCGGAAGGTGACATGGTGAGGGAAGGCAAGGAAATGAGGGACCTAGAGTGCGGAGGGGTGGATGATGAGCAGGTGGGGGAGGTACAAGAGGGCAACGATACCGAGTGATGGGGGCAGGGAGAAGTGGAAAGAAACGTGTGTGTGTGTGTGTGGGGGTGGGAGCTGTGTAAATGAGAGGGAGAGGCAGGTTGTTGGGGGTTGTGGGCTAAACTGAACGTTGAAGATTCAATGTTCATGCCATTTGGTTATAGGCTACAGAAGATATCTTATGCTGAGTTATAGTACAAAATGAACAACAATTAGGCAAAGACTCTTGAGTTGTAAGCTGCAGAATTGATACAATCAACTGGGTACGCAATGAAAACCTTCCTCCCCAACCCCACCCCTACTGCACATTCTGTGCCAAAGATTCCTTCAAATGATATTCCAAATGCAGCACATATTCACCCAACGCATCACTTTTTAAATAATTTGAGTCATTTAAAAAAATAATCTGTTCATTGAATGGAATCTGCTACTGCCATTAATTCCACAAATAGACAGTTTGTTGTGTATCTCTAAAGTTTAATCAAAGTTTGACAGATCCTGAAGCATTTCAGTCGCTAAAAACCCCCCACAAAGTGCCAGAGTAACTCAGCAGGTCAGCCAGCATCTCTGGAGATCATGGATAGGTGATGTTTCAAGTCGGGACCCATGAAACGTCACTTATCCCTGTTCTCCAGAAACGCTGCCTGACCCGCGGAGTTATTCCAACACTTTTTGCTTTTTTTTGTTGTAAACTAGCATCTGCAGTTCCTTGTTTCTACATTGTACTTGCTAGTTATATTGCCTATAACTAGTATAATCAGTTTGGAAACTTGACAAGGAGACCAAATTGTGCAATTTTTTTTTTGCTTCACTTGTTTTTATTTCGAAATGACCAGAATTTCAACTCTATTTAGTTTATGTATTTGAATTTAACTTTCACCATTTTCTTGGTGAATTTAAACTCATGTCTCTAAGTATAAGGTCCAGAACTCAGTCTGGTAATAGAGTAACTTAACCATTCTGACATCAAATTTTATTCAAGTCATCAGTGAGCAAGACAAACAAACGTAATTAAACAAATTTCTAAATCGTACTTTTTTTTTGGAAAACACAAGATCTCGAGATTCTAAATGAATCTGCTATAAACCCAGAGTTCTACAGAATGAAAATAAATTAAAGGTAGATTTCCTATGACCTTGCGGTTAGCTACAAACCAATACTAAAGCGCCATTGCTGTCTCAGCACCCGACCAGTTCTAAACCATTTACTCAGGAAGTGAGTTCAAGTCCCACCAAGACAATAGACAATAGACAATAGACAACAGGGGCAGGAGGAGGCTATTCGGCCCCTCGAGCCAGCACCGCCATTCAATGTGATCATGGCTGATCATTCTCAATCAGTACCCCGTTCCTGCCTTCTCCCCATACCCCCTGACTCCGCTATCCTTAAGAGCTCTATCTAGCTCTCTCTTGAATGCATTCAGAGAATTGGCCTCCACTGGCTTCTGAGGCAGAGAATTCCACAGATTCACAACTCTCTGACTGAAAAAGTATTTCCTCTTTACCAAAGGTAAATTCAAGTAACTAAACGAACACGGCAATCTAAAAAAACCATAGTCCAGCCACAGTAACCATGGAACTATTGGATTATCATAAAAATCTAATCTAACCCACTGGTCATCTTCAGAGAAGTTCGATTTTCCGAATGTACTCTGCTTCGTTAATAAGGCAGATGCATCAACATGGATCTGCAATACCACCACCTCACTTCAGAGACAATTAGGGATGGATTGAAGTGGATCACGAGTGTCAAGCAAAGCCAATGAAGCGGGACACGTGTCAAGCAAAGTTTCCTTTATTCCTCAAGCACCATACAGCTCCCCAAACCCCCAACCAGTTCAACTCCTCCTGGAACTCCACTACCAACTGCCACTCCCCCCCATTCCAAGTTCTATGACCCCCCCGCCCCGAGCCGAGGATTCGCACCACGCGTGGCTCACCACCAGGGACCACCAAGGATAAGGGAGGTTGACGGGGATGGGGTGGGGGGGAGGGGAAGGGGAGGGAGAGGGAGGGGGAGAGAGGGAGGGAGGGGGAGGGGGAGGGGGAGGGGCAGGGGGAGGGGGAGGAGGCAGGGGGAGGAGGAGGGGGAGACGGAGAGGGAGAGGGAGAGGGAGAGGGAGAGGGAGAGGGAGAGGGAGAGGGAGAGGGAGAGGGAGAGGGAGAGGGAGAGGGAGAGGGAGAGGGAGAGGGAGAGGGAGGGGGAGAGGGAGGGGGAGGGGGAGGGGGAGGGGGAGGGGGAGGGGGAGGGGGAGAGGGAGGGGGAGAGGGAGAGGGAGAGGGAGAGGGAGAGGGAGAGGGAGAGGGAGAGGGAGAGGGAGAGGGAGAGGGAGAGGGAGAGGGAGAGGGAGAGGGAGAGGGAGAGGGAGAGGGAGAGGGAGAGGGAGAGGGAGAGGGAGAGGGAGAGGGAGAGGGAGAGGGAGAGGGAGAGGGAGAGGGAGAGGGAGAGGGAGAGGGAGAGGGAGAGGGAGAGGGAGAGGGAGAGGGAGAGGGAGAGGGAGGGGGAGGAGGGGGGAGGGGGGAGGGGAAGGGGAGGGGGAGGGAGGGAGGGGGGAGGGGGAGGGGGGAAGGGGGAGAGCAGAGAGTGCTCCACCAAAGCAGGAGAGGTTTGGGCCCAATGGGTCCACTTGGTCTAGTAAAGGATAACATTCAATAATCTAATGAGGAAACTGAGTGTATTAAAGCAGGTGGCGCAGCAATGGCTGCCTCACCAACAGTCTGTCCCTTTCATCTTCCTTGCTTTTTTAGTATGTATTAAATGTATGTTTCAGTGTACTTTGGCTTGTTTTATGTGGGGGGTGGGGGAGGAGGTTGGGGGAAACTTTTTCTAATCTCTTACCTTGACGGAGATGCAATTTGTTACCGTATCTTATCTCTGTCCGCACTGCGGCCTAACATCGGGTAGTCGGCGGCCTTTGCTGGAGACCGCTTTCGAGAGCTCCCCGCGGGAGCCTGCGGGACCTTAACATTGCAGAGACCGCGATCCCTTTGTCAGGGAACGACCTCTGAGTACCGTGGGAGCCTGCAGACTTTAACACCGTGGAGCCCGCGGTCTCTGTTCAGAGACCGACATCGGGAACTCCAATCCGCAGGAGCTTCGACCACCTCGACGCGGGCGCATGGATCACCCCGATACGGGACTTTCGACCGCCGCGACACAGGAGTTTCAACCGCCAGCTGCGGGAGCTTCGATCACCCTGACCTCGGGAGAAAAATGAGGGAAGAAGATTAGACTTTATTGCCTTCCATCACAGTGAGGAATGTGGGGAATCTGCTGTGGTGGATGTTTCTGTTAACTTTTATGTAGTTGTGTGTCTTGTTGCTTTTTTAGTATGGCTGTATGGTAATTTTCATATCACTGTACCTTAATTGGTACACGTGACAATAAAAGACCTTTGTAACCTTTGTAACCTTTGAGATGCGATCTCATGTGATGATAATTCGACTGAATATTGAGGAACACCCACACAAAACCACAGCCGTCAACAAGTTGAAGGCTGGATCAGAAAACAGACTTAAACTTGTTGAAGAGGTGAAGTATGTACAAAATGTCATCTATCAATCTTGCAGATGCCTGGAAGCACATGGGGCGCGGGTTACAAGCCTTGGAACTCAGAAGATGCTGACTCATCTGGTTACGGAGATAATGCAAATTCTACCCAGAGGTGAAAAGTGATTTCTTCTGATCAGACGTGTAGGAAAGAAAACTGCAGATGCCGGTTTAAATGCTGGTTTAGCGGGATCCCACTTCTGGCCACATCTACGGAATCACACTACCGGCCACATCTTCCCATCTCTACCCGTTTCTGCTTTCCGCAGAGACTGTTCCATCCATAACTCCCTGGTCCACTCGTCCCTTCCCACCCAAACCACCCCCTCCCCAGGTACTTTCCCCTGCAACCGCAGGAGTTGCAACACCTGTCCCTTTACCTCCCTCTTCGACTCCATCCAAGGACCAAAACAGTCTTTCCAGGTGAGGCAGAGGTTCACCTGCACCTCCTCCAACCTCATCTATTGTGTCCGCTGTTCCAGATGTCAACTTCTCTACATCGGCGAGACCAAGCGCAGGCTCGGCGATCGTTTCGCACAAAACCTTCGCTCAGTCCGCCTTAATCAACCTGATCTCTGGGGCGCTCTAAGCACTTCAACTTCCCCTTCCATTCCCACTGATATTTCTGTCCTTGGCCTCCTCCATTGTTATAGTGAGGCCCAGCGCAAATTGGAGGAACAGCATCTCATATTTTGCTTGGGCAGTTTACACCCCAGCGGTATGAACATTGACTTCTCTAACTTCAGATAGTTCCTCTGTCCCTCTCTTTCCCCTCCCCTTTCTCAGTTCTCCCACTGGTCTTCCTGTCTCCTACTACATCCTATCTTTGTCCCGCCACCTCCCTTGACATCAGTCTGAAGAAGGGTCTCGACCCGAAACATAACCCATTCTTTCTCTCCAGAGATGCTGCCTGACCCGCTGAGTTACTCCAGCATTTTGTGTCTTCTGCTCAGACGCTATGTTTCCTCAGTGAAAAGTTCGAAACGACAAATGATGCATTTGAGTAACTGCTTGGCTGAAGAAAAGACAGTTATTTATCCTTACACCCGATTACCCGTCTTCGAGAGTTGAGCCCATATCATGGTCCTTATAAATGAAATCTTGATTGTATCAAATATAACCATAAATCCAAAATGTGACTGTTACGTTCATGATGTTTGATGTTAGCTGAGAGAGTAACCCAAACCCTGACTTTGATTATGTTAACCACATGCACGCGCAATTCTGCAAGATTATTACTATGAATGGAAGACAATAAACAGAGTAAAGTCCACTTAAAACTGGAGGAGCCACTCTGTCCTTGACTTGATCAGTAAAGCTCTACTCCTCTCCCTGAATAACAACCCACTAATAAAAGTGAATTCTTTGAAGTTTTACACTTCAAGCTGTCTATACCCACAAGCTTGTTTTTAAGTTAATAACAAGTTTTTTAGAAAGCTGGAGTTCTCCAGTTTTTTAAATTAAAATTTTGATTCCAGGTCTCTGGAGAATGCAAGGCAACTTTTAGTTCTAACCTAGATTAGATAAGAGTACAGGTGAATCCCATCACAGGAGAGTTACCATCCTAGAAAATGGTCCGTATTGTGATTTTGTAAACACAAAGCCACATCATCTGCACATGCATCAAGGGACACAGATTGAAAAAAAAAGTTTTTGGTTTTTTTCCCCACATAGGTTCCACAAGAGAGAATTTTATTCAATGGCTCAATTTTTGGTGGGTAATGTTTTGTCAATGCTGTGAGGGCAAATTTTTGTTACCTGAATGGCCACAATACAATGGTCGCATATTGAGATAAAACTTTCCCCAAAAAGAATACTTTGTTCAGTTTTACTGTGAAGATCAAGGTGGGTTGATTTCGTTTTGGTGTAGTTTAGAGATACAGCATGGAAACAGCCCTTCGGCCCACCGAGTCCGCACTGACCATCGATCGCCCTTTCAATGGCGCTACCTACTGCACCGCCATTTTAGCTCGTCATTCAAAATGTCAAAGCACTCTTTAGATTTTAGACTTTAGAGATACAGCACGGCACGGAAACAGACCCTTCAGCGCTATCCTACACACTGAAGACAACTTAACATTTACAGAAGCTAATGAACCAACGTAGCTGTACATCTGTGGAGTGTGAGCAGGAACTGGAACACCCAGAGTAAACCCACTTGGTCACAGGGAGAACGTACAAACTCCCTACAGACAGCACCCATATTCAGGATTGAACCCAGGTACCTGGTGCGGTAAGGCAGCAACTCTACCGCTGTGCCACTGTCCCGCCCCCACTCATATAAACCCATTGATTTTTTAAATATATATTGGTAAGATAATCTTAAAACCTTCTTTTAGTTCTATATTGAGTGAAGGAAAGCAAAATGCATTATAATGAGAAAATAAGTCTGAGTGCCATCAATATTTCTGCCTTGTCTTTTGAAGGTCAGAATTTACCTTCCCCTTAATGTTACCAGGAATAGAAATTACTGAGAAAATATTGAATTGAGGAATGGACATAGATATTATAACCTATGGGGGCATTCTAAGGATTACCACATAGAAACTTAGAAATATAGAAAATAGGTGCAGGAGTCGGCCATACGGCCCTTCGAGCTAGCACCCCCATTCAATATGATTTTAGATTTTTTTAGGTGATCATAGCTGATTATCCAAAATCAACCTGCTTTCTCCCCATATCCCTTGATTCCGTTAGCCCTAAGAGCTATATCTAACTCTCTCTTGAAAACATCCAGTGAATCGGCCCCCATTGCCTTCTATAGCTGAGAATTCCACAGATTCACACCTCATTTGGTGTTGTGATTCACAACTCTCTCTCTCTGTCCTCTACCAGACTGGAATACATTACATTTAAACCAGTCTATGGATTTTCCCAAAACAGAACACAGTCACAATGGATCATATTAAGCTAATGATAAAAATCATGACTGTCATGTGAACACTCATAAAACCTAAGAGCACATTCAGAAATAAAGTACAACTCAAGACAGCAGCATGGAGATGTAAGTTAGACAATAGACAATAGACAATAGGTGCAGGAGGAGGCCATTCGGCCCTTCGAGCCAGCACCACCATTCAATGTGATCATGGCTGATCATTCTCAATCAGTACCCCGTTCCTGCCTTCTCCCCATACCCCCTGACTCCGCTATCCTTAAGAGCTCTATCTAGCTCTCTCTTGAATGCATTCAAAGAATTGGCCTCCACTGCCGTCTGAGGCAGTGAATTCCACAGATTTACAACTGTCTGACTGAAAAAGTTTTTCCTCATCTCCATTCTAAGTTGAGGTCATTTTTGACTTTATTTTTTAAGTGTAGCAACTTAATATTAGTTTTCAATGGTATCAAAGTGAATTATTCCTAAACTGCCTTTGAAGAATAAATGGGGGAAAGCTTAATCTTAGTGGGGCAGAAAACAAAGGATATATGTTGAACCCATGAGGTGTACACTGTTAGATTCTCACAAGGATGGATCGTGGTGTTGCAGCTGCACAATACATTGGTTTAAAGTACTGAGAGGAGTTGAGCTTGCCTCACTGCTGGGTGGTTGTGATAATAATTGAGAGATTACAGAAGGAATTCACCAAGATCTTGCCTGGAATGGAAGACTGTAATCATGAGGGGAGATAAGATGGGCTGCCTGTACTCCCATTAGAGTGTAGGGGGCTGAGCGGTGACCTTATCAAGGTCTATAAAATCATGGAGGACATAGATAGGAATTACAGGTTTTTTATCCCCCCAGAACAGAGTAGACTTAACTAATGGGCACATGTTTAAAGTGAGAGGGGAGACATTTAAAATCTGTCTTGGAGGTAGGTTTTTCACACGGAAGATTGTGTCATATTGAAAGAGACTCCAGAGGAGGTGTAGAGCCATATACAGTTACAACATTCAAGCATTGGGAAACATGAGCCGAATGCAGCCAAATGGGATTAACTTAGACAGACATAAGCGTTGGCATGAAGAGCGTTGGCCAAAAGGCTATGTTTCGGTACAGTTCTATAATTCTATAATTCTCTGATAGTAATTAACTGATAGTAGTTATGTTGCCCATTGCTTTCAATTATCTAACATACACACAAATTGCATGAATAGTGTTTGGATTCATAGTCATAAGGTCATAAGTGTTAGGAGCAGAATTAGGCCATTTGGCCCATCAAGACTACTCTGCCATTCAATCATGGCTAAGCTATCCCTCCCTCCTAACCCTATTTTCCTGCCTTATTCCCATAATTCCTGACACCCAAACTAATCGAGAGTCTATCTATCTCTGCCTTAAAAATATTTACTGGCGAAACCAAGCACAGGCTCGGCGATCGCTTCGCTCAACACCTGCGCTCGGTCCGCATTGTCCAAACTGATCTTCGGTGGCCGAACACTTCAACTCCCCCTCCCATTCCCAGTCTGACCTTTCTGTCATGGGCCTCCTCCAGTGCCATAATGAGGCCCACAGGAAGTTGGAGGAACAGCACCTCATATTTCGCCTGGGCAGCTTGCAGCCCAGTGGTATGAACATCGACTTCTCCAACTTTAGATAGTTCCTCTGCCCCTCTCTTCCCCTCCTCCTTCCCAGATCTCCCTCTATCTTCCTGTCTCCACCTATATCCTTCCTTTGTCCCACCCCCCTGACATCAGTCTGAAGAAGGGTCTCGACCCGAAACGTCTCTTCTCTCCCGAGATGCTGCCTGACCTGCTGAGTTACTCCAGCATTTTGTGAATAAATACCTTAAAAATATTAATTGACGTGGCCTCAGTAGTCTTGTGTGACAAAGAATTCCACAATTCACCATCTTCTAATTCCCTCCTCATCTCTTTCCTAAAGGAACGTCCTTAAAATCTGAGACTATGACCTCTGGTCCGAGACTCACCCACTATTGGAAACATCTTCTCCACATCCACTCCATCCAAGCCTAAAGAATAGTGTGTTCTTTGGTATTGGTTTATTATTACCACGTGTACGAAGATACAGTGGTAAATAATATCAAAAATGAGTATCTCAGGCAGTGAGATAAATAACGAAAAATAAACAGACAGATGATGGATATTTTGTCTTAAATGGTGGTCTGCAACCTAAAATGCTAACCCTGTTTCTCTTTCCTCAAGTACTGCCTGAACTACTGATTTGTTTCCCCAGCATTTTCTGTTTTTATTTCAGATTACCAGCATTTCGATGTTCAAAAAATACTTGTATCTGTCCTCATTTGAGAAGACACACAAACGTGCACCAGAAATATTGAGAACGATCAGCTAACGAAGGGACACAAGGTAATTATTGACATAATACTGCCAAAGGTAACATTATGAAAATCAGCCAAACCCTCTGAACAAAAAGGTCTACATGCTACAGTTTTTAAAAAAAGGCTACCGGCGAGAAGGTTAGTGTTGAAGGGTGTACTGTTCGATGTACTGTTTTGGAAGACCGCTAGCCATTTGGAAGTAGCAAAGGAAAATTTGTTATTCAAAAACAGAGAGACAGAAGAAATCGGGACCTATACACCAGTGAGCTTAATATCAGGTACAGGGAAATATATTATTTGGAATGTACTAAAAGGGGACTTTGTAAATTATCATCATTTGAATTTTAAGCCTGATGCTCACACCACACAATTCCCACTGCCCTGAAGGTATCTGCACTGGATTAGTGTTGATAATCTTGCTTACTGAATCCAACCTGAGTTAAATGTTTTGACTCACCTATGAACCTCCTCTTCAAAACAGTATCATGTGCAAAGCTCTACTGTCTGTCAATGCTGTAAAGAATTTTTTAATGCCCCTGACATTGATTGAAAGATCCAGCATGGAAACAGGCCCTTTCGGCCCACCGAGTTCACGCTGTTCATCGATCACCCATCCAAACTAGTTCTATGTTATCCCACTTTTGCGTCCACTCTCTACAGACCAGGGGCGATTTGTAAAGGCCAATTAACCTGTAAACCCTCACCCGAGATATGGGAGGAAACCAGAGCACCTGGAGGAAACCCACGGGGCCACAGGGAGAACATGCAAACTCCACACAGACAGCACCTGAGGTCGGGATCAAATCCAGATCTTTGGTGCTGTGAGGCAATGGAGTAACCTGCTACACCACTGTGCTGCCCTGATGACATTCAGCAAAAATAAACATGTTAAAGTAGGACTTACTTAAAAATCGTACTGACTAATGAGCAAGAAACAGACTGTCGGAATAAATGGTTCATTTGAAGATTGGGTAACTGAAATTGGTAAATCATTGCTTTCTCTCAATTATATTTAATCTAATCAATGATTTTGATCAAAAGGACTACACACACGTGTTCAATCTTGAGACAGTGATAAATGTCGAGAGTGTTTAATTGTCATGGGTACTGCCAACAGAACAATGAAATTCTTACTTGCTGCAGCTTTGCAAGCCAGTGAATAAAATAACAGAGAAATATTCACGGGTATAGGCCCCTCAGTCCACTGAGTCCACATCGACCACCAATCACCATTACACAGAGAATCGATAATACAATAAGTTAATAATCGGGAATCATTGGTAACCAGAACATAATGGTGCAAAATCAAAGTATTTAGTAGAACTAAAACTAAGACCATTGTAGATCAGAGTTGTTGAGGTATTCTTGCTATTGAGGGCGTGCAGCGTAGGTTCACTAGGTTAATTCCCGGAATGGCGGGGCTGTCGTATGTTGAAAGGCTGGAGCAATTAGGCTTGTATACACTGGAATTTAGAAGGATGAGGGGGAGATCTTATTGAAACATATAAGATAATTAGGGGATTGGACACATTAGAGGCAGGAAACATGTTCCCAATGTTGGGGGAGTCCAAAACAAAGGGCCACAGTTTAAGAATAAGGGGTAGGCCATTTAGAACGGAGATGAGGAAGAATTTTTTCAGTCAGAGAGTGGTGAAGGTGTGGAATTCTCTGCCTCAGAAGGCAGTGGAGGCCAGTTCGTTGGATGCTTTCAAGAGAGAGCTGGATAGAGCTCTTAAGGATATGGGGGTATGGGGAGAAGGCAGGAACGGGGTACTGATTGAGAGTGATCAGCCATGATGGCATTGAATGGCGGTGCTGGCTCGAAGGGCTGAATGGCCTACTCCTGCACCTATTGTCTATTGTCTATTGTCTATTGACTATGGTTAGTGTTGTCCAATGTTCAAGAGTCTAATGTTGTAGAGAATAATCTGTTCTTGAATGCGGAGCTCATAGCTTTCAGGTTCTTGTACCTTCTTCTCGATGATACTAATGAGATAAAAGTGTGGCCCGTGTGGTGTGGGTCTCTGATAATATTAGTTGCCATTTTGATTAGCACTTCTTGTAGACCTCTTTGATGGTGGGGAGATCAGTGCCCATAATGGAGGACAATGCCCATCACTTTCTACATCATCCTCCGTTCATGGGCATTCAAGTTACCAAACTGGGTCGAGATGCAACTCTACCAGATAGCTGTAGGCAGGGAAAAGAGTTGTGAGGAGGAGGGCACAGAGTCTACCAATGGATACAGGAAAGTTAAATGAGGAGGTAAATTCATAGCAATTGAAAAGAATGTGGCACCTACTGACGATTTGCACTCCACTTCACTTTGCTAAATATTCTATTTGCCTCCTAATACCTTTACGGTGCATTCCTCTATGTTAATGTTCTAAGACACGCAAACTTCCTCAAAGTATCAAAACATCAGTCTGAAGAAGGGTCTCGACCCGAAACATCACCTATTCCTTCTCTCCAGAGATACCACCTGTCCCGCTGAGTTACTCCAGCATTTTGTGTCTACCCACGCAAACTTCCTTACAGAGCACCATTCTCTACCCTTCATTTCAACAATAATTTGTTTTTCTTTGTGCCAAAGTGGATAACCTTGTTTTGCCACATTCTATTCAATTTCTATGTATTTACCTCCTCATTTCACTTTCCCGTATCCATTGGCAGACTCTCCACACAGACAGCACCTGCCAGGATAACACCCAGGTCGCTGGAGATGTGCGGCAGCAGTTCTGCCAGCTGTGTCAACATTTTACTTTTTTCCTATGACCTTGCAGTTAGCTACAAACCAATACTAAAGCGCCATTGCTGTCTCAGCACCCGACCAGACAGAGTACTAAACCATTCACTCAGGAAGTGAGTTCAAGTCCCACCAAGACAATAGACAATAGACAATAGGCAATAGACAATAGGTGCAGGAGTAGGCCATTTGGCCCTTCGAGCCAGCACCGCCATTCAATGTGATCATGGCTGATCATTCACAATCAGTACCCCGTTCCTGCCCTCTCCCCATACCCACTGACTCCGCTATCATTAAGAACTCTATCTAACTCTCTCTTGAAAGCATCCAGAGAATTGGCCTCTACTGCCTTCTGAGGCAGCGAATTCCACAGATTTACAACTCTCTGAGTGAAAAGGTTTTTCCTCATCTCCGTTCTAAATGGCCTACCCCCTATTCTTAAACTGTGGCCCCTGATTCTGGACTCCCCCAACATTGGGAACATGTTTCCTGCCTCTAGCGTGTCCAATCCCTTAATAATCTTATATGTTTCAATAAGATCCCCTCTCATCTTTCTAAATTCCAGTGTTTACAAGCCCAGTCGCTCCAGTCTTTGAACATATGACTGTCCCGCCATTCCGGGAATTAACCTAGTGAACCAACGCTGGACTCTCTCAATAACAAGAATGTCCATCCTCAAATTTGGAGACCAAAACTGCACACATACTCCAGGTGTGGTCTCAATAGGGCCCTGTACAACTGCAGAAGGACCTCTTTGCTTCTATACTCAACTCCTCTTGTCATGAAGGCCAATATGCCATTAGCTTTCTTTACTGCCCGCTGTACCTGCATGCTTACTTTCAGTGACTGATGAACAAGGTCACCCAGATCTCTTTGTACTTCCCCTTTTCCTAACTTGGCACCATTCAGATAATAATCTGCCTTCCTGTTCTTACCACCAAAATGGATAACCTCACATTTATCCACATTAAACTGCATCTGCCATGCACCCGCCCACTCACACAACCTGCCCAAGTCACCCTGCAACCTCATAGTATCCTCCTCACAGTTCACACTTTCAACTAGCATTGTGTCATCTGCAAATTTGATAATGTTACTTTTATTCCCTTCATCCAAGTCATTAATGTATATTGTAAATAGTTGCGGTCCCAGCACCGAGCCTTGCGGTACCCCACTAGTCACTGCCTGCCATTCTGAAAGGGACCGTTAATCCCTACCCTTTGTTTCCTGTCTGTCAACCAATTTTCTTTCCATGTGCTACCCTACCCCCAATACCATGTGCTCTAATTTTGCCCACTAATCTCCTATGTGGGGCCTTATCAAAGGCTTTCTGAAAGTCCTAGTTACATCATCAAAAAAATTCCAGAAGATTAGTCAAGCATGATTTCCCCTTCGTAAATCCATGTTGACTCGGAATGATCCTGTTACTGCTATCCAAATGTTCCACTATTTCTTCTTTTAAAATTCACTCCAGCATCTTCCCCACCACTGATGTCAGACTAATTGGTCTATAATTTCCCGTTTTCTCTCTCCCTCCTTTCTTAAAAAGTGGGATAACATTAGCTACCCTCCAATCCACAGGAACTGTTCCTGTAGAACATTGGAAAATGATCACCAATGCGTCCACGATTTCTAGAGCCACTTCCTTAAGTACCCTGGGATGCAGACCATCAGGCCATGGGGATTTATCAGCCTTCAGTCCCATCAGTCTACCCAACACCATTTCCTGCCTCATGTGAATTTCCTTCAGTTTCTCCGTCACCCTAGGACCTCTGTCCACTAGTACATCTGGGAGATTGCTTGTGTCTTCCTTTGTGAAGACAGATCCAAAGTACCTGTTCAACTCGTCTGCCATTTTCTTGTTCCCCATAATAAATTCACCTGCTTCTGTCTTCAGGGGACCCACATTTGTCTTAACTATTTTTTTCCTCTACACATACCTAAAGAAGCTTTTACTATCCTCCTTTATATTATTGGCTAGCTTACCTTCGTACCTTATGTTTTTTCCCCGTATTGCCTTTTTAGTTATCTTCTGTTGCTCTTTAAAAGAGTCCCAATCCTCTGGCTTCCCACTCATCTTTGCTATGTTATACTCCTTCTCTTTTATTTTTATAGTGTTCTTGACTTCCCTTGTAAGCCACGGTCTCCTTTTACTCCCCTTAGAATCTTTATTCCTCTTTGGAATGAACTGAACCGGCATCTTCTGTATTATTCCCAGGAATGCCTGCCATTGTTGTTCCACCGTCTTCCCTGCTAGGGTATCTTTCCAGTCAACTCTGGCCCGCTCCTCTCTTATTACTCCATAGTCCCCCTTGCTCAACTGCAATACTGACACTTCTAATTTTCCCTTCTCCCTCTCAAATTATAGATTAAAACTTATCATTTTATAGACAATAGACAATAGACAATAGGTGCAGGAGTAGGCCATTCAACCCTTCGGCCCTTCGAGCCAGCACCACTATTCAATGTGATCATTCTCAATCAGTACCCCGTTCCTGCCTTCTCCACATATCCCCTGACTCCACTATCCTTAAGAGCTCTATCTAGCTCTCTCTTGAAAGCATTCAGAGAACTGGTCTCCACTGCCTTCTGAGGCAGAGAATTCCACAGATTTACAACTCTCTGACTGAAAACGTTTTTCCTCATCTCTAAATGGCCTACCCCTTATTCTTAAACTGTGGCCCCTGGATCACTATGATCACTACCTCCTAATGGCTCTTTTACCTTGAGTTCCCTTATCAAATCCGATTCATTACACAACACTAAATCCAGAATTGCCTTCTCCCTGGTATGCTAAGCTGCCCTAAGAATCTATCTCGGAGGCAATCCACAAACTCCCTTTATGGTGTCCATTACCAAGCTGATTTTCCCAGTCTACTTGCATGTTGAAATCTCCCATAACCACTGTAGCATTACCTTTGCGACATGCCAATTTTAACTCTTGATTCAACTTGCACACTATATCCAGGCTACTGTTTGGGGGCCTGTAGATAACTCCCATTAAGGTCTTTTTACCTTTAGAATTCCTCAGGTCTGTCCATACTGATTCTACATCTCCTGATTCTATGTCACCCCTTGCAAGGGACTGAATATCAATCCTTACCAACAGAGCGACCCCACCCCCTGGCGTGATATCTAATTGAGGTAATCAAGAAATTTCCAAAAATCCTGCAAGATTTGTTTGGTTTTTGCTTCTTTTATTTCTTGCAGTCAAGCTTTCTATGCCATTGATCTCAATTTTTTAAATATTCCATGCATTGATACATAATTTGTAATCTTCTGCCCTTCGTTTTTTCACGGTCAACATGGAGTGTCTCATTTTCAATTACATTGGCACTCCAAAGACGTACAGGTATGTAGATTAATTGACTGGGTAAAATGTAAAAAATTGTCCCTAGTGTGTGTAGGATAGTGTTAATGTGCGGGGATCGCTGGGCGGCGCGGACTCAGTGGGCCGAAGGGCCTGTTTCCGCGCTGTATCTCTAAATCTAAAAAAGCTAAATCTAAATTGTACCATTCCACCTGTTCTTCGTGTACCACTGGTGATAAGTTAAAATGCTATGTGTCAGAATTCACACCATTCACTTTCAAGAAATAAGTGAATCAATCTGCCACCACAGAATTATCAAAATTGTCCTAATATCCTACGGTTGGAAAATAGACCCATCCAAATTTGATGAAGTAATAGCACATGTAGGTTTATGTGGCGTTGCTAAATCATAATTTTAATTTTAATTAGGACAAGTTGGTTACTGTCTTTTCTAGTGACAGAATTTATTTTAAAATTAGGGACTAAATTCCAGATATTAGTGGCGGCAGGAATGTTTACAGAGAAATACATAAACTGGGAGGAACCATCATTTTGATTACCACCGAGATGAGTTCTTGATCATCAGTTGTGCTTGCCTTGCAGCATTTGTTTCCATTGGTGTTAATGGAGCTGAATTTCCAAGTTGAGCAGAATTGAAAATTAACCATCGGGAACTCATTAATGCAAGTGACCACAGGTGTCTTTCTCCTGAGGAGGTAAAGTTGGAATGATTGGATCCTTGATGAGATCAGTAGATTGAAAGACTCTTCACAGAATAAATCTTATGTTTCCTTGATATCAAAAATATATGTGTAATTTGCTTCAGATTTCATTACAGGAATAGATCCGGTAAACGCACAGAGCCTCTTGCCCTGAGTAGGGGAATCGAGACACGGATGACATAGGTTTCATGTGAGGGGGGAATGATTTGATAGGAACCTGAGTTTTTTACATAAAGGGGGTGGGCGTATGGAACAAGCTGCCAGAGGAGGTAGTTGCAGGTACTATCGCAACGTTTAAGAAATATTTAAACAGGTACATGGATAGGATAGATTTAGAGGGATATGGGCCAAATGCAGGCAGGTGGGACTAGTGTAGATGTGTAGATTAGTGTAATGGTGTTATGCGTCATGTATTTGTAGTTACGCCCCATTAGCTTTTGAGTGACCACTGTTTGCGAGATTCCGGTTAGTCTAAGTGGAACGTGCAGGCGTGAGGTCGTGCTTGCTATGTAGTTAATAAAGTCTTCGGATCGTTATTCAGGTGTAAGACTTCTGTTATTATACGGGCACCACAACATGGTGTCAGACGTGTACGGACTTACTCCAAATTCTATTGTTTTCCTCTTGTTTTTTATCTTAGTTTGTTATTTTTCTACTGTGTGCGATGTCTTCTGCTCTCGGGAAACCGGAAATCTTGGTGTTTGATGCAGATCTCGCGGAACGGTGGCGTGTTTTTGAAGAGGGTTTTTCAATCTACATTGTTGCTGCATACCCTACGGCTGTTCCCGCTCTTCGTGCGTCAATCCTTCTCAGTTTGGCGGGCACGGAAGCTGCTCGTCGTGCCAGAAGATTTCACTATGCACCGGCTAGAGTTGACGCTAATGGTGACCGAATTGCTGCAGAGTCTCTCCGTGACTCTGAATGTCTCCTACGTAAATTCCGACAATTATGTGAGTTACAAATCAACGTGAGCATTGAACGCCATAAATTCTTTTCAAGGGGTCAAAAACAAGGAGAACCTGTTGAGTTATACATTAGTGTTCTCAAGCATATCTACCCTCCGTCATTAAGCGTGGCTGGCCAGACAAACTAAAACGTTCCGCTGTCAGTCCGGCCCTTCTTTGCTGTCTGAGATGAGCTCGTGCTGCAAGATGGCATTATTTTAAAAGGACACAAGGCCGTGGTTCCTGCTTCGCTGTAGCACCGGTATTTCAACGCTGTCCATGCGGGACACCCGGGTGCTGAAGCCACTGTTTCACGGGCGAGAAGCATGTTTTACTGGCCTGGCATGGCCGAATACATCACCGGGAATGTGGCATCCTGCGCAGTGTGTAACAGTCTGGCCCCTCACCAACAAAAGCAACCGCTCCTTTCACATCCGGTACCTGAGCTCCCGTGGTCTACAGTCGCAGCTGACATATTTGATTGGCATGGCAAACAATACCTGGTGCTCGTGGATTCTTATTCAGGATGGCTCGACATTGATTTTCTCAGCAGTCCCACTTCCAGCGGAGTGATTCCGAAGTTATCTCGCCACTTTTCAGTCCACGATTCCCCGGTCAAACTGCTAACTGACAACAGCAGTCAATTCACCAGCCAACAATTCAGGGAGTTCGCTAGACGCTGGAATTTTCGCCACATCACCAGCAGCCCGGAATATCCCCAGTCTAACGGGCTGGCTGAACGGGCTGTCAAAAGTGCTAAACAGCTCATGGAACGTTCGTACAGAGCAAAATGGGACATATTCCTGGATCTGCTTAACTTACGCACATCTCCCGTGACCCCATCTTGGATTCACCCGCTCAACGTTTATTGTCAAGGCAAACCCATGCCACAGTGCCTGTAGCCAATTAGGCTTTAGTCCCACAAGTGTTTCCACCGGAGGAGGCTCAATCCAGGTTGCAACAGAAGCGAGACATTCAGAAACGATGGTTTGACAAGACAAGTAGGCCACTGCCACCGCTGACCAAAGGGCAGGTGGCCCGCTTACAGACTGACAGAGGCCATGACCGTATCGGAGTCATTTCGGGAATTGCTTCGGAGCCACGCTCATATATCGTTAGTGCCGATGGCGGTACCTACTGACGTAACAGGTGACACATCCTGCCTGTGAACGAGCCAGTTCCTCCTCAGTATAATCCAGATCGTACAAGTTCACTTCCATTTGCCCCTAGTGGCAATCGCATGCTTTTGCCAGAACGACAATCCATGTCTGCAACAGCTCCTTTGCCTGTTCCATCTTCGCCTCCATGTTCATCGCCTGTTCCACAGTTTGCTGCTTCATCTCCAGGGACGTTGATTCAGTCTCCCTAGCCTGTGGAATCACCTGCTCTCTCCCCGGATACGAAGAATGGAGATGGTCTCTATCGTACACGTGCTGGTCATGTTTGCAGGCCGGTTGTGAAGTATCCGGACTATGTTTAACTTTCCTCCAGTTTGTCATCGATTGTTATACATGACGTGCTTAGTTTATGGGTCTGTATCGCTGATGATTCTTTAAGATGGGGGATGTAGATTAGCGTAATGGTGTCACTCATGTTATGTGTCATGCTTTTGTAGTTACGCCCCATTAGCTTTTGAGTGACCACTGCTTGCGAGATTCCGGTTAGTCTAAGTGGAACGTGCAGGCGTGAGGTCGTGCTTGCTATGTAGTTAATAAAGTCTTTGGATTGTTATTCAGGTATAAGGCTTCTGTTATTATACGGGCACCACAACAAGATGCAACATGTTGGTCGGTGTGGGCAAGTTGGGTCGAAGGGCCTGTTTCCACGCTGTATGACTCTTTGATGCTAACACTATTTGTTCTGGAATTAGCATCAGTTTACATGTAACATGATAATCAAAAATACCAACATTTGGGAACACAGAAACCCTGAGACGTCTCAAATATTTTTACTGCTGTCAAAGGTAGACACAAAATGCAGTTTAAGAATAAGGGGTAGGCCATTTAGAATTGAGATGAGGAAAAAAAATTTCAGTCAGAAATTTGTGAATCTGTGGAATTCTCTGCCTCAGAAGGCAGTGGAGGCCAATTCTCTGAATGCATTCAAGAGAGAGCTAGATAGAGCTCTTAAGGATAGCGGAGTCAGGGGGTATGGGGAGAAGGCAGGAACGGGGTACTGATTGAGAATGATCAGCCATGATCACATTGAATGGCGGTGCTGGCTTGAGGGGCCGAATGGTCTCCTCCTGCACCTATTGTCTATTGTCTATTGATTAACTCAGCAGGCAGGCAGCATCTCTGGAGAGAAGGAATGGGTGACGTTTCGGGTCGAGACCCTTCAGACTGCTGTCATCCTGACTGCACTCTGGTTTTAGATCTTGTTTGAAGATCAGTAATGACTGGCCAACGTTCTGCAATTTCTCGGCAGTTATATCTGTAAACCGACACCTAATATCAATGTCTCTGTTCAACTCAACAGGGAGAAATGGCTGTGAGGAGATGAGGTGATTTGCAACAAATTTACATGTTTCGAGTTATTTTAATTGTTTTGAAATTTTGAAATGTTTTGCACTACAATTGTATTTCAATTTTTAAATATATTTTATTTTCTCAATAGCGTTTTGAGCATCATTTAAAAAAAAATTATTTAGCCTTTTTAATAGCATGCTTAATTTATAACCAGTTTTGAATGCTTAAGCATTTCATAATCATTAATGATGATTTATAAAGAGACAAGAAGCTGCAGGTGCTGGAATTTTGAGCAAAACACAAAGTGATTTCTCAAGTTTGCAGGTGACACAACCCTGATTGGACTGATCCAGGATGGGGAGGAATCTGCCTACAGACAGGAAGTGACACAGCTGGCGTCCTGGTGCCATCGCAACAACCTGGAGCTCAATGCTCTTAAGATAGTGGAACTGGTTGTGGACTTTAGGAGAGCTCCCCCTCCCCTCCCCCCACTCACCATCAACAACACCACAGTCACATCTGTGGAGTCATTTTTGGAACCATCATCTCCAAGGACCTTAAATGGGGGGCCACCATCGACTCCACAGTCAAAAAGGCCCAACAGAGGATGTACTTCCTGTGGCAGCTGAGGAAACGCAATCTGCCACAGGCAATGATGGTCCAATTCTATACTAGAGTAGAGTCTGTCCTCGTAGAGTCTGTCCTCACCTTCTCCATCGTGGTCTGGTTTGGCTCAGCCACCAAGCACGACATCCGGAGGCTGTAACGCATCGTTCGATCAGCTGAGAAGGTTGTTGGCTGCAACCTTCCCCCCATTGACGAACTGTACACCGCAAGGGCCAGGAAGCGAGCAGGCAAGATCATCTCTGACCCCTCTCACCTTGGCCACAAATTCTTTGAAGCACTTACCTCTGGAAGGCAACTCCGGACTGTCAAAGCAGCCACAGCCAGACATAAAAACAGCTTTTTTCCCGCGAGTAGTTGCTCTACTCAATAACCAAAAGTTTGTAGCCTCTTTTTGCTCTGGTTTATTTCACTCGCATGTTTAAACTGTAATGTTGTATTTGAATGTTTTATGCTTTATTCTTAATCGTTTACTGTATGTTCATGTTGTTACTTGCGAGCACAGCACCAAGGCACATTCCTTGTATGTGTACATACTTGGCCAATAAACATCCATTCATTCATTCAAGTGCTGGATGGAACTCATTTGGTCTGAAGTCATCTGTGAAGTGAATGGTTCGGACAACCTTTTTGTCTCGGGACCCTTCTTCAGACACAAATGTTTTATTCAAAGATGTTTTCTTGACACTTTGTTCCAGGTGCAAGTTTTCATCAAGTGACAGATGTCGGAACATGACTATGGAGTTTACGATCAGAAGGCCACGTGCTATACTGGTCGTTGTAGATCTGTTTAGAGCCACATTCTTCAAGTTGTTCTCAAGGGAGACGCACACAAGGTCTAGACAACGGGTGACCACAGGGAGGTCACCATTCCCAGGAAATTACAGGTCAGAGTTATAGAGTCATTTAGCACAGTAATAGGCCCTTCGGCCCAACTCATCCGTGCTGACCATCTAAACAAGTCCCATTTGCCTGCATTTTGGCCCATTCCCTCTAAACCTTTCCTATCCATGTACCTGTCCCAAGTGTCTTTTAAATACTTCCTGTGGCAGCTCTTCCATATACACACCATCTTCTGTGAGAAAATATTGCCCCTCAGGTTCCTATTAAATCTTTCCCCTCTCGTTTTAAACCTAAACCCTCTGATTCTTGATTCTCCTTCCCTGGGTAGAAGACTGGGTGCATCCACTCTATCGATTCCATGATTTTTGTCATGGAACTGCAGCCAATCAGTTCACAGTCAACATAATCAGGTGGTGAGAAATTAGCCCCTTGTTCTGTTAAAGTGCTTGCTTTCAAAGCTCTTTCTATAGCATAATAAATCAAATAGCATTATTCAGGCAGGTTAAGTTTCTTGCACTGCTCTCTTCCTTTTCTCCTGATTTACAGAGCAGCAAACATAATCAAATCTGATCATCTGCCAAATTATCTTCTACAGCAATGATCATCATGGAACCTTGCTGCATGTTTGTTGCTAGTTCGTTAGTTAGTTACGTGTACCGAGGTACAGTGAAAAGCTTTTGTTGCGTGCTGTCCAGTCAGTGGAAACACAGTACATGATTACAATCGAACCATTTACAGCGTATGGAAACATGATAATGGAATAACGTCCAGTGCGAGGTAAAGCCAGCAAAGTCCGACCAAGGATAGTCTAAGGGTCACCAAAGAGGTAAATAGTCATTCAGCACTGCTCTCTGCTCTCTCACACCCTCCTACGGAAAGCCCAAGCCAGATGGGCAGGCCATGTCGTCAGAATGCCGGAGAGTCGACTGCCAAAACAGCTTCTGTATGGAGAACTGTGTCAGGGCAAGCGCTCAGTAGGAGGACAGAAGAAATGGTTTAAGGACTGCCTCAAAGTGTCCCTCAAAGACTTGGACGTCAACCTCAGCACTTGGGAGTCTCTTGCTCTGGACCGTCCAACCTGGCGTAGCAAGCTCACCACAGGAGCCCGTGCAGCAGAGAACAGACGCACTGCAGAGGCCCAGAGGAAACGCACTGCGCGCAAGGCCCGGGCTACCTCCACTTCCACTGCAGCACCCATCCACTTGTGTCCTACGTGTGGGCGTGCCTTCCGGGCCCGGATTGGCCTCACCAGTCACTTCCGGACCCACAGTCACCAATCCTCCAACTGAAAGTGAAGTCATGGTCATCTTCGAACCCGAAGGACGAACAACAACAACCTGCTCTCTAGTTGTGGTAGAATCATTCAGTTGCCTGATAACTATCATGGTTCTTCATATTATGATAGAATCTTAACTGATCATCTTGCCAGATTTTTGATGGGATAGAAGGCATGTTTCAGCTTAAACACTATGGTGAACATCCATGGTCCTGACGCCTTTCATGACTGGAGATATCTGTGGGGGACTGTTGTTTCCAGTTGCTTATTTTATTTCATTTCTTTCAGCCCTCAGCTGAATGTTGAACCTGACTTGCAGGCATGGGCTGCTGCTTTGATCTGTGAGCTTGCAAGTTAGTTAAATATTTTTTGGTATTTTTAAAAATATTAACAAATCTCCTTCAATAATGACTGGATGTCAGCCAATAATTCATAATCTTCATCTGTTTTGCAATCATTGAATAATTGCCTTTCTCATTTGGTTAGTTTCTCCTCTGTGTGACTATTAGTTTAGACACCATAAATATTCTGTTTATTTTACGACTTGACAGACTAGAATATGTTTTACTTCATGTTTGGGAACAGTACTTGGAAATTCTTCAAGAGGCAAAGTGAAGAGAAAATTATTGCAGAGGCTTTGGCCTTTACTCACAGTACTGCAATTTAAAGGGACAAAGGGATTTAACCAGTGACCATTTCATATACAAGTTTATATCTGAATATTTCAAGCATTTGGTACAATACACCTTCTCCTTTGGACTTTACTTTGAGACTTTAGATATACAGCGTGGAAACAGGCCTTATGACCGACTGAGTCCACACCCACCAGTGATCACTAACCATCCCACACACAAGGGATAATTTACAATTTTTACCAAAGCCAATTAACCTACAAACTTGTACACCTTTGGAGTGTGGGAGGAAACCAGAACACCCGTAGAAAACCCACGCAGTCATGGGAAGGATGTACAAACTCCATGCAAACAGTGCCCATAGTCCGTATGGTCTTGTAAAGCAGCAACACAACTGTGCCACTGTTGTGCTGCCCAACTTTAAAAATACAAACTGGCACCAAAGTAGAATGAAAAAAACCCTCAAACATGATATTAATTAAATAACTCAGGGCTAAACTTGTTAATGAGTCCTTTACCCTGTGATTTGCTAACTTATGGAATAGAGTGCCACCTAGTGCAATGAATCCTGACTCAGTGAAATTTTCGAATAACATTGGACAGATATTTGGCAAGAAGTCACAAAGCAACTTCTCAGAGGAATTTAGATAATTTTTCATTGTAAGGTCACACCTTAAGGTGTTGAAAGGGAGGGAACCTCTGAATTTAAATCATGATTGTTTATGGATTTTGGATTTTAATTTGATTGAAAAAAAATTCTTGCAATGCCAGTGAACCTATAAACGCGTCCACAATTGATGATTTATTTTAGTGTTCTGTCCCTAGGAAAGATGGTTCTTGTCAATGCTATAGGCATGGCTATTTCCACTTTGATGCCTCACAGATTTTGAGCTCACAGAAGCAAAAGGGAAAGTGTCTGACAAACAGATAATTATTGTTATACGTTTAACAGTTTGATATGAAACTCAAAGTGTATAGTGTGTCACAGTAACTATCGATGCCCTTTCCTTCCTTTTTTTGGAAAAAAATAACAGTCTTCTGCCTGCGAATTGCAAAGCCAGCTAGCTGGTCATTACCTCAGCAGGAGATGCATTGATAACTAAAGTGGGACAAAATCTTGCGATAAAACCCTGAAAAGCGAGGCATGTCAAAATGTTCCAACATAGTAACACCATCAGCGAATCTTGCACCAATTGTCAGTGGAGAAATTAGGTCATCAGACAGCTGTTTTCAAAGAAAGCTATTCCATGCCCCCCCCCTTTGCAACGTATTGTTGAGGAGGTGAAAGCACATCTTTGAACCTGCCACTCTTCAATTTGAATCTTCATCGTTCAGCTGACTTAAAACTGAGTATTAATCAAATCCCTGCCAACTAATTCCAGTCAAGGGAAGGGCTCCGACAACGAAACGTCACCTATTCCTTTTCTCCGGAGATGCTGCCTGACCCGCTGAGTTCGTTTATTGTCACGTGCACCGAGGTACAGTGAAAAGCTTTTGATGCGCGCTAACCAGTCAGCAGAAAGACAAAACATGATTACAATCGAGCCAATCGAGCCATTTACAGCATTTTGTGTCCAGCTTCAGCTAATTGCACGAGTTTTGCGGTGGATAAAATTAAATGAAATATAGTGACAAAGGTTTGCATGCTTCATTTTTTGTTGTTGTTTTGGCTTCCCTTCTGAATGTTTGGAACGTTGTTACAGTTGCACAATGGCTGGCATCGAAGCCAAATGCCATTCACCCTGGGTGGGCTGACTATTGGAGACTCCGCATTTTCATTTCTCAAGAGACCTTGAGCGAGCCGGAGCGAAACAGTATTCAGAAACGAGTTCCATCATTCATAGATCAAAAAACATGGAGAGCTACAACACAGGAATAGGTCCTTTGGCCCAAAGAGTCTGTGCTAAACAGGATGCCAAGATGTCAATCTCACCTGCCTGCATATGATCAATATCCCTCCATTCCCAGCATATGCATGTGCCTAACTAAACACCGCTTAAATTCCACTGACTGACTCTACTACCACTACTGGCAGCATGTTCCAGGCACCCACCAACCTCTAGGTAAAAGACTTGCCCCACATATCTCCTTTTAGCTTTGCCCTATTACCTTAAAGCTATAGGGCTTTATTGTTAGATTAATTCAAAGAAAATATGATCTGTTGCCAACTTCAGGAATATGCATGATCAAGAGATAACAAAGACCTGGTGTAACATGATGAGTAAAAACCATGGTGCTTTGCTACACTCATAACTTTGTGACAATGTAATCAGGAAATGCTGCATTGCAAAGACAGACAATCAACTGGTTTTATTGGAACCACGTTCGGCATGTATGTCAGAGAAGGGAAAATTGCCCAAGGTTTCTTCCGATGTGTATACCATCACCATTGCAGGAAGGACACGTTTGTGCACTGGGTAATGCCAGAAAAGTCTTGGCTATGCTTTACAATTAACTTCCACCATGCGAAAAAGGTTCTGGCTGTCCACCTATGCCTTTCATAACTTTATAAACTTCTATCATGTAGATGTATATTTGGGGCATCGCAGTGGCACAGCAATAGAGTTGCTGCCTTACAGCGCCAGAGACCCAGGGTTCGATCCTGACTACAGGTGCTGCCTGTACAGAGTTTATACGTTCTCCCTGTGATCATGTGGGTTTTCTCAGCTTGCTCCAGTTTCCTCTCACTTTCCAATGACGTGCAGGTTTGCAGGTTAATTGGCTTTCTCCCTACAAACAGCTAACAATGGCCTGTATCATCGTCACTTTTTTGCATATCTTTCATTCATTGTTCTTTATCTATGCGGCACGGTGGCGCAGCGGTAGAGTTGCTGCCTTACAGCGAATGCAGCGCTGGAGACTCAGGTTCGATCCTGACTACAGGCGTTCTCCCCGTGACCTGCGTGGGTTTTCTCCGAGATCTTGGGTTTCCTCCCACACTCCAAAGACGTACAAGTATGTAGGTTAATTGACTGGGTAAATGTAAAAATTGTCCCTAGTGTGTGTAGGATAGTGTTAATGTGCGGGGATCGCTGGGTGGCGCGGACACGGTGGGCCGAAGGGCCTGTTTCTGCGCTGTATCTCCAAAATCTAAAGAAAATTTAAAAAATCTAAAAATCTCCACTTCACCGTCTATATCTCTCGTTTCCCTTATCCCTAACCAGTCTGAAGAAGAGTCTCGACCCGAAACGTCACCCATTCCTTCTCTTCAGAGATGCTGCCTGACCCCGCTGAGTTACTCCAGCTTTTTGTGTCTATCTTCGGTTTAAACCAGCATCTGCAATTCCTTCCTGCATGTGTATCCAATTCATGCTGGCTATGATTGAATGACAGACAGCTGAAACATTCTGGATGAATCAATGTCAGGGTGAACGTAAGAAGCTTCACAAACTAAACCAAGAGTGGTTTCATGCTCATCAGAGAGTGGTTTCATGCTCATGTGCAAAAGTTAGTAATGGTTTCAAACTGGGTGGTTAGAGCCGAGAAACTGGAGTTTGCACTTAATCAAATAAATACCTCAAATTCTTCATCAATATGAAGTCACAATCAGCAGCAAATGTCATAATCAGAAGCAAAATTACAACGGAAGTTACAACTCAGAATTCTTCGCTGCATAATTTGACCCGTGAAGAGATCGCATTGAAATATATGGTAGACACAAAATGCTGGAGTAACTCAGCGGGTCAGGCAGCATCTCAGGAGAGAAGGAATGGGTGAGGTGTGAGAGATGGGTAAAAAGGGATAATTGATTTAGACTAAGGATCCTGAGAAATAGCTGACTCGACAATACGACCCTGAGAAATAACTGACCAGACAGTGCTCGGCTAGAAAAAAACCCGTAAGAACAAATAGTGACAGACCAAGGACATGTGTTAGAAGATAATCAGAGAACTGGGAGGAAGGCCAAAATAATCAGAGAGCTAGGAGAAGGGGAGGGCATGAACTACTCTGTACTGCGCTTGCCTAATGAAATAAATGAATATTACTGTATGATGTGGAAGGCAACAGGGGCGGTGACAGTAGATTGTGCACCTCAGTGCTCCAATTGGAAGGAGCCCGAAGGGGAGGAATTAAAGGTGTAACAATTGTAAAATGAAGTGAATAAAAAGAAGGGATTTTTCCGACCTCGGTGTGTCTCGACAGGGGAGACACCCAACTCTGCAGACTTGCAAATAAAATACTTGTTTCTCTAGATTGTCTCGAGTATCGTGATTGTGAGCACTCACATTTGCATCTCACAAACTTGGGGGCTCGTCCGGGATCGCCACTCCGGCCGCTTGGCGGAGGCACGAAAGGAAGGGAAGGTGCACCCTGCTGATTTCAGCAGTCCCTGATCTCCTTGCTTGCCATCAGCGGTTTGAGCGAGTGATACCCGGACCAGAGACTCGAGAAACAAGTGGGAGGACCAGGATCTCGCGAGGAGCTAAATCGAGCGATTCTTGTGCACAGGACCCGGGTAAGAAAACTGACTATTAAGTACTACTCGGGCGATTACAGCTAAGATCGGAGGGAATAAAAAAAATTAAAAAAAAATTTAAAAAATAAGGAATTCCGATCGGGATAAGATCGGAGGGGAATTTCCGATCGGGAGGATGGGCAGTGAAAACGGAAAGCCCAAAGGGGAGGGGACGGACGGTAAGCCCGACCCCCGCATTCCGCCTGATAGTCCGTTGGGGCGAATGCTGAGCCACTGGGGGCAGGGAAAAACCCAGGGATTGGAGAAAACAAAAATTATGATATTTGGGAACAGTAAAATAAACATTCAAGCACAGGTACAGATAGAGGGTGTTAACATAGAAAGAGTCAATGAAACTAAATTCCTTGGGGTGATAATAGATTAAAAAAAAATAAAAAAAAATTGCTGGAAATCTCACATTAAACATATCAACAGTAAAGTATCTAGAAGCATTTCAGTTCTGGCCAAAGCAAAACATTTCCTAGATAACAAATCACTTCGCATTTTGTTCTGTTCACTAGTTTCACCTTATTTAAGTTACTGTATAGAGGTGTTGGAAAGTACATATATAAGTTCACTACAACCACTATTCATACTGCAAAAAAAAAAAAAAAAAGCCATTAGAATCATTCATAATGTCGGTTTTTGTGAACACACCAACTCATTATTTATAAAGTCTAAAATAATGACATTGTGGAATATCAAACAGCTCAATTCATGTACAAAGTGAGAAACAATTTGCTACCAAGTAACTTACAGGAAATGTTTTATGAAAGAGAGAGGGGGTATAATTTAAGGGGAACATTAAATTTCAAGATTCGCAATACTCGAACAACAATGAAAAGATTTTCTATATCAATCAGTGGAGTAAAGCTATGGAACAGAATGAATGCGGAATTAAAACAATGTTCAAACATCATCCAGTTTAAAGACAAATATAAACACATGATTTTTTCTAGGTACAGTGAGGAGGGGGATTAACAGTCACCAGGGGTCTACATATAATAACACATCATTATTTAAATAAGTATATCTATATGAACATATAAGGGTGTATGAGTATTTTTGTAATAATATCTGATACTTGATAAATATTGATTAGGGAATGGGGGTAGGATTAAATAAGTTCACACTTCTTCCTACTCCTTTTCGCACATGTTAAGTAATGGATGAAATTCCTTGTATTTCTTCTGTTTTTTTTTGTTTATTTTGTTTTTTAATTGATGTCTTTTAACATGTTCGAAATAAAATAAAATAACTGCAGTTGAACTACTAAGTAGGAAGTTCCCCGTATCCAAAGAGGATATTAAAAAAAAAAAACACTCTGAGAAATGGGAAAAAAATAAAAAAAATAAAAAATTTGGTTACGAAATGGCCCACGGAATGATATAAATTTTGATATAAATTTTGATATATTTATATTTTGATATAAACATGTGTGATGAAATGGGAGTGTTAATTAAGAACTATAAACCTAAGGATAAATCAGAAACCCGAGTAATGAAATGAAATGAAAAAGAACTAGACGTACTTAAATTGTTTAGAATAGAAGGAGAAAGGCTGAGGAAAGCATAGCAGGAAAAGAATACCACCCCGAACAAGGGTGAAAACCCCCCAAAACAGCATGAAAGTCAGAAGCTTCAGGAGAAAAAAAATCAACTCTGTACCCCAGCCTATGGGACCCTGGGTATCCCCCTCCCTATTCCGGCCAGGACGGAACAATGCAGTGCCCTTTGGTAAAAGGGAATAGTGGAGATAGAGGGAGAAGTCACAACTTGGAACGATGAGCAAGACATAAAGGAATATAGACAGAGAAGGGGGCAGCAAGAAAAGGAAAGGATGAAGCAAGCACGGGAACTAGAAGCAGACATCAAAAGGCTGCAGGACCTCAGGGACAGAAAGATTTATGGGATCCGTCAGGCAGCAAATGAGGAGTATGAGGGAGGCAGCAACACAGAAACACAGGCGAGTAATCAACAGGTATCAGAGAGAAGGCAAAACTGTGAGAATGAAGCAGAATTAGAAAGTGATGGGGAAAGAACAAGGGAGTGTAGAAGGGAAATAGAGGCATCCATAAAGCGCTTAGAGATAGAGATAAGGGAGATGGAAAAAGATATGGAAAGAAAAGAAAGGAAAGCCAGGGGTACGCCCAGAGAAGAATGAGGTGGGAAAGTATACAGATAGAACCGCAACAGGAGATGGTGAACGAGAGACAGGAGCTGAGGAGGAGAATGATGCCATTAATAGCCTTCGGGGTAGTGACTCAAAGGAGGGGGGGGGGAACCGGCAGCCCGTGGCAGTTTTATCAAAAATTTAAACCCATCTCAGTTTCTGTACCCGCCCGAAGAAAGAGAAAACGAGACAGGGAGGCCAGAACACTGCTGTAGTGATATAATAGATTTACAGACAAAAGGTAGAGAAGACTCTTCTGGTGGTCCACAATTAATAAAAATGTGGACTGGATCAACTACCTATACTACAATCAACAACGCTTTATAAATTACACTCGAGATGCGGTTGAAGGATTAGCGGAACAACTGACAGCTACCAGCCTAATGGCCTGGCAAAATCGCATGGCCTTGGACATGCTACTGGCTGAGAAAGGGGGGGGGGTGTGCGTAATGTTTGGAGAACAATGTTGCACCTTCATCCCCAACAACACTGCTCCTGATGGGTCCGTGTCAAGGGCCCTAGCGAGTCTCACCTCCCTGTCTATCGAATTGGCCGAGAACTCAGGAGTAGACACCTCCTGGACCAAGTTTCTAGACTCCTGGTTTGGGAAATGGAAGCACATCTTTACATCAGCCCTAACATCAGTGATAGTTATGATGGGGTTGCTATGTCTATTCGGATGTTGCATCATTCCCTGCATACGGGGGTTGTCTCAGATTGATAGAGGCAGCTCTGACAAAGAACGACATCGCCATGATGGCCTTCAGAGCACAGCATGACCAGCAGGACGAATATAGAGAGGCAAAGGCTCTGCTGCTAGCACTAGAAAAGGAGGAAATAGTATAAATCAAAGTAGCGTGGCATAAGAAAAAGGGTGGATTGTGAGAGATGGGTAAAAAGGGATAATTGATTTAGACTAAGGATCCTGAGAAATAGCTGACTCGACAATACGACCCTGAGAAATAACTGACCAGACAGTGCTCGGCTAGAAAAAAACCCGTAAGAACAAATAGTGACAGACCAAGGACAAGTGTTAGAAGATAATCAGAGAACTGGGAGGAAGGCCAAAATAATCAGAGAGCTAGGAGAAGGGGAGGGCATGAACTACTCTGTACTGCGCTAGCCTAATGAAATAAATGAATATTACTGTATGATGTGGAAGGCAACAGGGGCGGGGACGGTAGATTGTGCACCTCAGTGCTCCGATTGGAAGGAGCCCGAAGGGGAGGAATTAAAGGTGTAACAATTGTAAAATGAAGTGAATAAAAAGAAGGGATTTTTCCGACCTCGGTGTGTCTCGACAGGGGAGACACCCAACTCTGCAGACTTGCAAATAAAATACTTGTTTCTCTAGATTGTCTCGAGTATCGTGATTGTGAGCACTCACATTTGCATCTCACATGAGGTTTCGGGTCGAGACCCTTCTTCAGGCTCAGAAGGAATGGGTGATGTTTCAGGTTGAGACCCTTCTTCAGACTCAGAAGGAATGGGTGACGTTTTGGGTCGAGATCCTTCTTCGAGACCTCCACTACATTGACGACTGCATTGGTGCTACCTCTTGTACCCAGACAGAACTCATTGATTTCATAAATTTCACCACTAATTTCCATCCTGCTCTTAAATATACTTGGACCATCTCCGACATCTCCCTACTATTTCTGGATCTCACCATCGCCATCACAGGAGACAGACTAGTGACCGACCTCCTGAGATGCTGCCTGACCCGCTGAGTTACTCCAGCGTTTTGTGTCGACCTTCGATTTGAATCAGCATCTGCAGTTATTTTCCTACGCATTGAAATATATAAAAAGGCTTGACAGGAACTTGCCAGGGTCAATATACAGGCGAATTTCCCCTAAATGGAAGGTGTGCTATAAAAAAACAAAAGCCATAGTTGCTGAATAAAGGATCAAAGATTCATGCCTAAGACAAGAAAAAAAACTCTACATCTAGAATAGTAATGTATTTTTGGAAGAAGGACCCAAAATGCCAGAGTAACTCGGTGGGTCCTGGCAGCATCTCTGGAGAAAAGGAATAGGTGGCGCTTTGAGTTGAGACCCTTCTTCAGACCCCTTCGTCAAACCCAAAGTGTGCCTACTTTGCAGAAGTCCTCCTCCTCTCCTATTCCTTTTCTCCAGAAATGCTGCTTGACTCGCTGTCACTCCAGCATTTTTAAATCTTTTTTTACAATAGGTGCAGGAGGAGGCCATTCGGCCCTTCGAGCCAGCACCGCCATTCAATGTGATCATGGCTGATCATTCTCAATCAGTACCCTGTTCCTGCCTTCTCCCCATACCCCCTGACTCCTCTATCCTTAAGAGCTCTATCTAGCTCTCTCTTGAATGCATTCAGAGAATTGGCCTCCACTGCCTTCTGAGGCAGAGAATTCCACAGATTCACAACTCTCTGACTGAAAAAGTTTTTCCTCATCTCAGTTCTAAATGGCCTACCCCTTATTCTTAAACTGTGGCCCCTTGTTCTGTACTCCCCCAACATTGGGAACATGTTTCCTGCCTCTAATGTGTCCAACCCCTTAATAATCTTATACGTTTCGATAAGATCTCCTCCCATCCTCCTAAATTCCAGTGTATACAAGCCTAGTCACTCCAGTCTTTCAACATATGACAGTCCAGCCATTCGGCGAATTAATCTAGTAAACCTACGCTGCACGCCCTCAATAGCAAGAATATCCTTCCTCAAATTTGGAGACCAAAACTGCACACAGTACTCCAGGTGCGGTCTCACTAGGGCCCTGTACAACTGCAGGGTCTCTTCGGTGTAAACCAGCATCTGCAGTTCTTTCCTACCCAATGTATTTTTGGAGTGCTCTGCCCGAGATAGCAACAGAGGCTCATTTCCAGATTACAAGAGATTCCCAGAGAGCAAAGTTGTTTTAAATGAAAAGGAATCAAGGAGTTTGGCCAGAAGTGAGGAAACGTGCTGATGTAAAAATTCAACCATAATCTTACTGAACGCCAGAGCTGACATAAGAACCAAATAACAACTTCTGCTTCTATTTTTACATCCTTATTTGTCAACCATGTGTTGCTCAGTAGGTCAATTAGATGTAAGAAAATGAAAGTGCACTGTGTAAAGCACAATAATGAGATGGGTGGCACTTGGTATTTCCCAGCTGTGAACGTTGTGGCCCATTATCTACAATCAGCCCAGGAAGTTCATATCTGGAAACGACCTTTCAGCTTGTCAATAACTTTAGTTTAGTTTAGTTTAGAGGTACAGTGCGGAAACAGGCCCGTCAGCCCACCGAGTCCGCGCCGACCAGCGATCCCCGCACACTTATACTGTACACACTCGGGACTTCTTCTGTCGCATGTCTTTTAGACCTGCAGCTCCGTTGAGTTGAGCTGCAGTAGCGCTAAACTTCGACAGTTGGCGGCTTTTGACGGTGCCGCCTGGCCTGGGGAGGCATTGCGTTTTGCGGTCTGCAGGCGTGCCAAAGACATTAGTTTCGCTTTAAGGGCTTATGAGCCTGTAAGCTACTCGTGGGGGAGGCCGGGTAGATGATGCCTTTGTCTCTCCCAACACACTAGGGACAATTTGCAATTATACCAAACCAATTAACCTACAAACCTGTACGTCTTTGGAATGTGGGAGGAAACTGGAGCATGCAGGTCACGGGGAGAACGTACAAACTACGTAATCAGGATCGAGCCCGGGTCTCTGGCGCTGTAAGGCAACAACTCTACCGCCGACCACCGTGGCAGCCCTGCACTACTGTGCCATCCCTGTTTAGGAACGTTAAGGAATCAGAGTTCTCCAAGAAGAATATCGCCCAGAAATGTGCAAATTAATCAACTGCCCCCCCAGCTATATCTTACCCATCCAAATGAGACAGATTGGACCCCTTTTGTCAAATTAGTGTGAAGAATCTGCTTTACTTGTTGCTTTCCTGCAATATGCAGGTCCCCACACTCCTGTGCATGGTCTCTCAACTCCTCCTATCACCCTGGCCAAATGTCTGAACCATTAAGACTTCCAGTCTATGCGGATATATTATACACTTCCAGCAGGTAACATAAAATGCTGATGTTACTAAGTTCCACTTCTTTGCACCTATAACCAGCCCTCCCCAAAATGATATCATATAAAGATGCCCGATCATTTTTTAATTGCATTAACAATCATTTGTCCACGTTAATAAATACCTTTAAATGTTCAAATATCTGAAAGGAAATTATATCAGCTTACATACTACATTCTATCGAGTACATTGACACATAAAAGCATTGATGGGTTTTTAAAATCATTCAGTGCCGCTGTTCTTCATTGGAACAAGTTATAGCAGGGAGCTCACTGAAATTGGATCTGATGTGGATCCACTGGGATGAGATACAAACCCTGCCATGGCTGATATATGGTGGATATCTGTCTCTTTTGAAACTGATGCTCCACAATATCTCTCAACGGAATGGGTTTTTAAACCAACATGTAGAGGAACAGACTAAAGAGACTAGACAGGGTATTGTGTAATGAGGAAAGATTAGTCAGCGATCTTGTTGTGCAAGGCCCGTTGGGCAACTGTGACCATAATATGGTGGAATTCTGCATTAGGATGGAGAGTGACGCGGTTAATTCAGAGACTAGGGTCCTGAACTTGAACAAAGGAGACTTTGAAGCTGTGAGACGGGAATTGGCCAGGATAGACTGGCAAATTATACTCAAAGGGTTGACAGTGGAGATGCAACGGCGAAGATTTAAAGACCGCATGGATGAACTCCAGAAATCGTTCATCCCTGCCTGACAACAAAGTAAAAGTGGGAAGGCGGCTCAACCGTGGCTGACGAGGGAAGTCAAGGATAGTGTTAAAGCCAAGGAAGAGGCATACAAATTGGCCAGAAGAAACGGCAAACCAGAGGACTGGGAGAAATTTAGAACTCAACAGAGGAGAACAAAGGGGTTAATTAAGAGAGGGGAAAAAAGAGCATGAAAGAAAGCTTGCGGGAAATATAAAAACTGACTAAAAGTTTCTATATGTATGTAAAAAGGAAAAGATTAGTGAAGACGAATGTAGGTCCCTTACAATCAGAGACAGGTGAATTTATAATGGGAAACAAGGAAATGGCAGAACAGTTAAACGAATACTTTGGTTCTGTCTTCACTAAGGAAGACACAAACAAACTCCCGGAAATACTAGGGGACCGAGGATCTAGTGGGAGGGAGGAACTGAAGGGAATCCACATTAGTCAGAAAATGGTGTTACGTAAACTGTTGGGACTGAAGGCAGATAAATCCCCAGGGCCTGATGTTCTGCATCCCAGAGTACTCAAGGAGGTGGCCCTAGAAATCGTGGATGCATTGGTGATCATTTTCCAATGTTCTCTCGACTCTGGATCAGTTCCTCTGGAAGGTAGCCAATGTAACCCCACTTTTTAAGAAATGAGGGAGAAAATGGGCAATTATAAGGCCAGTTAGCCTTACATCGGTAGTGGGGATGATGCTTGAGTCGACTATTAAAGATGTTATAGCAGCGCATTTGGAAATCAGTGACAGGATCGGTCAAAGTCAGCATGGATTTATGAAGGGGAAGTCATGCTTGACTAATCTTTTGGAATTTTTTGAGGAGGTAACAAGTAGAATGGATGAGGGAGAGCCAGTGGATGTGGTGTATCTGGACTTTCAAAAAGCCTTTGACAAGGTCCCACACAAGAGATTAGTGTGCAAAATTAGAGTACATGGTATTGGGGGTAGGGTATTGACATGGATAGAGAAGTTGGCAGACAGGAAGCAAAGAGTAGGAATTAACAGGTCCTTTTCAGAATGGCAGGCAGTGACTTGTGGGGTGCTGCAAGGCTCAGTGCTGGGATCTCAGTTGTTTACAATATATATTAACGATTTAGATGAAGGAATTAAATGTAACATCTCTAAGTTTGCGGATGACACAAAGCTGGGTGGCAGTGTGAGCTGCGAGGAGGATGCTATGAGGCTGCAGGGTGACTTGGATAGGTTGGGTGAGTGGGCAGAAGCATGGCAGATGCAGTATAATGTGGATAAATGTGAGGTTATCCACTTTGGTGGCAAGAACATGAAGGCAGATTATTATCTGAATGGTGTCAAATTAGGAGAAGGGGAGGTACAACGAGACCTGGGTGTGCTTGTACATCAGTCACTGAAAGTAAGCATGCAGGTGCAGCAGGCAGTGAAGAAAGCCAATCTTGGCCTTCATTGCGGTAGGATTTGAGTTTAGGAGCAAGGAGGTCCTACTGCAGCTGTCCAGGGCCCTGGTGAGACCGCACCTGGAGTATTGTGTGCAAATCTGGTCTCCTCATTTGAGGAAGGACATTATTGTTATTGGGAGAGTGCAGCGTAGGTTCACCAGGTTAATTCCCGGGATGGCGGTACTGACGTGTAATGAAAGAATGGGTTGACTGGGCTTGTATTTGCTGGAATTTAGAAGGGTGAGAGGGGATCTTATAGAAACATACAAAATTCTTAGAGGATTGGACAGGGTAGATGCAGGAAAAATGTTCCCGGTGTTGGGGGAGTCCAGAACCAGGAGTCACAGTTTAAAAATAAGGGGTAGGCCATTTAGGACTGAGATGAGGAAAAATGTTTTTACCCAGAGAGTTGTGAATCTGCGGGATTCTCTGCCACAGAAGGCAGTGGAGGCCAATTCACTGGATGTTTTCAAGAGAGAGTTAGATTTAGCTCTTAGGGCTAAAGGAATCAAGGGAAAAAGCAAGAACAGGGTACTGATTTTGGACGATCAGCCATAATCATATTGAATGGGTGAGCTGGCTCGCAGGGCCGAATGGCCTACTCCAGCACCTATTTTCTGTATTTATGTATCTATGAAGCCACTTGACACAAGTGGTCTGGAAACTGAGCACTGCATTTTCCTCAGATAACGATTCGTTCGTCAACATTGTTAGATTAATTCAAAGAAAATATGACCTGTTGCCAACTTCAGGAATATGCATGATCAACAGATAACAAAGACCTGGTGTAACATGATGAGTAAAAACCTTGGTGCTTTGCTACACTCATAACTTTGTGACAATGTAATCAGGAAATGCTGCATTGCAAAGACAGACAATCAGCTGGTTTTATTGGAACCACGTTCGGCATGTATGTCAGAGAAGGGAAAATTGCCCAAGGTTTCTTCCGATGTGTATACCATCACCATTGCCGGAAGGACACGTTTGTGCACTGGGTAATGCCAGAAAAGTCTTGGCATGAATGTGGCCTCCTCCAAGGATATATAATAATAATAATAATAATGCATTACATTTATATAGCGCTTTTCAAACACTCAAAGACACTTTACAGGGATTTCTAGAACATAGAGAAGTGAATAAATAGATAAATAAGTAAACAAACAGAGAAAGGAGACAGAAGGTGAGGTGACCTTCAGTGGTTGAAGGCAGTGCTGAAGAGGTGAGACTTAAGTGATGTTTTGAATGTGGTGAGTGAGGAGGAATCTCTGACGGTTTGGGGTAGTGAGTTCCATAGGGTGGGAGCAGCGATGGAGAAAGCCCTGTCCCCCCAGGATCTGAGTTTGGTCCGGATGGGGGGGGACAGGAGATTGGCAGCAGCAGAGCGGAGGGTGCAGGTGGGAGTGTGCCTGTGGAGGAGGTCAGTCAGGTAGGATGGGGCCAGGTTATGGAGGGCTTTGTAGGTCATGAGGAGGATTTTGTATTGGATTCTCTGGGGGATGGGGAGCCAGTGGAGTTTGTAAAGGACGGGGGTGTTAATCAGTTAATACCATTATTGTGGCTTATGCATGAATAATACTTATGTTAGGCAGGGAGTAGTTATTACACTGTGTATCCTTGCTCCTGGCTAAATTATCATAATATTAAACCAGTTAACACAGGCACTAAGCAGTTGTCTATCAAATCCCTGAGATATACAAGCCATAACCTGAAAACCTAATGTTTTCATTCTGTACTTCTCTATACTCTGAAGATAGAGCTCTGAAGGATAGCAGAGTCAGGGGGTATGGGGAGAAGGCAGGAACGGGGTACTGATTGAGAATGATCAGCCATGATCACATTGAATGGTGGTGCTGGCTCGAAGGGCCGAATGGCCTACTCCTGCACCTATTGTCTATTGTCTAGTTTATACTCTGTTTTCCTATTAATACTCTGTGAAACAAGTAATACAATTAACAATAACCTTGGCAAAATCTCATACAACATCTGCTGCAAAGGACGATATTGACAATAAAATCCTCCACCTTAGTTTCTCCTTTTCTTCATTCTGATTGAAACATGACTGATGGGAGAGCACAAACCTTGAATGGACAAACGACTTTAATAACTTTCTTTAGCTTTTATTAAGGAGGTTTCTGGTCCATTATCTGAGGATAAGTTTCAAAATCTATACTTTGGGAAGGAGGAACCATGGGGAGAGTTACCCGAGGAGATTGATAGTCACAAAATGCTGGAGTAACTCAGCGGGTCAGGCAGCATCTCTGGAGAGAAAGAATGGGTGACGTTTTGAGTCGAGACAACTTCTCCAGTCTGAAGGAGTCACCCAGAGATGCTGACTGACCCGCTGAGTTACTCCAGCAGCTTGTGCCTATCTTCGGTGTAAATCAGCATCTGCAGTTCCTCCCGACACAAGAATAAGTACGTTGTTTGCATAGATCGTTATTTGTCTCCAAGAAGCAGGTTCGTTTTGGATGAATGAAAGGCGTCAATAGCAAGGCTCTGTGATATGTTTAGCATGAGTTCAGATCCTATGAAGCTCCTGGAAGTAAGCAAAACGGGCAAAATTACCAAACCGTCAGATGCAATCAAGTCAAGTCAAGTCAAGTCAAATTTATTTGTCACATACACATACTCGATGTGCAGTGAAATGAAAGTGGCAATGCCTGCGGGTTGTGCACAAAAATAATTACAGTTACAGCATATAAATAAAGTTAATAAGTTACTAAACATAGCACAAAAAGTGTCGACAAAAATTTAGTCTCTGGGGTTATCAAAGTTGACAGTCCTGATGGCCTGTGGGAAGAAGCTCCGTCTCATCCTCTCCGTTTTCACAGCGTGACAGCGGAGGCGTTTGCCTGACCGTAGCATCTGGAACAGTCCGTTACTGGGGTGGCAGGGGTCCCTCATGATCTTGCTTGCTCTGGATCTGCACCTCCTGATGTATAGGTCCTGCAGGGGGACGAGTGTAGTTCCCATGGTGCGTTCTGCCGAACGCACTACTCTCTGCAGGGCCATCCTGTCCTGGGCAGAGCTGTTCCCAAACCAGACTGTAATGTTGCCGGACAGGATGCTCTCTACAGCCCCAGAGTAGAAGCAATGAAGGATCCTCAGCGACACTCTGAATTTCCTCAGTTGTCTAAGGTGGTAAAGGCGCTGCTTAGCCTTACCCACCAGTGCGGGAATGTGCGTTGCCCACGTCAGATCCTCTGCGATGCGGACTCCCAAGTATTTGAAACTGCTCACCCTATCCACAATAGACCCATTTATCTCCAGTGGCGTGTACGTCCTTGGATGTTTAGCCCTTCTGAAGTCCACAATCAGCTCCTTTGTTTTAGTGACATTCAAGAGGAGGCTATTGTCCTGACACCAGAGTGCCAGATCAGCCACCTCCTCCCGGTAGGCCTTCTCATCGTTGTTGGAGATCCGGCCCACCACCACAGTGTCATCAGCAAACTTGATGATGGAGTTTGAGCTGAACCTGGCCCTACAGTCATGTGTGTACAGGGAGTACAGTAGGGGGCTAAGGACGCAGCCCTGGGGGGATCCTATGTTCAGGGTGAGGGAGCTAGATGTGTGTTCCCCCATCCTGACCACTTGGGGCCTGGCAGTGAGAAAGTCCAGGACCCAGGCACACAGAGGGGTGCTAAGCCCCAGTTCCAGCAGCTTCTCAACCAGTCTGCTGGGGACTATTGTGTTGAATGCTGAACTAAAGTCAATGAACAGCATCCTCACATAGTCCCCAGCAGACTGGTTGAGAAGCTGCTGGAACTGGGGCTTAGCACCCCTCTGTGTGCCTGGGTCCTGGACTTTCTCACTGCCAGGCCCCAAGTGGTCAGGATGGGGCCCATAGTCCCCTGGCTGTCCAGATGAGAGAGAGCGGTGTGTAGAACCTGGGAGACCGCATCATCCGTGGACCTGTTCGGACGGTATGCGAACTGTAGTGGGTCCATGTTGCGAGGAAGGAGGGCGCAGATGTGCTTCTTGACTAGCCTCTCCAAGCATTTCATGACAACCGAGGTGAGGGCCACCGGTCGGTAGTCATTTAAACACGCTGGAGAGGCATTCTTTGGCACCGGTACAATGATGGATCTTTTGAAGCATGCAGGGACCACGGACTTTGCCAAGGAGAGGTTGAATATTGTGGTGAGCACTGGAGCAAGCTGAGTAGCACAAGACTTTAGTACTCACCCAGATATACCATCTGGGCCTCCAGCTTTCCTCGTGTTCACACGCGTCAGAGCCCACCTCACCTCATGCTCGGACACCGAGAATGTGTGCACATCCCCGGCGGTGGATCCCCCTCCAGCCTCGCTAGCCAGCGCCCCTTCGGTGCTGTTTTTAGACGGCGAGCTGGTGGTGTTACCCGTCTCAAACCATGCGTAAAAAGAGTTCAGGTCATCAGCTAAGGAGGAGCCGGCACTTCCGGTTGAGGGGGTGCTGGACCTGCACCGGACTAGTTATAGTCCGTAGCCCCTGCCAAAGGCGCCTGGTGTCCTGCTGCTCCATCTGTGACTCCATCTTGTCCCGGTACCTCTTTTTTGCATCCTTCACTGCCCTTCGCAGTCGGTAGGACTCTCCCTTGTAGTCGTCCATGTTGCCGGATGCCAGGCCGGGGACTTTTGCTAACATGTCTCTTGTTGTGACATAATCACATATCAGCTCCTACTGAAAGGAAAATCAGACAGCTTTGCAGAATGTGTAGCAATCTATTTTGTGTACAAACCTCAACGTTCTTGGTTTAGTAGTTTATTATCACGTGTACTGAGGTATAGTGAAAAGTTTTTTGTTACATGCTATCCATTCAACGAAAAGACTATACATGATTATAATCGAACTGTCCACCATGTACAGAACAGGATAAAGGGAATAACGTTTAGTGCAAGATAAAGTCCAGTAAACGTCGGATTTAAGATCGTCTGAGGGTCTCGCTCAGGACCACTCACTTGTTGGTGTTAGAGTGGTTCAGTTGCCTGATAACACCTGGGAAGAAACTATCTCTGAATCTGGATGTGTGCGTTTGCACACTTCTGTTCCTCTTGCCCGATGGGAGAAGGGAGAAGAGGGAGTGAACAGGCAGTTAATTGAGAAGCTACCTGATTTCAACCAGACAGCAAAAGGTTGTATTAAACCCAGGGCCGTTTTTACAGCATTATGGGCTCCCGGGCAAAGCAGTGTACTGAGGCCCCTACCGTTACTCTCCCCCACCCCCCTTTCCCTACCAGCCCCCCCCTGTCGTGCCGGCGAAAAGCACTTACCGAAAAGCACTTAGCGATGGACTTAGGGTGCTACATTGTTGCGAAAAGCACTTACAGATCGCTGTGAGAAGCACTTAGTGACCGAAAATGTTGCGAAAAAAGCACTTATTGAACCTACATTTTTAAAGTAGTATTTATTTATTGCAAGTCACTTAACATACACAGATCAGCATGGGGCCCCTATGCTCGTGGGCCCCCGGGCAAGTGCCCATGAGGCCCATGCGTTAAGACGGCCTGATTGAACCCTGTGGTAGGTGAAGCTATCTAATTTACAGTGAAACTGAAAGATCTGTGTGAAATGCGCAGTTCATCATATAACCAGTCAATGTCCACTTTACACTTCTCTATACAATACAAATTCTGCACACTAAGCAACTCAATGTGACATTGGAATGACAAAGTCAACATTGTTACTTCAGTTTTTATGTGACTTCTTTTGCCAATTGCTAATCTATTGCTGCCACAAATAAAAATCGCACATAAATCCCGTCCCTCGTTTCAAAGCTTGTGTTAAAACTAGGTGAACATACTAATAAAACTAAAGAATCTCCCACCACAGGAAGAGCTCCCCTTGGGCGAAGAGGTAATTTCAATCAAAAGTCAAGTCATTAAAGCGTAGTCTGCTTGGTTCACGGGTGTTTATAACATGTTAAAAAAGGCACAGTATTCACCTCGCGCCTTTGTCACTTACTCCACCCGTCTGCCAGTCCGACCACTCTCACCACGGTGGCGCAGCGATAGTTGCTGCCTTTCAGCGACAGAGACCCGGGTCCGATCCCGACAACAGGTGCTTCTCTGTGCAGAGTTTGTACGTTCTCCCCGTGACCTGCGTGGGTTTTCTCCGAGATCCTCCGTTTCCTCCCGCACTCCAAAGACGTACAAGTTTGTAGGTTGATTGGCTTGGTGTAAATGTAAAATGGTCCCTAGTGTGTGTAGGAAAGGGTCGCTGGTCGGTGCGGACTCGGTGGGCCGTAGGGCCTGTTTCCGCGCTGTATCTCTAAACTAAACTAAACCTGTATCCATCTATCAGTTCCCAGGCTTTGTCCCGTCCTCACCTCCCTTTTCCAGATTTCCAGATTACGCCCACCTACCATAATCAGTCTGTAGGAGGGTCCTGGCCTGAAACACTGCCAGACTATTCCCTTCAAAGATGCTGCCTGACCCATCGCATTGCATTTACCTCAAGATTCCAGTATCTGCAGTTCCTTGAGTCTCCAAGAATATTCTGCTCATCCACTCTTTTTATCATTAGCTTTATTGTTCTTGGATGTACATTTTTTTAAACTACGGAGAACAGAAAAAAATAGCAATTATCAATGGCAAAAAAACACAATCAATATGAATTTAAAGTACAAATTGATGGGAAAACATTTTTCATTGGGCACTGTCAGATCCTCTGGAAGTGTTTTGAAAGTCCCCTGAACGGAAGCTCCAGCACTGTACAATAACAAGGTTCTCCATCCCGTGAGCTGTGGGACATTGCTCCTTCAACAAGCAGTCCAAGGCCGTCTGCATTAATGGCAAATTCCCCCAACCATGCCGCAAACTTTGCACTCACAACACTCACCTCCCCATTCAGATCGAATGAATTCAAACTTCTAATTCCAGCTGCTTTGCTAAACGCCATATCAGCTTCAAAGGTTGAACTAAACAGTAGTGGAGCAATGGTGCAGCTTGTTGACTTGCTGCCTCACAGTGCCAGAGACTGACTACAGGTACTGTCTGTGTGGAGTTTGCACGTTCTCCTCGTGACCGCGTGGGTTTCCCACGGGTGCTCCAGCTTCCACTCACATTTCAAGGACATGCAGGTGTGTAGGTTAATTGGCCTCTGTAAATTGTCCCTAGTTTTAGGTGGAAAGTGGGATAACATAAGACTAGGGTGAAGGAATGATCGATGGTTGGTCAGTGGCCTGTTTCCAAGCCATATCTTTCAATGAAAAGTATTCAATTCAATTTAATTCAATTCAATTCAATTCAAGTCAATTCAATTCAAGTCAATTCAAGTCAATTCAATTCAATTCAAGTTAATTCAAGTCAAGTCAAGTCAATTCATTTCAATTCAATTCAATTCAATTCAAGTCAATTCAAGTCAATTCAAGTCAAGTCAATTCAATTCAATTCAATTCAATTCAATTCAATTCAATTCAAACAAGCTGCACAAACAACCTCGTGTGAGATGATGTTCAAATCTTTATATTAATTCAATACAAGATTAAATGAAAATATTCTTCATTCAAACTGTGATCATTATCGTTGTCAGGAATGAATGTTATTTTTCTAAACTGGTACTGCATAATATAAAATTTTCAATACTTTAAGTACAAAACTAAAACCAATATATTATTTTCTGGATAAACCTTTGCCTAAAGCAAACATTGAACACATGCACAAGAATGTATGAATTAAGTGCAGAATATTTAAGTAAACAAAATAAGCATAACAATGACTGTAAAACCAAACGCAATGTTAACAAGTACTTGCTGAGTTATAGCTGCAGGAGTATTTAGTGAGCCACTGAATTCCTTCCCTGATTGCTACCGTTATTTGAATGAGCCACACATGGATTAGAGTTACAGATATAAAAGGTCTTTATTCACTGTGGCAAGCAAGCAAACATTCTGGAAGAATCATTCTTAGAGGAATCTCTCAATACAAGGTATATTGAGGTTTTAGATTCTAAATGTATAAAGTCAACCGCAGGAGATTACATACAGTTTCAACTTCACCATTTTGGCTGTGGACAAATGGCTCCATAGAATCACATATTTGCAATGGGAGCACATCTCAGCTGGTAAGAATACCTCTGCATATTCGGAGAGGGTGAAATGCCCATTCACTATCTAGGTACAGTGGAGACGTGGGCTACACATTGTAAGAGAATGTATGGAATTAATGTGCATGAAGGAACTGCAGATGCTGGTTTAAATTGAAGGTAGATACAAAATCCTGGAGTAACTCAGCAGGACAGGCAGCATCTCTGGAGAGAGGGAATGTGTGGCGTTTCGGGTCGAGACCCTTCACCAGCTTTTTGCGTCTACTTTCGTATGGAATTAATGGTCCAGTAAAACATGAATTACTTTATTTTACGTTACTTGACTTTATTATGAATAAAGCTTTTCTTTTGAAAAAGAGGGTTGTGAATGACAACAAGGTAATTTCTCCTGTTGTAATATTGGAGCATTTTAGAAACATAGAAACATATAGAAACATAGAAAATAGGTGCAGGAGTAGGCCATTCGGCCCAGCACCACCATTCAATATGATCTTGGCTGATCATCCAAAATCAGTACCCCATTCTTGCTGTTCCCCCATATCCCTTGATTCCGTTAGCCCTAAGAGCTAAATCTCTTATCAATAATGTACATTTTCTACGGGAAGAAAATGTCAATGGGTCGGACTGCAGTCAGGAAGTGTGGCGTTGCCATTATATCTGTGGAAGTTGTGCATCAGCTGGATCATTGGCAGATCGAACCCCCCCAGTGAGTATTTGCAGCTCGCAGCTGCTAGAGGGGGCAGAGAAAAAAGGGAAGGATGTCCCCAGTGCTAGTCGTTACATTAATATTGATCCACTCTGTCAACCCTGAATACAGGCATTTCACCACAGAATAGGAAATCTGCTAATTTTTTGCATTTACTAAAATTTCCAGTCAGACGTCACCAAAGTCGGTGGTAATTAAAGCCACTGATCCTATGTAAACGAGGAGGGAAGAGGAAGATGTTATTGCCACAGTGTGAGACTTGACAAAGATACCAACATCTAAATATAAGGTTTCTCAATAATATGATAACATAAGACGTATGGGTCCTTCATATAAGAACAAGACCTGACCTTTAGATTTTAATTTAATTCCCTTTCTTTCTGGCATCTGAGTTACTACGGAAGAGACAGTGATTTTCTGTGCCATCTTCCCATAGTGTTCTGGAAACTACATTTCTCAATCCTCAATGAAAACTATTTACATTCTTTCAAGGCTCAGGGGTGCAATGCTCACTGGAGATCCCGCACCGGCACCTCTGTAAAAAATAAAGCCAAAACACTGGGGAATTTTATCTAGCGGGAAATTTAACAGCGGCAGCTCTGGCACCTGCAACACTGGTACTGACAGATTCTAGGGATCATCTCTAAAGCATGCGCTCTATTCAATTATTCTCACCAAGGAATCTGCCTCAGCACAGTACCAACACTTTCCCCCTCTCACCTGAAAGCGATGCCCTCTAGTATTTGGCATTGCTACAATGCGAGAATTGTTCTGACCGTCTATCTCTATCAATATGTGTAGGGAAGAACAGCAGATGCTGGTTTAAAACGAAGATAGACCCAAAATGCTGGAGTAACTTCAGTCTGAAGAAGGGTCTCGACCCGAAACGTCACCCATTCCTTCTCTCCTGAGATGCTGCCTGACCTGCTGAGTTACTCCAGCATTTTGTGTTTATCTCTATCAATATCTCTCATAGTTTTATAAACAACTGGACCAAGTGGACGCGTTGGGCCCTGACCTCTTCTGCATTGGTGCAGCACCCTCTCCCCACCCCCTCCCCACCCCCTCCCCACCCCCTCCCCTTTCCCCCCTCCCCTTTCCCCCCTCCCCTCTCCCTCCCCCTCCCTCCCCCTCCCCCTCCCTCCCCCCTCCCCCCTCCCTCCCCCCTCCTCCCCTCCCCTCCCCTCCCTCCACGCCCCCTCCCCCCCTCCCTCCCTAGGAGATAGATTTAAACTTTAAATTGTGAATAACTTTAAAAATATAACACCAATTTCAATGAAACTTCTTCCATTAGCACTAAAGGGATGACAGTGAGTAAGGTGGGCCTACAATTGTTGCGCTATCGTGTACCGTTTGGCTGAAGTTCAGGAACAAACAAACAAACAAACAAGAGTTTTGATATATAGATTATTAGGTTTCCCCTCAGTTTCAAACTTCCAGAACAAAAATTCTAAGTTTGTTCAACCTCTTCTGATAGCGAATTGTTTTGCAGACAAAACTTGTTTCAATACCACTTCAGTTCAGTTTAGTTTATTGTCACGTGAACCGAGGTAGAGTGAAAAGCTTTTGTTAGCATCTTTCAATTTAAGGATGTTTTATGGCCGTAAAGGTATCCGCTCAATTACTTCCTTACATAAAACAAATGAATACAATAGTTTCAATCTCTATTAATGAATCACCAAAATAATAAAGAATGAAACTTGTTTAAATTTAGTTTGCTCCAGGTTTTATTAAATGATAGAGAATAAATAAGTGGTTGCACACTCCAAAGACGTACAGGTTTGTACGTTAATTGGCTACGGGAAAATTAAAAAATTGTTCCTGGTGTGTAGGATAGTGCAAGTGTACGGTGATCGTTGGTTGGTGTGGCAGAGGCAGAGGCAGCTCTACCACTGTGTCACCCACTGTTAGGAAATTTAATTAAATTAACTAAATTTAATTTAGCTGATCAAGAAGGCACAACAAAGACTGTTCTACTTAAGAACACTGAAAAAGTCTGGTCTACCCCAACAGCTGCTGACGACCTTCTACCGCTGCACCATCGAGAGCATCCTAACGCATGGCATCCCTGTGTGGTACCTCAGCTGCACGGAGGCAGAAAGGAAAGCTCTACAGCGGGTAGTCCATAGAGCTCAGAGGGCCATCGGAACACAGCTACCAGACTTAGAGGGCATCTACAACACACGATGCCTCAGAAAAGCCACCAGCATCCACAAAGACTCTTCACACCCCTGCAACAGTCTGTTCGAACTCCTTCCATCGGGCAGACGATACAAGGCCTTCTACGCCCGCACCTCCAGACTCAGGAACAGCTTCATCCCCAGGGCCATAGCTGCTATGAACCGGTCCTGCTGAGCCGGATGGCCACAACGCATAGATCAACTTGCACTTTACCCTGTCCAAAACTGTTACAACTGTTTCGTTTCGTTGGGTTGCTGCTGTCTAAATTACTTAAATTATTGCATCGTATGGGAGGCGCATTCCCAATCTCGTTGTACCCCTGGGTACAATGACAATAAAGATATATTGTATTGTATTGTATTGTATTGTATTGTATTGTATTGTAGGATGACTGAAACTTCAGGCCTGATATAAGTCAAAAGATAAACTGAGAAGGCTCTCTTGTCTTTAAAAGATACATGCATAATACCATTTCAACGCAATGAACATCTTTTTGTTAGCTGCACCACAATGGTGCAGCTGGTAGAGCTGCTGCCTCACAGCACCAGAGACCCAGGTTCAATTCTGACCTCGAGTGCTGCCTGTGTGGAGTTTGTATGTTCTCCCTGTAACCACTTGGGTTTTGTCCAGGTGCTCCAGTTCCCCCCCACACTCCAAAGATGTGTGGGTTTGTAGGTTAATCGGCCTTTGTAAATCGCACGTAGTGTGTAGGAAGTGGATGTGAAAGTTGTCTGGCATAGAACTAGTGTGAATAGGTGATCGGTGGACAGCGTGGACCTGATGGCTGGAGGGTCTGTTTCCATGCAGTTTCTTCCAATGAAAAACCTCAATGAACAATTGTTTAAAATATTCTCTTCACCAGAATGACATATTTCTCCTCCAAAAGAAATGAATTGCTACCAAAACCCCTTGTTCCCTTAATGGCATCATGACATGAAAAAAAAATGAAGTATTTGTTGCCATTGTCCTGATTAGAAAAAAGCAAAGTTGTGTTGAGGAATATATTATGACAATGGAAAAGGCCACTTGAATGTGCATGTAAGGCTGAAGATGTTCTCTAAGCAAAGTGTTTTCTAAGAGGTGTGATACTATTCATTTATGGAGTTGTGTCTAAACGTGGTATGAATTTGTGAAGGTTTGAATTGGTGGAAATTACATTTAAACAGCCTGCTCTGAATTCCACAACCCTCTACCCAATTTCACGTGAGGTCCATTATTGATTCTGACTCATCACATGCGAAGGTTTTGGGATTTACTCGTCTTCTTAAATATTATTTCTAAATTGATAGCAGTTCTTGTCCAGTGCTCCCCTATCATTCTCCATAAGCTCAATCCAGAACTCCACTAAGTGCGTTTGACACTCTCGATTTATGAGCCTCGGGGTGGCTGGAGCTGTGTCCTGGTTTATGAGCCCCACAAACCTTCCTCTGTAACGCCTTCCTGCCATATAATCCTCTGAGATCCTCTGCATTCCTTCCATTCTGGCTCACTTTCCTCTGCTTTATTATTGGGTGGCTAGCATTTATTTTCTCAGCCCTGGCTCTTGAAATCTCGCCTTAAATGGCTTTGTCTCTCTAACTGCTTCTTTGATGAAAGACTTTTAAAAATACGTTTTTTGGACACATTTTTTTGTCACCTGCCTGAATGCCCAATTATCTCCTCAAATGTCAAATCTTGAAGAACTTCAGGGTACGCTGCTATACTAAAATCATCGTCTCCATTACAAATTGCCATTCCTCGTTGAGTCTGAGGGGACCGAGACAGGCTCTTCACCAACTCAATCCACTCTGACCATCAGGCAACCATTTGCACTAATCCCGCACTAATCCCAATATGATTCTCCCCACATTCCCAACAACATTCCCTGGATTCTCCGACTCACCAATACACCAGAGGTAATCTACAGTGGCCAGCCACCTACCCACTGAGTTACTCCACCTTTATGTGTCTATCTTCGGTTTAAACCAACATCTGCTGTTCCTTCCTACACATTTTGTCTGCTCCATTGCGAAATCTCCTGAAGGTATGTTTACTTTGAAGAGGTTCTCCTCCTCTCTCCAACGACCGTTCTGCAACATCCTCTCTTGCTGCTCATTCATTGTTCTTCATCTCTCCACCTCACCGTCTATGTCTCTCGTTTCCCTTATCCCTAACCAGTCTGAAGGAGGGTCTCGACCCGAAACGTCACCCATTCCTTCCCTCCAGAGATGCTGCCTGACCCGCTGAGTTACTCCAGCTTTTTGTGTCTATCTACAGTTTAAACCAGCACCTGCAGTTCCTTCCTCTCAACCTGTACACCTTTGGGATGTGGGAGCATCCGGACGAAACCCGTGCAAGCACAGGGAGAACATGCAAACTCTAGGCAGGCAGCATGTGAGGTCAGTTTTAACCGTGGACAGTAGGATCTGCGAGGCAGCAGGTCTATTAGCTGTACCACTATATCGATGTTAATGTGCATTTAATGCATCTTAAGCACTTCCACTCTCCTTGTCAGTCGGCAACTTGACAATGAAGTCAACAATGACAAATTATTTCTTCAAGGGAGGTTATACAAATTTATGTGCATGAATGAATGAATGCTTTACCCACAACACGTATTGCATTTTCAATTCAATTCATACATTTGCATCATAATAAATAAACTGAAAATGTAATGAAGTATGCAAAAAACCTCCAGATTTAGGTTCCCTGGAAACAAGCCTCTGGAGTGAAGATGGAGGGCGCCTCTGGATGTTCTCCAGAGGTGTTGCCTGACCCCTTGAGTTACTCCAATACTTTCTGTCTTTTTTTCCCCAGTTTGAGGGTTGCCTTCTCAGATATCCTTTGCTGTGCATAACATTAAAAAAAAAGAAATTCATTCTCAGAGGACTATGCTTGGTTATGCTAGGATCATGCTAGTTGAACTGGAGGTCAGGCACCAGCTTCAAATTATAAAGTCAAATCAACAGTTGATGACGGGCAGAACCTACTGATCAGACCCAGGAAGAGGAAGAAACATATTCGAGAGAATTAGCCTGGTTTCAAAAGAAATCGATACTGTTGAGTAATAACTTTCCGTTCTGACACGGATGACCGGTAAGTCTGAGTTATTGCGATTTATCTGAACTCAGAAGTCTAAAGATAGCAGGACATGTTGACCCGACTAACTCTACCACCTATGTGGGAAGGAACTGCAGATGCTGGTTTTAACGGAAGATAGACACAAAATGCTGGCAGTACCTCTGGGGAGAAGGAATGGGTGACGTTTCGGGTCAAGTCTGAAGAAGGGTCTCGACCTGAAACATCACCCACTCCTCTACAGAGATGCTGCCTGTCCTTCAAACTCTACCACCTCACCCCCTCGTCCCAAAAATATAAGATGTGAACATGCTACATCGTTTAATCTAACAATGATTTATGGTTAAAAAGCAGAGATAACCTTTGTTGCTTTGTTCAGTTACTTGCAGCACGGTGAGAGAGAAGTGAATATGTTATTTTACTTGTGTTGTGGGTATTTGTGTGTAGGTATGCAGCATAATTTTACACCACAGAACAGCATTGCCCATTCGCCACACACTAATTTCATTCCTTGCATTTAATTGAAAAGTCTGTGAGATTCTGCAGACTCCAAAGTAAATCCAGTATTAATTGCCCAAACAGTACTTTTGCCCCAAACCAAGTTTTAATTGGCATTCGGCCAACAAACTGCGATATATTGTGCCAATTCTCCAAATGTCAACGTATATGTTCCGTCACTTGCAGACAGTTAAATATATTTCTAATCTTCTGTGAGCGGCAATCAAAAGTTTGGCACAAAACGAGTGCATTTTTGAGGCTTTTGGTTCCATTTCGTGGACACGAGGAGACAGAGGGACTCAAGGCAGGGTGGAGTTGATCTATCTGCAGCATCCCACACAGACGTGTCGGCACCTTTTCTTAACCACACACTTAAAAGGAAAAGCTCTCAGGCAAAAAGCTTTAACTCTTCAAGAGGTAGCAAGCAAGTCTGCACAAGGACGCCGAG